>NC_084532.1:26909548-27218923 GCF_024500275.1 Phycodurus eques
TCTCTCGTCAGGGGGTTGCTGCCGCGTTCGTCCAGATCAAATCGGCGAGCTGAGGCGGCACTTACAAGGACGTCGCCCGACGGCGGAAGCGTGACACTAAAAATGAAGCTTTCATCAAAATCATTTTTTTTTTATCATGGAAATAAATGAGAACTGAACATGGATGTAAATATTGTAAAATTTAATACCTCTTTTGAGCTACAAAAACAAAAGATGAAAAAAGGTAACATGAAAGCCGTGTTTTGTACAATAAACATCACAATGCATCAGCATGGAACAGCAGTAAGTGTAATAATGTGTATGTAATGTGTATACCATTAATGTATTGATGAGCTTTATGAAGTTCCGAAATGTGTATTAATCCGCCAGAGGAAACAGTCCCCACGCTATTTCGTCGTCCCGCGATCAGTTCGTTCACTCTCACGTTGTTTGGTAACGTTGTGTTCAGTCGGAGTCGTCCTCGTCGATGTCACTGTCGGGCGAGCTCTTCTGTCGGTTGTCTGCAGTGTTGGACAGGTGCCTCCAGGGGGCGTCCTTCTGGCTGCCCGTGCTGTGCGAACGTTCCAGCTGGGCGAGGCGCTTGGTCTCCTGCGCCTCACAGCCGGCGTGACGCAGGTTCTCCAGGTTGAGGGCCCAGGGGCCCAGCTTTTGCCAGTTGACCCGCTGAAAGGCCATGATGCAGTGCAGGTTGCCACCCACCTGAGAACCCACGACGTAATGGTTCACCAAATTTGACGAGCAATAGGGTCATAAATCTATTTGCAACAAACCATGTGGAGACATGTATCAAATTAATGGTCTCATCGTGAGCTTCTCTGATTTGTCACTCTTCGGTCAATATATACCCGAATATGATGATTTAATTACAAAAAGAAAAAAAAACAAAAAAAGCCGCTGCGTATCGAATTCAATGTACCGGGGCCATAAATCAATTTGTAACAAAGTAGTAGGAGTCATACCTCGATTTAAAGGTCTTGATGAGGGGTTTCCAGACATGTTAATGTGTTCTCATTAAACCTTCATATGACGTCATAACAAAAATATGCATCACTGTTTCAAAGTTTTGACAGATAACGGAGGGTCATAAATCAATTTAGTAGTGAGAGTCATAGCTCAAATTAAAGGTCTTGAGAAGTGCACTACAGATATGTGATGATCTTGTCAATATGCCGTTGTACGATGATGTAATGACCCCACCCCCCCAAAAAAAAAAAAAAAAAAAAGCAGCGCCATGTCAAATTTGACTTGTTGAAGGGTCATAAATCCATTTGCAACAAAGTACTAATAATCGTACCTCAAATTAAACGTCTTGGTCAGGGCTTTCCAGATATGTAACCATGTCGTGACTCTATCCTCACATGGTGACTAAAGAATCATTTGACGAGTAACTGGGAAATGTGTACTTTTTTAGTGGTGCGCCTCTGGATGCCCTTCTCTATGTGGCGGATGTCCAGGTATTCCGGATTCTGCGTGTTGAGGTCGGCGACGATGTCCGTCCACCTGTGCGAGAGCAACCGACTCAGAGGAGAGCTGAACGGAAGCGGGGAGGACCACAAAGCTTACTTTTTACAGTGGATGGCTGCGTGCTTCCTGCTGGGTTCTCCGATCAGGATCCAGTGTTCCATCTCGCTGGCGGGCAGAGGACCCCTGGAAAGTACATCATGAGGGCCGTAACTTTGCTTTTCGCTGGATTGGTCAAACAGTCATGTGACAGAAAGTCTCTTGACAAACCAAACGAAAGAAATCATGCAAGCAATTATGGAGGTAAAAATAAAAGTCGCGAGCAAAATGTAGCAAAGTCAAAGTAGCATTCCTTCTTAACAAAAATACTCCTACAAGCTCAATTTTGCCAAAAAAGTGGCTCGAGTAAATGTAGCGCGTTACTTAATTACCTGTACGCCTTGGCCGCTTTGAGGGGCGTGGCCTCGAAACCGAGGGGGCAGCAGTAGTGGTTCTGGCAGTGGTAGACGTAGGCCATGGACTCGTCCCTCAGGCCCAGCGTCAGCTTGCCCAAGGCTCCCTCCGCCGTCTCTCCCGCCGTCTTGTGTTTCCCGTGCGGCTTGTACAGGATGTACGAGCAGCCTCGCACGCGGAAGTGGTCGTTGATTTGCCGGAACCATCTCGGGAGAGGGCGAGGAAGACCACGACTAGCGCCAGAACGAGACGCAACAGGACTAACTGGAACTAGTGACCTCCTAGCTGTAGCTAGATTTCTTTGTCGGCAGAGAATACAAAGGCTCACGTACAGTACTACTACTTTATGTAGGTATTAATATCATAGTACAAACTGGCATATATTCTTTATCCTCTGCAAAGAATGAGTAATATTATAGAGGAGTAACTTGTGATGCCTATATGTATCTGTATGTCTGCCAAGGATCACACACCAGAGGGAGCAGCACAATGTCTATTGAATTGGAGTACAAAATGTGTCCAAAACTCTAATTCTTTGCATTCTATTTAATTATGTCATTACTGTATAAAGTACAATGTTATAAAGTACTGTTTTTCTTATTCAAAAAACAAAATTGTTGGGTTTTTTTTAGCGGGGAGGTTGAAACAGATTAAAGGCATTTCAATGGGGAAAGATGATTTGAAATACAAGTATTCTGCGTGACGAACGTGGTCACGGAGAGAGCTAAACTCGTATCTCAAGGCACCGCTGTATTGTTTTGGCGCCATCCGGTGGCATATTGGTGCCAACCACTGATGTTGAACTGAGGGGAGGAGCTTGATTGAGTCAAGTTCACTTTAACTTTTTCCTCGAGCAGCCTTATTTTGTTTCTTATTTTTAAAAATGTCTTACCGCATGAGGGTGGCGTTGCCCGTGAAGGGCCCGAACTTGATGTCGTCAAAGGGTGGCCGGTAGCCCAGGATGTGCAGCGTCTCCTCCTGGGAGACGGGCGGCAGACTGGCGAGAAAACGCAAACGTCAACAATGTGTGCGCGACGGCGCCAAGACGGCGGCGACGGCGTTCACCTTCCTGCGCCCAGGGTGCTGTACAGGAAGTTCCAGCAGGACACCAGCGACGAGATCCCGCACGACGTCTTGTACTGCGGCCGGCTGATGCAGTACCTGGCGACAAACCGCAATTATCACTTCTGTTGAAAATGCGGAATTTGACTTGAGATTTTGCAACGTGATTCAAATTGAACTATAAGGCATTTGAGAATGGCAATAAAGAAAATATTGTGTCGTGGGAAACATTGTAGAAACAAGGCAATTATGTGATAGTTTTCGAAATAGACAATCATGCAATCCAGTGTTTTTCGAAGTGGTGTACGTGTACCTTTGGCACTGCCAAAGTACAGCGCAATTGTACTTAACTTTTACGTTTAATATACTTATTTGAATCAGTTCCAGCCTAAGAAAAATAGCCATCTATAATATTGTACTTTATAAAAAGTTGCACAGTGTAATGACAATTAACTAGAATGTAAAAGAACCGTTTTTGTCATATTTATTGCTTGAATTCAACGGACACTGTGCTGCTCCTTCTTGTGTGCTCACATTCACCACCTGGGGGCAGTATAATACATACGAACAGCCATAACCTCTCAGTAAGAAGTAGTAATGTTACCTTCGTTTGTGTTCAAAGAGCCATTGCTTAAAGGGTTATAACACTGCGACGTTGATGCTAGCTCCGTTAGCCCATCTACGGCGTACTGCATTGTTAGTTACCATTAAGTTAGCAGACTTTCATCAGTAAAAGTCATGTGGTGTTTGGTTGTATATGTGTGTAATTCTCTTTGATTTACGTTTAGTTTCCTGGAAATCGCCAACTGGGAGTGTGCAATAAACAGCTGGCAGCGTCTTTTTGGAAAAATTGTTCGCTGTCTGCCAAACTACCGCTCGTTATGAAATGAGGTGAGTTGGGTTACTCGTAAGTCAAGGTACCACTGCATGTGCTGTACAAGAAATACTTCATATCACCGTATATCCACGAAGAAGAAGAGTTACCATCGCCGGAGGTCGAGAACTTTCCTCTGTTGGATGTCCTCCAGCGAAGGGCGAGGCGGGACGTCCTGAAGGTTCCTGCTGGCTCGGTCCGGCTTCATCTTCTTGCTGCCGCACTTCTTCACGCAGCCTTGAGGGGGAACAAAAAATGATTCGCCCATTAGCTCAGATTCTTAATAAAAATTTCCATAGGCAACAATGGAAAGAGCACATTTTCTGTTCCAAACTGTCAGGATTGTAAAACCTTTATTAAGTGTAGACTGCCACCAAACAAATTGCCTTTACACTGAACAGGCAATTTGATTGGTAAAACGGAACAGGCGGGCCCTGTCAGTTGTAAATGAGATAAAATAAAAATAAAAAATTGTTTGAATAATAACAATAAAAAGTCATCCTCAGTTTTATATTGTATTATTTATTAATTACTCTAACATGATAAAACTTTATAAAAGCAAAAAATACTTTCGTGTTTTATGTGAATCAATTCAATCAATAAAATAATGATAATGTCTTATTAAAATTAATGCAATTATAATGATTATTTTTTAGATTTCATAACATTTTGTATTTCTTAATTATCAAGAAACAAATTATGAAATTCTATAAATATGAATGCAAAAGCTGTATTTAAAAAAAATATTCTTTAATGAAAAAAATATTTTTTTCAGGAAAACGTTTCGTGAAAAAGTTATAATTTCATCAAAATATATTTATAATCTTTCAAGAAAGTCAACATTTTCGTGAAAAAGTTATAATTTCATCAAAATATATTTATGTTTCAAGAAAAAAACTAAATCAGAATCTTTCATGAAAAAAACATTTCAGGGGAAAATGTGTCGTTTTTCAAGAAAAAGTCGTAATGTAATGAGAATGAATACTTAATAGGAATTTTTTTTTTTTCCCGAAGAAAGTTTGATTTTCATGGGCAAAAACAATCAAGAAAAAAGTTGCAATGTGAGAATAAAGTCAGATTTTTCAGGAAAAAGTCAAAATTTTCAATAGAAAAGTTTTAATTCCATCCAAATAAATGAGTTAAGTCGAAATATTTTGCGAAGTTTCTTACATAAGAGTCATCTTTTTTCGAGGAACCAAAAAAGCTGTCATAATCTTCAAGAATCTTCATAATCTTAATGTGTAGCTTTTCAAGTGAGAAAAAAAAAAAAAGTTTCATTTTACTCAAGAAAACAATTGTACTCTATCAAGAAAAAAGTCCTAATTTCATGCAAATTTTGTATTTTTTGGGGGGGGGGGGGGGGTCCTACTTTTGAGGGAAAATTTCAACAACAAAAAAATTCAAAACATTGAGGGAAAAATTCAAAAATGTTCAAGAAAAATCAATTGTAATTGAATTAGAAAAAAAAGTTATAATTTTTCAAAAAAGCAAAAATTCAAATGATTTATGGAACAAATCAGATTCTTAAGAAGAATAACTTCCATATTTTTCCAGAAATCTTCGGGCAGGGTAGCAGCAGGGGTTCCGGCAATTTTTTCTGTAATCTTACCTGTCCTAATTTTGCGAGTGAGCACCGCCTTGAAATCGGTGGTGTCGATCTCCCACGCCAGGGTGGTCTTGCCGTCCCCGCCGACCGTCAGGTCGTCCATATCGCAGTCGCCGTCGGAAACCACGCAGGCTCCCGCCGACTGACCGGGCCGGAAGTCTCGGGCGGATTTGTCGCCGTCGTCCTGCTTTCTCACCGCCCGGTTGAGCAGCGCGAAATCGGAGCACACGGTGTAGAACTTCTCCCGGGAGTGCGTGACCGGGAAGGCGCGGGGCAGCTGGAGCTCGCCGCTGGACGCTCGCCGGGTTACGGCGGCGGAGGCGTCGTGGGCCAGGGAACCGATGAGACGGCGGTCCTCTCCCGCCCTCCCGACGGTCTGCCTTTGCATATTTGACGCTTCCGGCGAACCAACTGGACCTTCTGACGTGTTTAGCATGGACGAATCACTTAACCTGAGAAAATGTCAAAAGACAGAAACGGTTGCTGATTGACACAAAGATTATTCTTATTCATGCTTTCGCTATACTGTCCTGAGCGGCCATGACCGATGCATGCAGCGCCTTCAGCTGACACGCCCACAGTCCCGCCCTTATTTTCCATGATTTCAAAGCCTAATTTTACATACGTGGTGATTAGATTTTTTTTTAATTCATTTACATTTAGCAGGCTTTTTAAAAACACATCTGTGTGGTGTATCAAACTTACAGTACAATTTTTTGTCTTCTTTGGTGGGTGTTTAATCCTAATACGATCCTGTACTGCAGGAGTGATTCTCAAAATGTGGTACTACTGTGACGCAAAAGAATTACTGCCCAGGAACAGTTCAGTTGTATTTAACTTTGAAGTTCAAAACACTGGCACTTAATCTTAAACAAGTTTGTGTTCTTAAAAGAACTGTTTGTTTTTAAACACTTAGGGAACATTTCTATTCAACTTTTAGATGAAACACATTTTAATGTCATCAACATTTAAAGTACTAGGTTTTTTCTTCTTCTTCTTCTTGTATGTATAAGCGTAGTGCTAATAGAAGCAACATACTGGACTTTACTATATAAGCTTTCTCCCAAACCACATTCATATGAAAAATAATTGCATCGTTTAATAAATAAATAGATCAATAAATCAGAAAAAAAAACATATTTTACCTGAAGTGCCGGAGATGGCTCCAGGCTGAATGTTCCGTTATTTTCGTTATAAAACGGACTCGTGTGAGGTTATTATTATTATTATTATTCAGTGTAAAAATGTTAAATGAGAGCGGTAGTGATAACACATTAGCAACATTAGCTTGCTTGGACATCAATTAACGCTAGAAACGGACGCTTCCGGATTAGCTGGACCAGACTGAACCATTCTTAAGTATAGGGGTCACTTAAACGTCTCACTACCCAAATAAGGAATGTAATACAAATTTACTCAAGTGGATACTAAATATGACGGTTTATTAATTGGTATTAAGTTGTTTGCATTAAAGTATATTGAGCGACATTTTATTCACAACCATTTAAAATCTACGCCGTTTTCTCCCCCTCCTGGAATGATTCCGCCCCTTGGAGCCAATCAAACGAGAGAATTCTGCGTCTCGCATCTGAAGCGATTCAAAGTTCCCTCTTTCGCTCCGGAAAAATCAAAGTTCATTTTCTCCGCTTGGAAAATTGGCGCTTCTGTTTCACACCGACTGCGAAAGGATAGAAAAGATGTCCGAGAAGCTGCTCGTTATCGACACGGACTGCGGCATCGACGACGCCCAGGCCATCCTGGTGGCCCTGGCGGCGCCGAACGTCCGCGTCGTGGCTGTCACCTGCGTGTTCGGGAACTCCTCTGTGGACAACGTGTGCCAGAATGTGTTCAAAGTGCT
Source organism: Phycodurus eques (assembly GCF_024500275.1). Lineage (NCBI taxonomy): Eukaryota > Metazoa > Chordata > Actinopteri > Syngnathiformes > Syngnathidae > Phycodurus > Phycodurus eques. Next base: position 26,916,863 of record NC_084532.1, read on the forward strand.
TGCAGTGGGGGAGCGAGGACAAGTTGGTTGCATATATGGAAATACTATACTAACGCTGTCATTTTGGATTTTTGTTTTTTTTCCCGGGGGGGGGGGGGGTGGATTAAAAAAAAAAAAAAAGGATAAAAATCCACATTTTTTGGGGGGAAAATTTGAATTTCTTTGCAAGAAAGTCAGTTTTTCTTTTTCTTTTCTATGGGGAAATTGGGGGAAAAAAAATATTTTGGGAAAAAATTCATTTAGAAAAGAAAATATATTCCTTGAAGAAAGGAAGACCAAAAAAACACAAAGATGCATACTTTTTTTTTTTTTCAATAAATCAAATGTTTTTTATTATTTCTTTAAGTTAAATTTTTCCCCAAGAAAACAAAAATGTTCCAACAAAATTGTAACCAGTCGTGTTGTGAGAAAAAGGATTATTTATGAGAAAACTTTTTTTTTAACAAAAAGGCTTATTTTAAAAGGTCTATTTTTGTGTTATTTCAGTCATTTTAAGAGATTAAAAACACACAACAAAAAAAACACACTTCTTTGTGAGAAACAGGTGGGGAAAGTCCTATTTCTGTGAGGAAAACGTTATTAGAGATTTGAAAAAATAATTCAGATATTTTTTTTTTTTTTTTTTTAGAAAAAGTCAAAATTCTAGCAGGGTGGCAAAAAATTTTTTTTTTTTTTTTTTTTTTACAATAAATAAAGCAAATGTTTTAATTCAAGCCGAAATAGGTCTTTAAGGCTTAATTTTATGAAAATGAAGTTACATTTTATTTAAGAACAAAAATCATATTTTTAGGCAAACGACTTTTTATTTATGTATCTATTTTTATAGGAATGATGTCTTTGAACACCTTACAAGCTCTACGTGCGGTGAATTTCCCCTTGGCAGATCCCGGTGTTCCGAGGTTCCGCAGGGCCTCTTCTCGGGACCACCACGGACATCCTCTGCGACCACTTTGGCTCGGACGGCCTCGGCGACGTTTTGGAGGAACGGTATCCCCAGTGGGAGGAGAAAATCCAGGCGGAACACGCAGTGACCGCCATGGTGCGCCTGGTGGCGGAGAACCCAAAGCAGGTAAGCACGCACGCCCCTCCCAACCTTGGCGGTCCGTTAGTGGCATTAAAAGTGTGGCTTGATGGGCATAGGTGACACTGGTGGCCCTGGGGCCCCTCACCAACCTGGCGCTGGCCGTCAAGATGGACCCAAGCTTCCCTGGAAACCTCAAAGAACTTTACATCATGGGTGGCAACATGGAAGGTAACCAAACACTCAAAGGAGTTTATTTTTGTATTTTTTTTTGACTAACCGAAAAAAAATGGACAAGAAGTTTTTGCGGGAAGTGAGGCTGGTTTCATAGGTGCAGCAGCTGTATTGGAAATGGGACGTTGGCCCAGTGTTACACCGACAAATGAAGAAAAACGCTGAGAGCAATAATGGACTCCAGATTCGTCAAAATTGGAACTAAATATTGATATGATACACCTTCTTTCTTTCATTTATTCAACTTAAGACAGCAATGGAGTTAACCCATTCTAGTTCTAAGTGGCTCAGTTTATGTATAAAATTAATATACGTACGAGTACAATAAAGTAGATTATGTAAAAAAGTAATTTTACTGACAAAGGTGAATTTTTCTTTCAGGGAAATAGTGACATTTAATATCCATACATGATTTGTGTGTGTAATCTTCTTGTCTTCATGCTTAAGGTTGTTTTTGTGCATCCGTTTTGTGTGTCTGTGTTGCCTTTGAGTGTTGCATTTTTTGCACGTTTTGTTTGTGTATTTTGTTTCTGTGTGAATTTTTGCTGTTTGTGTTGTATGGGTGTTCTGTGTAAGTGTATATGTGCATTTTGTGTGTTTTTCTTTTTTCATGCGCGCGTGTGCTTCCAGGGGCAGGAAACTTGACACCATGCTCAGAGTTCAACTTCGCTATGGATCCGGAGGCCGCTTACGTAGTTCTGGAGGAGTTTTTGTGCCCGACTTATTTGGCGACGTGGGAATACGCCTGCAGAAACGCGCTGTCGTGGGTAAGATGTCAGCACACGATAAACCCTACTAAATAAATTCCCTTATTTGTTGACTCTGAAGCGCCTTTTCGCCATTTATGCACTTTTTAAAAACAGCACTCATCTGTGTTTGTGGGGGCAGAGGGAGTTCTATTTTCCATGATTAAAGAGTCTTTTAATCTCAACAGTATCTTTAACCACACAACGATCAAAAGGTAACTATAACTTCATTATGCAGCTGGAATGGATTAAATCTAATTTCCATTAGTTTCAATGGGAAACATTACCTTGATTTGCGAATGTTCAGTTTGAGAACGGGGTCACAGAACAATTTAAATTCATCATCCGAGGTTCCACTGTATTCCAAAGAATATCAGTTCCCTCAAGCGTTGCTGTCCTTTTCACTCCTGTGTAGGAATTCTTCGAGGAGCTGACAAGCCAGGACACGGTGGCGTCCCGTTTCATGAAGACCATCACATCTCGCTGCTGGGCCTACTCCCGGGAGGCCCTAAGCAAGAAGCGCGACGTTCACTTCGGGCCGGGCTTCGTCTCGTTCGACTCGTACGCGGTGGCGGCGTGCGTGGATGCCGGGGTGGTGGCCGAGAGCGTGCGCTGTCCGGTGCGCGTGGAGCTGCAGGGTGCCATGTGCCGCGGCATGATGGCACTGGACCGCGTGGGCAGCCTGAACAAGCAGCACAGCGTGACGGTGTTCACCAAATGCCACAAGGACAGGTTGGCACGGCTGCTGGTCGAGTCGCTAAGGCATTAGGAACCCGGGTGCTGGAAAATAAACACCCAGTCATTTATTCTAAGAAAATGCATTTTTCGAGAACAAATGAGTATCTTTTCAATAACAAAAATAAAGGAATTTGTTTTCCTTCTCAGAAGGTAAAAAAGGCTTCTCATTTTTTAAAGTCATGAAAATGTAATCTAATAGTTGGTAGTAGCAAAAATCATATTTAAGACAATAAAGCTATAGATGGGAGGTGTGTATTTGAGAGAGGCGTTTATATTTATCTCAAGTGGTCAATATTTGAGAAAATACAGTAAATACATATTCAGCATTTGTGCTCAAGAAGATTGAAAGCAAATAATAAAGAGATATCAATGTGAATTAGAAAATACTGAGACCCAGGAAGAGCTGTGCTGAAATCTTTTATTGTAATTTGCTGACAAATGGAGGCCCGGTACAATACTGACCTCAAACTTAAGTACTTTTTGGACTTTTAAAACGGGGAGCCTTTTCATTAGATGCAAAGCACAGCCAAGGTTGCTGTCCCATCAAAGGCTGCTGTGCAACTGGCTGAATGTCCAATGAACCAATCGTTGCAATAAAACTATGAAAAACGTTTTTACTTTTTAATACTGAACTGAGATTCTGCGTGGCGAACCAAACTTCCAGCCTAACCAGCCGTAACGTCTCATTTTGGAGGGCGAGCACCTCTGTTAAAACAAATAAAAGTGTTGGCCCCCGTGAATAAAAAGCATCGGGGAAAAACTAACAAAGAGGATGGCGAGTGATCGAAATTCTTCACGTCACGCTTGAGAAAAATATCGGATCGCCGCCTCAAAGTGCCACGGGTGCCGTTTTAAATGGCGTCCTCTGAGGAACTGGGCCAGGGCTCCGAGCTCCGCCGGCTGAGCGTGGGCCGCCACATGCTCCACGGGTTGTATGTGCGGCTCATGTCGGGCGAGGGGGCGGGGGCGGAGACCAGGCGGTCCGTCAGCGTGGACGAATTGGCGGCGGGGGAGTAGGGGCGCAGCGATGACTCTGTGCTCGCCGACCAAATGGAGTTGCCGAAAGTGGCGATGGTGGACCACGGGTTGTGGCTGCTCCCCAGGAGTGACTGCGACACAACATGCGAAAACAGGGACATTTCGTTTATTTTCTTTTTTTAAACGCTTGACTTACTGCAATGCGGCAGTGGACAGGAAGCATCTTACTGAGGTGGGCGCAGTGGGCGAGTTGGAGCTGCTGGGCCAGGAGTGCAGGGTGTCCGCGCTGGGGATGTCCCAGATGGACGACGGCACCGTGGTGAAGTTGGGCCAGCTCGACTGAGGCTCCGACGGCTTCGGGAGGCTCATTCCGCTGAACACTAATCAACAAGGGTTTCAGGAAAAGACCTTTAAACTAGGGCTGCAACTAATGATTATTTTATTAATCGATTCTTTTTTTTTTTTTTATTATTTATTGAATAAATTGCATTAAAAAAAGATTCATTTCACCCCCTTATACAAAATATGAATTGATTATAATTCAGTTACTGTTTGGGCCGTACACCAAAAAAAAAAAAAAAAAAAAAAAAAAAAGATAATGTTAGTCATTCTTTTCCCAAGTAAAAGCAGATGTTTGCAAATGTCTTTTGAATAAATAAACATGATAATCTTGTTTTCATGGAGGACCACAGAAATCAGAATATTTATTGTTGAGGCTGAAAATTTAAAGGATTTTGATAAATTTTAAGTTAAACAATGATTCAAAATAGATTTTGATAATCGATGAGTTGTCGATTAATCCGTTTAATTCTCGCAACTCTACTTTAACAGTGGACAGTGTCTGACCGGCTTGTTAAAAAAAATCCACATCCACACATGAAAACAGATTAGTCACAGCATTATTTTTTTAAATAGAGTTCCCCAAATGACAAGTTCATCAAGCTACGCATCACTTGCTCGATTCTTTTGCTTTGAGTTGCAGTATTGTGCAAGGCAGCAAATAATTGACGCCCCCGTTTCTAAGGGCCTATAGAAGCCACAAAATGGCCACAAGGCACTTTGTCGAATTGAAACTCCTCAACTCAAAAACACACTTCCTGACACCAAGATGCCACCAAATTTTTAAAATCAGAAATTCGTTATGAGAATAAAATTGTAACCTTACGAGACTACCTTTGGGGTTATTGGAGAATTGGGGGGGGGGGGGGTCCCTTTAGTCAAGAGATGTCATAATCCTACATGAAACATAGTATTACAAGAAAAATATTTGAAGGAGAATACAGTTAGTCAAGAGTTTTTTTCTATTGTTTTTTTTTATAAACATAAAATAGTAATCATTCAATCGTACATTTTACGATTGAATGAAAAAAAAGTTAATCTTCCGACAATTTTTTCCCCCCAATAAAAATAGCTGTAATCTTATACATTTATTTTGCAATAAAAGTCTGATTCTTTTGAGGATAAAATTGTATTTATAAACAACAAGATTGTGAATCTTACAGGATTAAATCTGTATTCTTACCACTTATTCTAGAAAAATAAATCAACCAGAGAAAATTGTAACCTTCCAAGAATAAGGTTGTAATTAGGAAGAAAAAAACAAAAGTTTTTTTCCCAATAAAACAAACTATGCGTTTTCGGACCACATACATGAAGCTGTGGGCTGTCAACCCGTGCGAGGCTTACCTCCTGTCAGGTTGAAAGAGTTGTTGGGTCCAAAAGCGGAGAAGGAGTTGGCCGAGTGGAAGCCTGGCCTGCCGACTGTGTCGACGGGACTCCAAAACCCTGAGCTGCAACGCAAACAAAGACACGTTGGGATTTCTGTATGACGGGATGCTTATTATTGTCTTCAGTACCCATCTGAGCTGTCACTCTCCACTGACGTCTTGTGTGCCAGACTCCTTGATTGGCCCTCGACCCTGCCCAGTCCAGAACCACCTGGTGGTGACAAATACCTTGAGACAAACATATCCTTACAAAGTACACCACGGGTGCCCACGGGGCGGACATTTGTGGGCCGCAACGCAAAAAAAATAAAAAATAAATAAAAAAAAAAGTGTGGGGGAGGTTGGCAGTCGACGTGAAACTGAAAGTCAGGTTTTTGCTCCTCTCCCGATACAGCTATAGCCCATGTAGTCTTTGCTGTTACAATTTGCCTACGTTATAATATTATACAACTTATTATTGTGAAGTCTCATGTGAAGGTTTTTTGTTTGTTTGTGTGGGGTAATGTAACTACTAATTAGTTCTTTGTGACATGGATTCATGATTGTGTTTATTCTAGTTGCATGGTGTTGATGCTTTATGATCCTCTTCGTTTAAAGTGATTTGCTACCATTTTGTGGCCTTTTTAGGAGGGTCGTCAATTCTTCAAAGATTTTCGTTTGTTGTCACAGGGTGAGGTCCCTGTCCCTTATGTAAATTTGTTTTAGCATTTTTACTAAATAAAAGTTAAAGAACATCAGTGGCCCTTGGATCTTTGTATTTTTCTGTATGTGGCACCTTTGGAGGAAAATGCTTAGATCCTGCAGTACAGCGAATCACCCGCTCTCACCTGGACTCTTGTCGTAACCAGCAGCCACAGCGGCAAAGGTGGGGTTTCCGTTTTTGCCGGGGAGCGGCGTGGAGCAGCACGCTTTGCTTCCGGGAGCTTTATTGTGGTTCGGGTCGCTGGGACAAAACCAGAGTTTAAATGACAGAGCACAGAGAGATGTGCTGTCATGTGTGTGCGCGCGGTGCTCACCTGTTGCTGTTGAGGACGCTGCTGTAGCTGCCGCGGGAGAGCAGGTTGGGGGAGGTGGGCGGTGGGGAGCAAGCCCCTGCCGTGGCCGATCGCTTCAGGAAGGGGTCTGCGTTTAACGTCTGGAGGGAGAGCTGCTGGAGACTGTCTGCTTCTAAGCATTAAACGTGACAAAGCACCACAGTTTTACATCCATTTAAACAGTTCCCAGAATAGCCCTTGTAAGATCAGCCTGTTTTGGGGGGGCTGTCCTGTCTTACACAAATGAGCAACTTCACCTCGACCCCCGTTACAACGCAAGAGTGGATCCTGAGATAAATATAGCTGCAGAGAGACAAGTAGGTGGATAGTTTGGCCATAAGCCTTTTAGCATATGCCTTTAAGCATGTTTATTAAACAGTTATAGGGTAAGATTATTACTTCGACAATTGACAATCTTTATTTTAAATTTCTAAGAAAAAGTGCAGGGACCTCCCAGGCTCAGCACCAAGTCTTATAAAGTAAAAGAAAAAAACTTAAATAATTATTATAATTTCTCGTGTATAATGCGCATCCCCATTCATGTTTTGATCATATGGGTAGAAGCTAAATCATGCATCGTAAAAAGTGCATTATACATAGGTAGAAGGGTTTTCCAGAATTTTGAGGTCAACTTTGGGGGTGCGTATTATACATGGGTGCACATTATACACGAGAAATTACGGTAGTTCGCTGACGTTTACCCACTTTTAACTTGATCTACTATTAGCCGTCGGGAAGAAAAAAAAAAAAAAAAAAAGGCATATTGTCGATACACATCAAAATGCAAAATACTGGTGCCAATAATCATCAACCATCATCAGGTGTTGGCTGAAATTCCAGAGGGGCACTTACGGACGCTGTTTTTGCAAATGGGGATGTCCCACTCAGGGGTGGCGAACTCCTTCTCGCCCTCCGAGCTGCTGCTGTGACTGAGCTCCTGCACGGAGCTGCTGGACAGCAGTTTGGCCACCAGAGTGGAACGACCCTCTTCTAGCTTCCCTTCGACTGGGGGGGGGGGAAATGAGGCTAACGTGTCAAAGATAACAAACAACATATGACGAAGTCATGCACCAGGGTTGGGGGTAGGGAACTCACATCTGGGTTTCTGCAGCGGTTTCGTCTTGGGGATGCTGGCGAGGGGTTGGAGCAATTTAGGCGCGAGGCTCTTGCGCTGTTTGTTCTCTAGCGGCGTCACATACGGCAATTCTAGGGAACTAACAATACAAACCATAATCATGGACCTTTTCAGGTTTGTAAACAAAAGGTGCCAGGGGTACATTTGGGTGGCAAAAAAAGTGAGTGGTTACCAGTGACCTAAAGTAAAAACAATAAAAACAAAAACAAAGAAAGGAAAAAACATTTGGGTGTGCGCTGCCAGATATAGCCCACAAGGTTTACAGTAATTTCTCATGTATAATGCACATTTTGCCCCCCAAAAATTCAAGAGCGTATTACACATTGGTATAAGGAAAAGGAAAACATTCTTTCATATTGTATAAACGTATACTAGTACCTAGGGGCTGTGAAAAAGGTGTACAGGAAGTCCTCGATTTACAAATGAGTTCCGTTCCTACGCTGGCGACGGAACACGAATTTCCACGTAAGTCGGATTTCACCGTTAAAGTCGAAATTTACGGCAAAATACTTCTGTTACGGGTATTGGCCCACGTGATTGTGACAGCAAGCTCAGTGTGTGTGGGCGTGTGCGTCGATCTGTGAGTGAGACGGGACTGTGAAGGAGGCAGCAGAAACACTATGGTGCTGGGACAAAACGGCAGACGAGGCACGGGCGTCGTAAAGTTGAAACGTTGTAGGTCGAGTGCGTCGTAACTCGAGGACTTCCTGTACTTTCATTCCAAATTGATGTGTAATGTTACAAATGTATATTACTGTAAAATGTTGCTGCTTGCCCGAGAACCAAAAAGTCTGGACCATTAATCAGAGCAACAGAAAAGTGAATTATCCAGCTCCTCCATGATTATGTTAAATGTCTTAATTTCCACTGCATCTTTTTTTTTTTTTCTTAATCAACTTACCTGTTGAAATTACAGCTGGCGCTCCGTCTCCCTTCCACGCAACTGACCTCATGTAACATCTTTTTGACTCACACTTGACACATTCAAACTACGGCGGTAGAAGGCTAAAATCTTTCCAGCCATTTCCCCTGTTTTCTCAGACCAGTCTGCCTTGGTTAAATGACATGGTAGGGTTTGTTTACTAATGGGGCCATCTGAGTTTATGCCACCGAGAAGTACGTGTGACGCCACAGCAAAAATGTCTCCAAGGATCACAGCAATAAAACATGACGCCGGCTATTCTGATAAGCAGACAGACCTGGGTTTTTCAACTTGGACCTCCTTCTTAGCAGCTCCTTGTTTCTTGGGTTTTTGTTTAATGAGGAAATTTGTTTCCTCTTTTTCTCCTTTTGCCGGGATTCCTGTCCTTCCTTTCTTTTTCACTGGTTCCTGGCGGGAAAGGTGTTAAAATGACAAGTATTTTAAACGTTTTAATCATGCTTTTACCACAGTAGCACACCAACGCTAACAATGTTATTAAATTAGCCTGACTGATAAGGCTATCAGGTTTCGGCAATACCTCTTTGATGCTGGTCTCCACATCCGGATTAGACGTCTCCGTGGTGGTGGAGGAGCTGTCGTCGTTGTCGACCAAATTATCTTTTAGCTCGTCGCCCAGCGTCTTGACCATGGATTTCTTTACCTTCTCTTCCTTCTTCTTCTGTGCTTTTGTTTTGCCTCGCAGCTTCCCTTTGGATTCTAACACTGGGGGAAAAAAAAGCGTCCTTTCGGGCAGTGACTCTCAACTGGGGTCGTCTACATATGGGGAGTGGCGTACCAACATAATAATAAACCAATTACTCCATCTTTTTTTCAAGAACAAGAGGCATAATTTTCGAGAATATTGTCATATTGTTTTAGAGAATAGCACAGTCTTTTCTAGAAAAAAAAGTTTTTTTATAATGTATTTTTATCAAAATCATAATAGATGAGGAATCCTTGGAAAAAAAAGATTTTTCCCAGCTAAGCACATCTATTGTAAAGATTTTACTTTTTCCTTGAAAAACAACAACTTTATTCTCATAACATTAACTTTTTTTCCAAAAAGCAAAAAAAATAAAAAAATAAAAACAAAATCATAATTTGTTGTACAGCAGGGTGGCCAGCAGAGTGGAACGACCCTCTTGCAGCTTCCCTTCGACTGAGGGGGGAAAAATTAGGCTAACGTGTCAAGGATAACAAACATTAACATTACGAGATTTTTCGCCAAAATATATGACTATTCAACTCCTGTGGCGTTTAGGGGTACACGTTAGTTATTTAATTGGTGTTAGGATTATGAGCTCCTTGGAAAAATGTCTCCCATGTATGGGCTCAGAGGACCCCAAGAGTTAGGGATTTGTGTTTGATTAAAAATATTTTTAAAAAAGCACCTTTGCTGTGAAGTGACTGAGAGCTCTGGTCCTGTAGTGTTTCTCCAAGTGAGTCTGGACAGTGGCGGTCTGTGTCCATGACGTGGACCAGGTGGGCGTATTCCGTGTCGTCGGCGCCCCCTCTTTGCGGCGGTGACGGCGATACGGCTAAACTTTGACCGTGGAGGTCTGCTTTGGTGCCGCGAGCTTTGCGATTGGTCAGCTGGCAGTCGGTGGGCAGGGTAGCGCCTTCCTGGCCTGAGGCGCCGGTTCCTCCTCTGGACAGATGGGCTGAGGCGGCGCCTTGCATAGATGTAGACGGGCGGCTGAGGCTGATCCTGGAGCGCTTGTCCTGGACGTCAGAGTCGGACAGGGTTCGGCTGTTGCCGTGTCGCCCTCCGCGTGCCGCTCCATTGCTGGAGGATGTGTACAAGCCCCTGGAGGTCTGGGATGAGTCACTGGAATGTGAAAGTGGTCACACAGAGATAATTTCACCTCTTTTTAACCACCCACTGTTAGGAGTGCTAAAAACTGTGGAGTCTTTGTCAGCGGTGGACAAAGTATGTGCCCACGGGTCAAAAACATACTGCTCCATTCTTTAATGCCGAGCTCAGACTACACGAATGGAGCCACATTTGGACCGGACAACAACTTCTATTTTTTATTTTACCTCATTTCCCAAGGATCTGGCCTATCTGTGCTCTGCGTTCATGTATCCTAGATAAGGGTGTATATAGACATGTGCTGCGGTCAAGCTAGCTAGCTAAAGCCGTTAGTATCAACGAGGCCCGTTTTGCGCGCGTTCGTTCACTCACGTTGAATCACTGTGTAGTTGCACAATATCCCTGAGATTAAATGGCCTCCCGGTCTCCAAGGTGCAGTTGGGCTCAATGGACTGACGCCTCTTGAAGGACTCCCAGATGCTGTGCGCCTCCAGGTAGGCTGTGCCGATCACCAAGAGCAACATAGAACTGCAGAACAAATATATAGTGTTGGTGTTGTGGGGGGATTTCGACAGTGGCATAATCAGCCTTTACCCATTTTGTATCAGCATCCATGCCTCACCTCATGATGACGGACACGATGAAGCAGACCTGCATCTCCCATGGGGGCCGGGGCAGGGTCTCGGCGCACACCGCCAGCATGTGGTAGGGCAGCGAGGCGTTCATCACGAAGACGAACTCGGAACCGCCGTATGTCACCAGCTTGAGCTCACGGATCACTCGAGAAGTGGTGAAGTCTGGCGTAAACCTGCGAGGAGGAGGAGGAAGAAGAGATAATTTTAGGAAGGATATTTTGCGACATCACAGTCCTGAGTCACTCACAGAATGGAGAGGTCTTTTGACGCATTGGGTTGGAGTAAAAACTCTTGACAGTTGAGAACCTTGAATCCGAATCCTTCGCACGCTTGTCCGTTGATCTCCGCCGAGCGGACGGTAATAGGGAGCAGGCCAGTGTTCTCTATGCGGAACGTCTTCTTTAGCGCGAGGGTGAGCTCCTTGATTCTTTTCTCTGAAATCAAATAGAGTTCAATTAACAGAGATTAAAGATGTTGGTTCAGTCATGGGCATCAAGGTAAGATGGACTAGTGGTTAGCACATCTGCCTCAGTTGACAGGTTCTGGGTTCGTGCCATTAGTAACCTCAAAACTAGACTTTACACCGATTTTAATCAGCCTTATCGATGAACAAAGATACATTATTGTAAATATATATTTTTTGAGCAATTAAGTACACAAGTATATACAGTAAATGAACAGGTCATTTCAATAGACATTCCTCCATCTTGTGATCGAATCGGGGATCGGTTATCGTTCTTCTAAACTCGCTGATCGGCCCCAAAAATCCTGATCGTGTAAAGCCTACTCAAAACATATGTTGACAGAGGATCCCCTGTATTGCACTTTATGTATACTCAAACAGTTTAGGATGTTGGGCTTTGGGGTGAAATACCAGGATGGAACCAAAATGTACCCACGTTTAAGGTGAACTTAAATTGAACTTTTTTAAACTTTCGAATGCCCAACTGTTCTATGTTTCGGTACGTTTTGCAAAACTTTCTGTTCTAACAAGGAGTTAAACAGCAAGTACTCATTTGAGCCATTAAAATTTCCAAAGACATCCACTTCTATGCCTTTGTCACTCTCTCTCTCTATAAATGATTGATTTTATTTTAGTGTTTTAAATTAGCAATTGAACATGATGTTTTTCCCTGCAACCTTATGCAACAGCTCATGGGTTTGGTGCGGGTACTCACTGTCTGTGCATTCTCTCAGCAGCGCTTCAGTTATCTTGAACCTCAGCGAGCTGTCGTAGCCTGGAGGCTTACCAGCAACTTTTAGGCTCTCGGTGGCGCCGCGGCCGTGCAAGACGATGGTGTCTATCACGGTCAGATTGTTCCTGAACAGCCCGAGTGGAGACTTTAGAGACACACACTCAGGTCAAGAGAATTAAGTTTGCAAAGTTGAGACCTTTACCGGACTATTAGCAGCGATGAGACGCTGTGGTTGCGGACCGGGGTGAAGCTCACGTTAAACGACTTTACCTCCCTCGGCATCAGGACCAGGTTGTACACAAAGGGCCGGCTTGATCCCTCCACAAAGCCAATGCCGCTCTTTACCGCAGTCGTCTGGCGAGCAGACAAAAATGTCCGTTGAGAGACAAACAGGGTCGCCGTGTGGGCTGACGCGGGATCTTCATGTCCCCTCACCTGGTTTATGTTCACCTGGAACTCCAGGGTGTTTGTGTCAATGTTGATGTTGGACAGATTTTCTGGTTGCCACCTGGCAAACAGAGAGAGGAGGTCTGAGAAAATCACACTGATAAGTTACGATAAACGAGGGTTTGTGTTTTTTAACACAAAAAAAAAAAAAAAACGTGGACAAATGTCAGCTTTTACAGGCAGTGTGAAAGGGTCCAAGGCACGGTGGTTATGATTCGACCGGTGAGCTGCTTAAACAGCACATATAAACATACTGAGAAGACTCGATAGGTTTTGCTTGACTTCCCACCTGTCTGTTAACTTTCCGTAAAACACTGAGGGGTTGGGCAAGAGACCCAGCGGGAGAACCTGGACGTAGACGGGAACGTCAGCGGGATTCTGCAGCGTTACCTCTCTTTCCTAAAGATGCATGTTGAGTGAGACCGAGAGGAAAAGAGAGACTTAACACATTCCTGCTGGCGTTTGCGGGCACACAAGAGGCGCATTGTAAGGGCACTTACAGAGGAGCTATTTGTGTTGGTCAGTGGGAACGTGATGCGCTGCGTGGAGTTGACCAGAGAGGGCCAGGTCAGCTCGGCTGTAATTTTAGCCTGCACGTTCTTCTGGAGATCTGTATTGACTTCGAACATGGCTTCCACCCTTCAGCATGGGAGAGAAATTTAAAAAAGAAAAAAAAAAAAGAAAGAAAAAAAAAAAAGAAAAAAGAAAAAAAAATAGCATGTGGTATTCTGTAAATACTTCTGCCCATCTGTGGAGCTGCTATAAAAAAAGCACAAATTGCTTACATGTGGCCCGAGCGCTCTTTCAACTCCTTCCATCGCCTGAGAAGTTTCTGGTGGAGATCCACATCAGCGTCCCAAATGTCCTCCTGTAGCGCCAACCCGTGAGGCTTTGACTCAGCTGTAAATTGAGAGTTTGACGGGTTTAAAAAAAATTAAATAAATTCTGGTGTAACCACTCGGGGGAGACGATAACACTTACATTTAAGGACAAAAGGCAACCCCACATAGCAGTGATCTCCACACTGCAAGCTGGCGTCAAAATAAATATTCGCAATCTGTGGAGAGGGACGGGAGACGTTAGATGGGACAAAAATATTTCAAAGCTGCAAGAAGTGATGAACAGGCCCTTGCACCCCATAAATGATCCAATTGTGATGCTGTACTATGCCCACATTAGATGGGATAGGTAAAAAAGCTTGGATACTTGCTTCCTCATTGGGGTTTACTTGAGCCCAGAGTATGTGAAAGTACAAGCCCTACAATTTGTTCATGGCGAATCCTCATAAAACTTTAACGTCTTGCTCAGTCCACATTCATACAGCCCCAATTCCAATGAAGTTGGGACCTTGTGTTAAATGTTAATAAAAACAAAATACAATTATTTGCAAATCATGTTCAACCTATATTTATTGAATACACTACAAAGACAAGATATTTAATGTTCAAACTAATAAACTTTATTGTTTTTAACAAAATCATTAACTTAGAAATTTATGGCTGCAACACGTTCTAAAAAAGCTGGGATAGGTGGCAAAAAAGACTGAGAAAGTTGAGGACTGCTCATCAAACACCTGTTTGGAACATCGCAAAGGTGAACAGGCGGGTGGCATGATTGGGTATAAAACGAGCTTCCCTGAATTGCTCAGGTCATTCACACGCAAAGATGGGACGAGGTTCAGCTCTTTGTGAACAAGTGCGTGAGAAAATAGTCGAATAGATTAAGGACAATGTTCCTCAACGTAGTATTGCAAGGAATTTAGGCATTTCATCATCTACGATCCATATCGTCATCAAAAGGTTCAGAGAATCTGGAGAAATCACTGCATGTAAGCGGCGAGGCCGAAAACCAACATTGAATGCTTGTGACCTTCGATCCCTCATCAGCATCCTGCATCAAAAACTGACGTCAATTTGTAAAGGATATCTCATCTCAGGAACACTTCAGAAAACCAATGTCAGTAAATACAGTGCAGTGCTACATCTGTGAGTGCAACTTCAAACTCTACTATGCAAAGCAAAAGCCATTTATCAACAACACCCAGAAACGCCGCCGGCTTCTCTGGGCCAGAGCTCATCTAAGATGGACTGATGCAAAGTGGAAATGTGTTCTGTGGTCCGACGAGTCCACATTTCAAATTGTTTTTGGAAATTGTGGACGTCGTGTCCTCCGGGCCAAAGAGGAAAAGAACCATCCGGACTGTTATGGACACAAAGTTCAAAAGCCAGCATCTGTGATGGTATGGGGCTGTGTTAGTGCCAATGGCATGGGTAACTTACACATCTGTGAAAGCACCATTAATGCTGAAAGGTGCATAAAGGTTTTGGAGAAACATATGCTGCCATTCAAGCAATGTCTTTTTCATGGACGCTCCTGCTTCTTTCAGCAAGACAATGCCAAACCACATTATGCACGCGTTACAACAGCGTGGCTTCCGGTCCAGACCTGTCTCCCATTGAAAATGTGTGGCGCATTATGAAGCGTAAAATACGACAACGGAGACCCCGGAATGCTGAACAGCTGAAGCTGTACATCAAACAAGAATGGGAAAGAATTCCACCTACAAAGCTTCAACAATTAGTGTCCTCAGTTCCCAAACATTTATTGAATGAAAAGGTGATGTAACACAGTGGTAAACATGACCCTGTCCCAGCTTTTTTGGTACGCGTTGGAACAAAGTTAATGATTATCTGCTAAAAACAAAGTTTTATCAATTTGAACATTAAATATCTTGTCTTTGTAGTGTATTCAATTAAATATAGGTCAAACATGATTTTCAAATCATTGGATTCTGATTTTATTTATGTTTAACACAACGTCCCTACTTCATTGGAATTGGGGTTGTATTACACATTAAGCCCTGTAATGTGCCCCAAAATGGCAGCTTCTAGCCAAAACAGTTGACTTCCTGTTCAATTTCGAGCATCAGCCTTTGACTTTTTCATGCGTCCAGTTATGATAGACATATTCAATGAATGTAATACATGTCAATCATTGAAACTGATGTTGGGGCAAAAATAAAAATAAAATAAAAAAATAAAAAAAGTTTAAAAATCAACTTTTGATCCCCAAAACAGCAACACAAGGGGCGACTTCCTGTTCAATTCCTGGCATGGGTCCTACTTTTTCATGCGTCCTATTATGATACAAAGGTAAACCCTATTCCTTGACCTTCAGTGAAACTGGCGCTGAGGGCTAATTGTTAAAGATGTGAGCCCTGAAATTCGGCCCAAATAAGATGCTTCAAACCAAAATGGCCACCTTCCTATTTAATTTCAGGCTTCCCTGCGTTTTCTTTAGGAGTCCTGTTAAGATAGACATGTACACACAATTTCGTGTTGATCGATGAAACTGCTGTCAGGGGCCAATGGTTTTTCTAACGCACCAATGCGTTTTTGGTCGTGTTGAGGTCACCAAAAAGGAGATTTATTTGTTGGTAGAGTAATGAAAATGAACAGTGATTCCAGGAGCTGGGCCTACCTTGGATTTCCGTCTCGGCTCTAGCTCGTCTTTGTTGTTACGCAGGCGCTTGTAGTAAAAGCGGATGTCTTCGGTCAGCGAGCGGATCTGCTCCAGCCTCACTTTCTGCGTGAATGAGCTCCGGACGCTGAAAATTTGGTGTACAAGTTTCCCCTACAGCAGGACAAAAAAAAAAATCAGGTTTCCCAGGCTACACTACACAAGAAAATAGCCGAATGCACTTTAAACGCACGGCTTGAGCATTTTGGTTTTCTTTAGCTTCTATGGCTATTAAGAGTGAAAAAACTCATGGCGTTGGCTGTTAACATTCTCTAACATTCTGACTTCATCAGTAGAGATGTTTTTTGTTATTTCCTTTTTAAACAATACCACAATTTCTCATGTATAATAGGCCACTAAATCCCAAAACTTTTTTTTTTTTTTTTTTTGACTGGGAGACAATGCACCCCCACCCCGATGATCATAAGCGTCCAATCGGGACACTCCCAAAGAAATACTGTTAGCATTGTGATGGTTTTGTTTTGGAAATCCCTATTTTAGATGTTAATATAATAGCTGATGATGAAACAGTAAGATTCACTGTGAACTGGGCTGATTAGATTAGATTAAAACTAACCAACGGGTGCTAGTGTGAAAGCGGTCTTACTTACTGGGAATGATGGAGGCAGGACCAAGTGATTGGGGGAGCTGGTTAGCGTGCCCACTGCGATGAGCGCTTTCACCGGGATGGTTAATATCTGAGGGTACGAACGCGAGTTAAGAGTGAATGGGCGAGTTAAACCGGGGCAGGGTACAAACGGGGAAACGGCCACTGACCTCGTAGTCTGTGGTGATGTGTATGGCCCCGTCGTACGTGCCCTCCAACGCCTTGGCCACCAGTGTTACGCGGAAGGCGGCGTAAAAGCCAGACCCTATTATCACCTTGAGACAAAAATTGTTTAATGTTCACAGGGAAATTTGTGTAAAGGTTAAACAAAATATACCAAAAGGTTAGTGACAATTAGCTGTCATCAGATTAAACACACTCAAGGCTGTCAAGTGAGTCCCAAAGCAATAAGGTGGCGCTATAACCACGGACCAACATTTTAGCTAATCTGAAGCTTGAAAATAAGACCTTTCTGGGGAAAAAAGCACAAAAGCAAAAGTGGCAAATCAAGGAAAAGGGGACTTATATGAGCAATTTAAAAAATATATTTGGGGAATCTTTTAATCAAGAATATTCATTCATTCATTTTCCTCCGCTTATCCGAGGTTGGGTCGCGAGAGCAGCAGCCTCAGCAGGGAAGCCCAGACTTCCCTCTCAGCCACTTCCTCCAGCTCTTCCGAGGGGATCCTGAGGCGTTCCCAGGCCAGCCGAGAGACAGTCTCTCCAGCGTGTCCTGGGTTGTCCCCAGGGTCTCCTCCCGGTGGGACGTGCCCGGAACACCTCACCTTGGAGGCGTCTGGGAGGCATCCGAATCAGATGCCCCAGCCACCTCCCCTCGATGCGGAGGAGCAGCGGCTACTCTGAGATGACCGAGCTTCTCACTCTAAGGGAGAGCCCGGAAACCCTGCGGAGGAAACTCATTTCGGCCGCTTGTATCCGGGATCTTGTTCTTTCGGTCACGACCCACAGCTCGTGACCATAGGTGAGGGTAGGAAGGTAGATAGACCGGTAAATCGAGAGCTTCGCCTTTCGGCTTAGCTCCTTCTTTACCACAACGGACCGATACAAAGTCCGCATCACTGCAGACGCTGCACCGATCCGCCTGTCGATCGCCCGTTCCATTCTTCCCTCACTCGTGAACAAGATCCCAAGATACTTGAACTCCACCATTTGGGGCAGGATCTCATCCCCGACCTGGAGAGGGAATGCCACCCTTTTCCGACTGAGGACCATGGTCTCAGATTTGGAGGTGCTGATTCTCATCCCAGCAGCTTCACACTATGCTGCGAACCGCTCCAGTGAGAGTTGGAGATCACGGCTTAATGAATCCAATAGAAGCACATCAGAGGTTCAAGGTACACCTTGAACTGGTCGCCAGCCAATCGCAGGGCACATAGAAACAAACAACCATTCACACTCACATTCACACCTACGGGCAATTTAGAGTCTGTGAAGCAGATGTGCTAACCAGTCGTCCACTGTTCCGCCGCTGCTAAGATTTGTAGCAGAAAATTGCTGCAGACTAAAAAAATAAATTCACATTACTGTAAACACTCCAGCCCCATTTAATGTGTTGTGCCGCGCATTTGTTGTATACTGAAGAGCGAGACATGCGGATTTGCAATAATTTCCAGTGTCTTCATTACTAGTTATGATACTAAAACAAATATTCAAAACTTGAGGGCTGCTGTTTGTGTTGGTTGAAAGTTTAAAATTACCTAAATATCTGTGCTCATCTTTAGCCTGTCTATGGCATTTTGCATTAGGCTAACAGACTTTTGTTGTTCAAGTCTTTGTTTTATGTTTCAGTTTTACAGTAAACTTCAACTGGGAGAGACAAACAGCTTGAAGGAAGCACATTTTGACTCTTATTTGCAGAGTTGTTCCCTATATGGCAAACTGCACAGAGCCACTTAAAAATATTGGTACTAAAAAGACTTAGGAACGTACGATTTTTTTTAACGTGAGGTATCGTGGTACATTATTATTATATGTTTTTTAGTAACGCTACACTGTGGAACTGTGGACTCTGGCAGCAGTGGTGCCCTTACCGTTTTATGATCGGACGCCGACACATTCTGCAGTTCTCGCAGGCGATTGGACGCCGTGGTCACGTTCCCCCTCTCGGCCTTAAGCAGCTCCATGGAAAGGCTGTCACCCGTCACCTGCCAGGACCTTATCTCCAGCTGAGGGAGTTCAAAAGCACTTTTTTAGTTGAATACGTGACTGTTTAGCATTGAGCAACTCGCAACTGTAGGTGTGAATACATCCGACACAAAGGTACGTAGATGTTGTAACATGATTGTTGAATCGGTCACGCGCTGAAGAGTTAAATGCAACAGCTTTCACCTCTATGGGGTTACTGTTCACCACCACGAATACGATGCTACTTGTGTCTGTGGCGCTGTGGATGCCAAAGTCTAGCATGTTGTTCTTCAGGCTGGGTGGCAGCACGTGGGGCTGATGGAGAGCAAAAAACAAACGTCACCCTCATTTGATCAGTTCAGTGAATTAGGAGTCAGTAACATTGGACTGTGTATGGGCTCCTTTTCCACTTAACAACTTGGCTCCAGTTTCAGAACAGTAATCCCCAAATATAGAATATAATTCAATAAAAATATGATTGTAAAATAAACATTTAGTACAATATTTGTCCAAGGATGGGTAAATGGCAAATGAGAGGTAATGCGCGTTGGAATAAGGGGCATTAATGACGTGTACCTCCAGGAAGCCCGTGTACGCCCTGATAGGCAGGTGAAACTTTGACGCGTTGGTAATGAGCAGGATGTTGCTGTCGATGTGGATGGAAGGCCGCACCGGCTGGAACAGGAGTGAGAAAACGTAGCGCGACTTGTGCGCGGGAACCAGGACAGGCGCGCTGAAGTTTTGCACCTATAAGCGACAGGGAGATTTTCCTTGATAGAACATTTAAATGACACAAAGTTAAAAAAAAAAAAAACACACAAAAAAGAAAAACAAAAACCCTAACCCTCTATATGCAGTGGGTCGAATTGACCCATTCTAAATTTAAGTATTAAGCGTAGTGGTTTACTAAGCATAAACTAAGTATTTTGATTGAAACAGTGAAGAGTTAATAGCGAGACAATTCTCCCATCAAGGCTTGGTAATTTTCTGGCTCCGGCATAAGGTCTTGGCTCCTCACGGCATGAGACGCGTCGCTTCTGGCTCACAGTGGCTTACCACTGGCTCACCGCCTGCTCATCTCGCCATATCGAAGCATATTCGACTTGCTGCTCATTCTACGACATCGTATGTGCTTTGAAACGGCTTGCTGCTGAAATCAAATAATTTAATATTTTCTCCTTTTCGTGCTGGACTTCGTACACACTGTTAGCCCGTATGGTTATACAATTGTTTTCTCTATATGATTTAATGTTAAAATTGATGTTTTTATTTTTACCTTAGTGTACTGATTGTGTATGAAGTCTCTCCCTTTAACCCTAACCCAATGAACAGTTTAAGATCAAGTTCATTCGGAAATGCAATTTTTAAAGAATGGCAAGATGATAATTTTCTCAGCATTGCATTTGGGGTCATTGTTCATTTGTTTATTAGAGACGGTGAAGGTGAGGTAGCTATTATGTCCCCTTCGTTTATACCGCAACACTTCCTCAATATGCCGGGAGCCACCAATAAATATTTCAGGTCCTGCAAAATTTAACGATCTAAATTTCATGGGTATTGAGCACCCACTGGCCGAAACATATATTGGTGCCCCTCTGTGACAATTTTGAATTATGAAATTGTATTAATGGTCACATTTAGATGGCTTTCCAGAAAAATCATATTCAGTGATTTAGAGATATCGACATAGCATATCATGGATATTATAGCAGCAATAGTGGAGAGGAAAATTGAAAAAGTCATCAAATTTAATGGGGCATACAGATGGGGTGGACTTTGGCACCCAAGTCAAGGGGCATCCAATCATAGAACTAAAACTTTTCAAAATAACTAGTAATAAACCCCATAAGAACACCATTGGTGTAGAATGGTGGTATATGTAGCCAAGCGGGTTTGTCGAACCAGTAGTAAGTAGTATGGTTCGACTAGTAGTATGGTACTACTACCAGTAGTAGTATGGTTCCAGTATGTTTGGCTGACATGCTGTCACGGGTTTCTTTATAGATCTTTGATTCTGAGACTTGCTGCTCACATTGGAAACACATCCAACCTACAGAGAACCCGCCATCATTGATTTTGGACCCGTCAGTCTTTATTATAATCACATTTTAAGTTTACCCTGAATAAATGATTGCTTAAAAATAAAATCTGATTTTGATGATACATTTTTTGCATTTGCTTGTTGTGATTTAAAAAAAAAAAATATATATATATATATATATATATATATATATATATATATATATATAAATGTTTTTCGCAATGAAACACGATTTTCAGTTGGTATAGCTGCAGCCATGCGGACTTGTGCTGATGGTAAAATATATCCAGCTGGGATCCACTTGATCCTTATCAAATTCATACTACAGAAAGTCTTCTACTCCCCCCAAAAAGTTACAAACATTTACCTGACCTTTTTCAAGACAGTTAACAAAGCTCTCATATAAAGATGTATTTTTGTCATAATAAACACTGCTATTAATCAAAAACACATTATTACAAAAAACATGAATATTTGTTCCCATTCACATTGATTCACCACACTAAACAAAAAGAAAAATGTTTCCTAGCAGTCAATTTGATTCGCTTTGCATATCAATGATTTTTGGACTCACTTCTGTGAGTCAAAATGATTCAATTAGAGTGTTCCTCACCCAGCTATAAAAGGTGCTCCGCCTGTGTCAGTTGTATCTACAATCATGATTGAAGGAGTCCAGAGACAAATTTTTAGAGGGAGAGACCATGGCAGAGTGGGCAGAAGAAGCATAAAAATGTCCAGAGGGGAACCAATACCACAAAAAAAAAAAAAAAATATATATATATATATATATATATATATATATATATTGAGAGAGAGAGAGAGAGAGAGAGAGAGAGAGAGAGAGAGAGAGAGAGAGAGAGAGAGAGAGACTTCAATCACAATCAATACACGAAGAGAAAAATAAAAACATCAATTTTAACATTTAAACAGAGAGAAAACAATTGTATAACCATATGGGCTAACGAAGTCCTGCACAAAAAGGAGAAAATATTTTATTCTTTGATTACAGCAGGTATTTTGGATGATTGCTTTTATACATATACTGTATATAGACAACTATCAAAAACAACAAGCCGTTTCAAAGCACATACGATGTCGTGGAATGAGCAGCAAGTCGAATATGCCTCGATACGCCGAGATGAGCAGCCGGTGAGCCACAATTGACGTCATTATGCCACGAGGAGCCGAGACGTTCTGATGTTTTATTTGACTGCCGCATGTATTAAGATGTGGATGGCACTTACATGTATTAATATACAGTACTGTATATTCACCATTATCAAAAATGTTGTGGAATGAGCAGCAAGTCGATTATGCCTCGATATGCTGAGATGAGCAGGCTGTGAGCCAGCGGTGAGCTACCGTGAGTCGGAAGTGACCTGTCTCATGCAGCGAGGAGCTTGACCTTATGCCGGAGCCACAAAATGCGCCAGCTCTCTCTAATTTTGGATGACCCGTAAAATAAATTGTTAACCCTTCTGTTATGTTGCAGGTCACATTGACCCATTACAAGATTTTAAACAAAAAATAAGAAAACAAACAGTTAGTGCACTTAGAGATTTATTTTTCATCTGACACTTTCACATGAGTCAAATTGACGCCTAAAGTTACAAGAAAATTTAAACTTCCTGATATGTTGCAGGTCAAATTGACGTAAAGAAAAATGTTCTTTGAAGAAATAATGCGATAGACTACATATAGAGACAGTTTCCTGTTTCTGACACTTGGATAATCCAACCTGGCCCGGGTCAAATTGACCTAGGAACATTATTGTCATTCCCGAAAACCAAGAATAAGAAGTTTGTTGAGACTCACATTGAACATGGTTTTGGCTTCTTCAGGCAGCGACACGTTGTGTATCCGAATGGCAAAGCCAAAGACATTTGTGAGGAATATAGGCCGGTCCACCGGGTCCACTGGGCTGTCACGAATGTGGAACAACGTCGCTGTGTGGTCAAAGCCCAGGTAGCTGCACAGAGGAAATGAACTGACTTTTAGGCTCCCACAGCAAATAAAATGTTTTCTTTTCACAGGCAAGTATGACTTACCCTTCTAAAACCTCTGCCTGGTAGGGGATTTCGAGCTTGGAGTAGCTCTTTTCTTTTGCTTTTACTGTGATTTTACCAAAGAACTGATATGACCTCCTGGCCTTGGAGGCTGCAGTGAGCGATGAGTAAAAGAGGAAGTTGTGCAAGTCAGCAAATAGTTACAATACAAAATAAAAATTAAATATCCAAAAAGAGGTAGCAGAATGGCTAACACGGCAAAATAAAACATGAAATGACTCGTTTTAAAATCTTTAAAAGTTCGAGAAACTGTTGAGTCTGGCTCATGTGGAAATGACTTTTTTATTATTATTAATTTTAATTGCATCATTCATTGTACAGTTTTCACAATTTCAAACAGTTCCCTGGTGTCTTAAGACGTTTGTGACATTATTTCTGTCGTATTACTACCCAAATGATCAAAAATGACATCACACTTTCGAGCCTTGCTGAAATTAGTCGATTTTGAGGGGGGTGGGTCCTGTCTCATGCAAATCATCCACTGCTCACCCCGCCACATCTACTGCAGGGGGCAATGTCACATAGACACATTGCCAAACAATCTCAACTCTTTGACCCATGCCTAAAATTAAATAGAAAGTTGACCATTTTGGTTTGAATCAGCCAACTGTCACTCAGAAACAGTCCTTGAAAAATCAAGGGAAAAACTTTTTCCATGTTTGGATGATGGAATGAACAGTGCATCTTGATATTTTCAAAGCTTGGGATATTTTTTTATAACCTAACCCTAATTTAAACTTCTCCACAACTTTATTCCTGATCTTTCTGTTAAATTCATCTGGTGAGTTTCTTGGTCTTCTTGTTGCGGTTATTCACTAGTGTTCTCTAACCAAAGCTTCACAGAATAGGTGTATTTTTACATAGTAAATTACACAAAGGTGGAGTCTACAAATTAGGTAACCTCTGAGCACAATTGATTGCACTGGATTGTATTTATAGGTATCAGAGTACAGACGGCTGAATACAAATGCACACCACACTTCAGATATATACTCACTTTGAGAAAAAAACTACAAAATAAATACTTTGTGTTGGTCTATCAAATTAAACTCAACAAAATACATTCCAGAGTTATGAGTACTTTTTCAAGGCGCTCTATATGGAGAAGCCTTACCGTCAAAGCTAATAGTAGCTACTTTGGTGTATCTGCTCTCTCCTGCTCTGAGCGTGATGGCTTTAAACTCTATCGTGATGGCCTCATTGGACGGCGTTGTACGGACACTCTGTACAAGAGGAAAATATGACACTGTGAAGCAACATTACGCGTACGTGCATTTTAAAAGATGAAAAAAGGTGACCTACTGTGACGGGAACATCTTTTGTTCCCGAATTCAAGAGGTACAGAGCCATCAGTTTTGGCCGATCTGAAAGGAAAAAAAAAAGAGGTGGCATGAGTGAAGGGGGAAAAAACAAGTGTGGGGCTCACATTCAGAATGTGTACCTTGGGAGCGCAGTGTGCCAAAGTCGAGCATCTCTGTGGAGGAGTAAATACCAGGGGCTGCACACAAGGTCGAAGAATTGTGAGTCATGGCAGCTCTCAAGATAGGTGGGGGTGTAAAGAAAAGGTTTTACAACACACCTGACGTTACCTCCACCTCCACCGGCAGAATGATAAACTTATCTTCGTTGGGCGCATTGGTTTTGATTCGGATGAAAGCCGTGTGGTTGTCCACGTCTCTAGATGAGAAACTGGCTCTCATCACGCCCTTGGTTTCGAAGGGCGGGATCTCCTTCATGAGAAAAGCACAGCGCCTCAAGTTGTAAAACATCATTTACACAAAAAGCGCACACTCACCGGGGTGTCATATTTTACTTTAAAATCAGCAACATTTTAAGAAAAGCATTTTCAAGTGACATGGCCTCACCAGCACACTATGGATTCTGGATTTCTTTTTCACTCAAGACTACGAGCGACACTGTTTTAATAAACCAAGTATTGACAACCATGGACAACTGACAATATTTTTGAAGGTGACTGACAAAAAAATAAATAAAATCTGCAATTTGTAAAAACTCAAGGTGGCTACAATAGCCGTTAAAAATATGTTGACTTCCGCATCTAAATGCTTTACGAATACTTTGCCTTTGTGCAAATGTCATAACTTTTTAGCCATCGCTACAAGTAGGAAAATATTAACATTTCTAGTACAAAATGTGCAAAATCTGACAGATCACTCACCCATAATTTCCTGGTGCCTCCCTGCTGCCCTGTGGGAAGCTCTAAATGTAGATCCCCTCCACTGGAATACATCTCAACCACCTTCAGACAACCATACACAAATGAGAAGCCATTTTAATGAGACTAGTATAATAACTACTGTAATTTCTCGTGTATAATGCGCTCCCATGTATAATACGCACCACAAAGTTGACCTAAAAATTCTGGAAAACCCTTCTACCTATGGATAATGCATGATTTTGCTTCTACCCATATGATCAAAATGAAGTATTATCTGTATGTTTTTGTTAGTTTTTTTCAAATAATTATTCTGAGGTTAAGCACTTTATTTTAACACGTAATCCTTTTTTTTTTTTTTTTTATTTACTTGCTCTTTTTTGAAATTCACAGCCCTACTTTTATTTAGTAAATTAGAAAACACACAGTGGTGCTCATGTTTGATTACCCCGGCAGAATTTGTATGATGGGTACAATTCTTGAAAACATGAAGGACCAGGCGAAACACTTAATTTTATTTTTATGTGATTCAAATTAAACGGTCAAGCATTTCAGAAAAGTTTGATCATTCAACAAAACATAACCATAAAGAAATTAATGATGGTTGTTGTTGTTCAGTCATCAGTCGTATTTAAAAAAAACAATATTTCACAAAGTCTGCCAGGGTATGTAAACTTATGAGCACAACTGTACATATATACAGTCATACGTACCCGTCATAGGGGAATGAAAGTGTAGGCTGGACCTTTTTTATAACCACTAGGTGGGGCTGGCATTTTGGAATGAAAGTGCCCAGCCTTTTCATAACCACTAGATAGCAGCATAGAGTTATAAAATGTGAAAGTCTTCCCCCCATTTGCTCCTATACCCATGTATAATGCGCAATATTGATTTTCGACAATCTTTTGGGGGGTGGGGAAATGTGCATTATGCACGAGAAAATACAGTAATCAGTTTGCTGGCAGTGCTAGGTTACCTGCAGCGGTTCACTGTAGGGGTTATGGATGCTTATTAGCGGCGAGAAGCTGCTGTTTACTGGGACTCGAGCCCCAACGAAGGGACGGAGCCTGTACGGGTTTGGGATACCCACCCCAAAAACCTTGAGAGACGGGTGGGGGAAAAAGACAAATCAGCAAATTCAAGACAATTTAAAGACGTGTGTAGTCTTGTGCGCTTGTTACCTGGTATGTAAATACTCCGTGATGTGTCGTGTTAATAAATAAAGTGTTTTCTACATTCCCGACGACTCTCGCGAGGAACACGACATCAAATGACGTGTTTCCTCCAGGAGGGATTATCTGTAGAGGACACAGAAAGAACATGCTGGTAGTCTTGCGGCGGATAGAGTAACTACACCGCGGTACCTCGAGCTTTGTGTATGTTCGGGGAGTGCTCAATACGCGTAATAAATTATTTTTTTTTACGATAGTTGATAACTTGCTGGAAATGACGTGCATGTATTACATAACATATAAACAATGCAAATATGAATTTTAACTGACCCCATAACATTCTTGTCCTCAGAAGGGAGTTCACCGCTTAACTGGAACACGTATGAGGGAGCACAAAACCCCTATTCTGGCTGCCTGTGCAGAGTTCATTTTAAGAGTCTGCTTTTTGTTTTTACATCTCAAAATAGTCTCACCTGGCCTTATCTCTCCAAGTTGCTTCATCCCTACACTGCTGCCCAGTGCCTCGGGTCAGCTAACTTGCTGCTTCTCGAGGTACTGAAGTCTAAGCGTAAGCTCAGTGGGGATAGGACCTATTCTGTCGCAGGTCCCAAACTATGGGATGACCACCCGGTGCACATTAGACAAGCCCCTTTGTTGCCCATTTTTTTAAAACCTGCCCTAAAATAATTTTTTATTCCTTGCCTTTAAAATCAGCATGAGACTTAAGACTTGAGCCTTTATTTTAGTCTTATGTTCGATGTTATTTACACTTTTATCGACACGGTTTCAGCTGCGGTTGTTTACAAAGTGCTCTGTAAATAAAACAGAGTTACATTTAGAAAAAAAACATACAAGCTAGATGTGTAAAAAGTGAGAGGTTGCAAGGCCAATTAAATGATAAATAAAAGGATAGGTGTTAACTTTACACACCTGTTCCAGCTTTGCAGAAATACTCTTACACACAGGATCTGTCATGCCTCGAGCTCTGATTATACCTCCAAAGGTTAAATATCTAAAATCGGTTGCTCTCCCACATTCATAGGGCGGTGCCCACTACATTGTTTGAAGCAACATAATTAAATAAATAATATTTATTATAACAGGCATCCCGCAAATCAGATGCGATGTGGCGAAACAACAAAGACAAAAGTAACGTATGCACTCACCCTGTTCTGGAAAAAAGAAGCGTGAAAATGCGCCGTCGTCGCTGATATTGATATCAAACTAATTTCTTCTGAACTAGGATTATGTAAATAAACTTTCTCCATTTTTGGCATCCCCACAGGCCTGTCAATGGAAGAAACACACAAAGTTTGTTGATAATGAGCAAATAAGACATGCATGGTCTTTCACAATAAAACTGCAAATTGTTCCAAATTTTAATGTTTTTCCCCAAACATTAGAATAGAACAAAATTAAATAACAAAACACAAAAATATAAAAAAATGAAAAAATGTTTAACAAGAGATACGCGCTATGTGTGAGTTATTATCCGAAACAAATCTTAAAAAATAAGGAGAAAAACATCTAAATAAAACACATTTGAAAATAAATACTAAAATAAATAAATCAATCAATCAATCAATTTAAAACACAATAAACCAAAAACCTTGGATATACATCCAATGTCAGACATTGACAATATAGTGGTCCAAACAGCAATATAATAATTTCCCAGCAAGTAATTTTTCTCATCAGATACACTGTTTTGCTCCAACATTATAATAGTGGACAGTTGAGAAACAGGTTTGGCATGTAGTTCATTAATGGTGAGTAATTATTTATTTGCTGTACAGCCCATTTTAATGACTGAACATTTTAACACTGCATTTGGGGAAAGTCACATGTTGGAGTTGTTCTCTAACAAGGTCGACGTAAACTTTTAAACCTTTTTTGTGGAGTTCAACTTGTGTTAAAAGTTGGATTTAGTGACCGCACAAAACCAAGGGCCACCGTGATTTGGTAAGAGTGATAAGGGAGCTTTCTCAAGGTCACAGCTGATAAGTGCCATGTTTGCTGCCGTTGTCGTAGGCCAGGGTGAAGCTAGCTTGTGACAGCTGGGAACACCCCACCTTGGCGAGCATTTTCCGTACCGCTTATCCTATCATCATCATTACCACTTATCCTATCATCATCATTATTAAAGATTTTACTAATGTAGTTGTATTGCTTCACATTACAACAAAGGGGAAAACAGCAACTTAGTATATACATTTAATACCTTACCTACTTTATATCATGTTGAACTTTATGTAGCCCTTGAACTCCAACGCATGCATGTGTGTACGTATATATGCCGATGGCCACTACACTACATTGGCGTGTACCTGCCGTCAAAAGCAGAACGTGTGCCAATAAGTCAGGCTAAGGTGAAACCAGTCAAACTGCACAGTCAAGTGGTGAACATTCCACAGGTTTTTGACAATAATTACTGAGTTGGGCAATAGTGACAAGTATGTGAACGTGATCAAGAGTCAGAAACTCACTGTTTGCTAAAGTCCAACATTGGAGGTTCGAAGCGTATGGATCTGCAGTTCCCACGGTGCGGGGCTGTGCTGCAGGGGACAGAGATGTGACAGGAGCAGGAAAAGGTGAGGAACATCAGTATGCATGTCAGTGTTCATTTCCAACCTATCTAAACACAAGCGCAAGATTCGGGAACAGCCAAATGAGAACACTCCCTAACAAAGCCTATCGTTTGTTTGTGAGGTTCACGCGGGCGCATCACGCAATCACAAACCACACGACTCACCTCCAGGCCCATCAGCGGATGAAGCTCACTTGTTATCGAGAATACAGGCACAATAACTCGTCAAGCCTGTTCGCCGACAGGTGATTCTTAACAAATAGAACAGGTTCTCTCCGTGCAATAGGCGGAAAACAATGTAATGGGAGCCAATATTAAATCAATTGAAATGAATCGGCGACCTGTGGCGCGCACCTCATCACCAAAGCCAAATAAGCTTTTTTTTTTTTTTTTTTATTCATTAAGCTTTCGTCTACACCCTCATACCAGGCTCGCCCAAACAACAGGTGGCTCTATAACCCCTCAACCTACCATCATTTTGGAGTCAAAAAGACCTGATGTTCCACAGTCAGAAACTGTTTGGTGGCAACTGTGTAGTTTAGCACTGCAGTAACATGGTAAGCTAACATTAGCATTTGTGTTTATTTTTTGGCATTTCGAGCCACACAATGTCTGAGGTCTCCCTATTGTAAGAACTCGCCGCACTTGGAACTTGAACTGGTACTAGAAAAACAACCTGCTTTTTTGCCAATGGAAACGAGCCCCGATGGTGCTGCAGAAAACCACACCCCATTGAACGTGGAACGAGACAAGCTAATAAACAGCAACCACGGAGAACGATGTATGGTATAAGGACACCAATTTTATCCCAGAGACTGAAGGCACTAAGAAACTGGAGCCCTGCAGTAAAGTGGAGATTGTGGGGTATAATAATAATGCAGCAACAAGACGTTTGTCGTATTTGTCATTCTATGGTATGAGCTCGTTTTCCAGTGCATGTGCCGCCAAAGTTTTGTGGTCGACGTGCCTTTGAAGTATCTTGGAAGCTAGTGAGACCATTAAGAATTTTCTGAGAAGTGGTTTTGATTTTTGCAACGGATGTCAGCAAAGTTTCCGGTCGACAAGTTTGGCGGCCCCGCCTCTGAAGTCTGGAAGCCAAGTTTCGCAGATGCACCTCTGAGGATTCCCAGTAGACTGTACCAGGATATTTGATATCTTTTGCCTAATCCTAGCTAAACAAACTGTCAACTCAAAAGTAGTCGCAATTAATGGCCTAGCAAGGAAAATCAGTCAAACAACTCAGAATCAAGTTTATTTGCCAAGTATGTCCAAAAAAAAAACAACTCTACTATTATGTGGCCTATTTTATATGAATATTGCCATTCAATTCAAATGTGGCATTTTGGACTCATTCACTGCCAGCCCTCCCAGTTAACATGGATATTTGAATTCTAAAGCAGTCAATGGCAGTGAATGTGTTAACAATGCCATAATGACAAGATAACCTAGCAAAGCGTCTTTCTTGTATTTCCACCTACAGTTCCGATCCACCCAAAGGCCATTCCATAATTCACCACTCTACTACAAGTACAGCGGTATCACACTGCTGTCAGACAAGCATGCAGAGATCAGTTTCATTCATCTACTAGATGCAGACAATGGCCACGGCCAGATGGATTTCCATCTGTTGTGGCGTGCACGGACATGCTCGTGAGATCCGCAGTGTGTGAAGACTGGACCGAGAAGCAGGGTGTGAGATCTGAGGCAAGTCCTCACTTCCCTCATTCTGGTTTTGAAGACTCAAAACATGTCTTGGTTGTGAATGACATCGAGCAGTGTTGAGCTCGGGGCTTCGGAGCTAATGTGCTGAATGCCAGCGAGTAACTGGAGAAGCCGGGGGTCTGAAAGGTGTGGGACCACTATGATCTGATGTCGGGCTAACGGGGTTAGTAGGATGCCAGGAGCAGAGGCTTCTGCCCAAGCCAAAGTGTTTACCCTCCCTTTCCTGTTGCGTTTTTTTTTTTTTTTTTTTTTTTAAATCCTATTGTGTAGGAACTCTGAACCAGGATTTCATGACTGTCACGGAATGATAGCCAATCAGGAAGCCAGCTGACTGAAACCTTTGATAAACCGGACCGTGATATAATGGATATTGGGTAAAATGGACATGGTGGCCACATTGAATGTGGAGAGGGAGGGGGAGGGGGAGAGGGAGGGAGAGAGAGAGAGAGAGAGAGAGAGAGAGAGAGAGAGAGAGAGAGAGAGAGAGAGAAGCTGCCTGAGTTTGGAACATGCTATTTTTGGTATAGTAACTGTTTTTTGTCAAGCCTTTCACCTTCGCCAACATATTTGGAACTAGAAAACCACACTAATTTCTCGCGGCTTACAAAAGTGACTCGCCTATAATGAGTACTGTACATCAACAATGTCACCATGACCAAGCACACCAGAGTGATAAATTTGGATAACATGGAACTTTCAAACATTTATTTATTTTTTTACATTTATTTACAATAACTTTCCTCTGTACTGGGCGTTTTAAGCCACGAAAAGAAATATAAAACAATTTTGCACTCTACAGTAATATGGGTGCATATGGCCTAAAAAAAAAAAGTTTTTTAAAAAAGGGGGAAAAAAAAGAAAAATTTGTCAATGTAACGGACACTCTGCTATATCGGACAACCTTCCACCCTTATTAGTCCGTTCTATTGAGGTTCCACTGTATGAGCAACAAGCTCAAAATGAGCTTTCAGGGTCTTACAGAAAAGCCTTTTTGAGTTGTGGCCCCATGAGCTAAGGTGTATCAGAAACGGTACTGGCCCCATAAACTCATGATATCAAATAAAGGCTATGTTTATGTTCTTGTAGGCAACAAAATGGCCACCACAACCCAGTGCAAAGCGGTCACCAAACCCTATAGGAAATAGCGGAAAGACAGAACTGAGGTGTGAAGTTTAACTGTCGCTGTCCGTTGTGCCGCTAATCTCACTGTGGGAAGTCGCATTGTCCACAGTGGAATGTTCGGCGCTGTAGGATTCTGTGAGAAAAGCACATATAGAATAGGTGCCTGCTCAACTGCTCTTTTGTTTGTTTCTCGGTGTGAAAGGGCCTAATGTGTCCTCCAAATTCTACAATAGAAGTGACAAAGTTGGCAAGAATAGAGTGACCAAGCTAACAAAATTTCCGAGCTTTGGAGGTACTATCAGGTAGGACGCCAACTAAGTGAAAGGAAACATCGAAAAGGCGGGACGGAGGGGTGAATTTTAATGCAACTGTTGCTGTCCTGCGCACCTTTCACTATCTCACTGTAGGAAGCTACATCATTGACACAGCAATGTCTCGCTTTGTTGGGTTCCATGTGAAGGCACAAGTGGAAAAAATGGGAGCGCTGATGTTATATTTTCTCCATGCAAAAGGGGTTAATGTGTTGTCAAAGTCTTACCACCATAGAATTGACAAGAGTTGGCACAAACAGTTAACAGAAATAAAACTAATACAGTAGTCCCTTAATAGACGAAACTCCACAAAATTTATCCCATTATTGTAATCTATATAAATGCTTAATACATAATACTAATTCAAAATATGCATGTGCGGTGCAGAGATTATTTTTGTCCACTCTGGGACGTCATTCTCACATTCTATACTGTCGTATCTGTGACTTTGAATGTGTGTGTAGTTTTCAAAGACGGGGCCTGGCCTGTTGACTGATGTCAAGAGTTGGCAAATGAGTGCGAAGACTTGGCCATGTTGGCTCAGGACAGCACTGGCTGTTAAGTGGCTAACTGATAGCCAGTCTGCCGGTTGAATTACTCAGCATAGAATAGAATCACCTTTTATTGTCATGAACATGCATGCATGCACACCAAATTTGTTCTCTGCATTTAACCCATCACAGTGAACATATACGCTATTAACCATTTGATTTAAAATCTGCGGTACAGTGAAACCGTATTCATACATTAATTCGGTTGACAAAATATAAAATTAACCAAAAATATAGACCGATATAACTTAGACAGGGAACGTCTTGAGTAGTAAAGAACACTGCTCAGCTGTTTTGTTTTGTTGCATTTCTGTGTCAAAGTTGCAAATGTGTCCTTAAGGTCGGTAGAAACGACATGGAGAAGCGTTGAAGTTGGGCGAGAAAAGGATTTTATACATCACACTAGATGCTGGCTTTGACACTAATGCGCATCTAATTATGTGATTGTGACAAGCCGCGTGAGGCTTCTGTGGAAAATGCACTTTTCTACTGAAGCTTAACTTTTTTTTTTGCTAAATCTGTGGGCCTAATGATTTCTATGATAATAGAAACAACACATTGCCATCCATGCAAGTTCGCAGCTTGCCTAGCTTTGCCTAGTTTTACACGCGTGTACCCCACTTAGTGATAAAATAAAGGAAAAGGCCATAATCTTGGAATTGTACCTTTATCCCTATCTGCTTATTCCAATTCTCTCCATGAGCTAGTAATTGCATACTGTTTCGCATAAACAGCCATGGACAACACCCCCCCAACAGAGCTTTCAAGGCCAAAACAGCACAGGGAAAGAGAAAAAATAAAATAAAATCTGTCCTTGATATTTATATAATGATATTTTGTCCAAATATGTTGCAGGTTTTTCCGATGCAAATATGCAACATCCATCCATTTTCTGAGCCGCTTCTCCTCAGTAGGGTCGCGGGCGTGCTGGAGCCAATCCCAGCTATCATCGGGCAGGAGGCGGGGTACACCCTGAACTGGTTGCCAGCCAATCGCAGAAATATGCAACATCCTTTACTACAGGTAAAAACTATTGAGGAATTTTCACGTGTCTGCAGCCAATGTTGACAACTCTCTTCCTGCCTCAGGGCACACCCGCAGAGCATGAGGAAATGATTAACAATCTCACTGTGAGGGAGTCTCTTCTGCTTCTAGGAGACTACAAAACAAAAATGAAAATACCTTTTCCCTCTCCCACAGTGAGGGGGAGCGGTCACGAGATAACCCTTTAATGGATTGGAACGTGCCGTGCAAACAGTCAAGGCTTCTCGCTCGCAGCAGAGACAAAACACACAGTGAGCGTTGAGATGGACGCTCAGATACAAAAATCTGAAAATGTGGCAATTTCTTCAGCTGGAACTGTATTTAAATGAGCCGATGAGACGCAAACAGCTCAAACCTGGCTGGAAAATCACAACTTCAAAATGAGAGAGGCGGGGGACACCCTGAACTGGTCACCAAACAATCGGAGGGCACAAATAGACAATCATTTACACTCACATTCACACCTCTCTTTTTGGAATGTGGGAGAAAACCGGAGTACCGGGAGAAAACCCACATTAAGTGACAGGGAGAACATGCAAACTCCACACACACACACACACACACACACACACACGACCTCTAAACTGTGAGGCGGATGAGCTAACAAGTCGGGCACCGTGTCGCCGTTGTAAATTCTATTTGTGTTTATTCTGATTCTTTGGCGTATCGCTGAAGTTTGCAAATTAGGTTCAACTCTTAAAAAATATCCTTTGGTGAATTCTTCTCCAATTCCAACAGGAACATCCTTGGAAAAGGTAGTACAAGAATACAGCGAAACCAATAAACGACCCCGTGCAGAGAAAAATATAACCCCAATGGCGGGGGTAATAAAATACAGGAGGGCGTACAATGCAACAGTTATTAGGTCATTGCCATGGTTAGGTCCTGTGCTAAATACTTGCTCACCAGTAGTAGAGCACAGTAAGTGTCCACAACATTAGGTACTGAACATGACAGGTGGAACATTTACACACCTTTGTTGATATAGACCAAAATTGATGTCGGACTCAGCCTGCGAAAAGAAAAACAAGTGGGTGCAGTCAGTTTAATGTAATCAATGAAATGACACTTGTATAGTACATTATTTTGTGTTCGTCATTGTATGGAACAAACACGGACTGTGAATTCACCCTCCATTCAAAGAGTTATGTTACTTGTGGACAAACCCGCCACGTGGATCTCAAATTGAAGGTGTAGCCTAGTGGTTAACACGCCTGCCTCAGTCAGGATCTGGGTTCGACTGTCTTATTTACTGTATTAAATGGCCATTACTTACCGATATAACACCTCCATCACCAAAATGTAGCACTTCTAATATTGTGTCACACTGAACGAACGCTGTGAAAGACAAAAAAAATAAAAATAAATAAAAACAGCACATCAGCATTGCAGATGAAAAGGACAACTCATATCTTGTAAGAGTTCCAAACACTGAGACAAGATCATGTACTGTTATTTAGCTTTGGTGCGGAGCAGAAAGCAGTTGGGACCCTCGCTGGATTCACACAGCCAAATTGTTCCACAGCCCCAAATATTTAAAAAGGTGCTTTCTGCTGGCTGCTCCCACCCAAACATTATCCCTATTCTACTTCAAAGGAAAGGTTGCAAGCAAAAGTGAAAGCTTGACCATACGAGCGGGTGGTTCCCCACAAATGCCACTTCATTGGTTTTAATCTATTTCAGTTTTCCGTGCTGGTGTGGTTTATTTATTCGGTCCGGTGAGAACGACGACGACGCATTACTATCTCTGGCTGCAAATGCTCGATTATAGAGAGTCTGACACTGCTGAAAAGTGAACGAATCAGGGTTCCCCCTAAAACAGGCTGAGATGAACTGGTGTACAAACCATTTGAGGCTTTTATGTTTGGCATAATTTTCCAATTTTTTTCCCCTATGTATTTTTAGCTTAATATTTTTAGATTTTCTTCATACCATGCTGCTTTGGTTTTCATTAGCTTGTGTAGATTAGAATGTTCTTACTCCACCGACACCTAGAGGACATAAGCCAACGACTGTCCCGCAAAAGCACTTCAAGCGTTTGACTTCACAGGAGTTGGAATTCAAAAGCAACTTTGTACATGCTGGTATTTTCAGATCAGGGCTCCGCGTAATTACTTTGACAGACAGCACCAACGTTTGACTCTGACGTCGTTCCTCAGTGAAGCGCAGATAAACGGGGAGACCGCTAGGGATTTGAGAGGCTTTTCGCTCGCATCACCCGACACCGCCGAAATCGGATCACGCGTCGCCGTTTGCGTCCAACAAAAGCACAACGCGGTTATTACCATCGGAGGCAAACGGATACATTAAATCAAGTCGCGAAAGCGAGAGCGCGAACCATCAATTTAAGCGGCTTAGCGAAGCCGAAAATAATCCGCCTGTGCAAACATATCACAGCTCCATTAGCTTATGAGAAACAGATATCTCTTGCGCTGCAGTGAATGTGTTTCAGCATGTTTTGGCTAACGCAAGGCTAGAATCAGATGTTTGCTTGCTCATTGTCAGTTTGTTACTGCACAAGACAAAAAGGATCAGTACATTACAATACAAGCTAGTTGAGTCACACTAATTGAGCCATAAAGGTTACATACCGGTAGTTGGCCGTTAAGTTTATTACGCCATTTTGATAGTAAATCTGATTATGTTCGAAGTCTAATGACATATGAAGCATGATTCATAATAAAAAAAATTCTCAGGAAAAATGCTTGCGGGAGTTTGAGATAAAACCAGGCTAACTTTTGCAAACTTGAATCACAAGTCAAAACAGTGGAACCTCTGAAGCGGAGTCACACTTAATTAGTGTGATGCGGAATCCAACCAGAAACCTAAGTAAAAGATAAGAACGTGTAAAGTCACACAAAACTTGAGTTTGTGACATTAGTGTGGCTATTTTTGTCTACATTCACACAAAACTTAGATTTTGGGACATTAAAAAGAGTACATTTTATTAACCTCAACAGCCATCAAACACATTGGAATTTAGCATTTCCACTAGGCTCTACACCATCAGGATTTTTGGGGCCAATCAGAGTTTAAAAAAGCGATAACCGATCTGATCACAAGATGGAGCAATCTGTCTATTTAAATGAATTGCTCATTTACAAAATTTTCTTGTGTACTGTAAATTGAGTATCTTTCTTCACTAAGTATTCTCTAGTCAGGTCATGTATTCTAATCAGTCAGGTCAAACCAACATTACAACATGCCAGTTCATAACGGGTCCTAACTTACTGCAATTAATTAAATGACTTCACACACATACCAAAACTTTAGAGCATGATTTGACAGAAAGCCGGCATGTTTACATACAACTTTACATACAACGATCAAGCCGATCAGATCGGTATAAAGTCTAATTTCCACTGTTTGAAGACAATATATGTTGCCAATGTTGCTTGTGGTGGATGTTTTGCTAGTTCTGCAGATTACAATGACAAACTGTTTGTCAAGACAAAAGAAAGTTTTACAGGCATCCTGAAACAGATTGTCTTTGACCTTAGCGATTTCTACAAATACGGAAGATTAGAGGTTTGTTAAGACTTGAGATTATCAGTTTTTACGATGATGATCACATCGATTTGTGGACGTTGTCTTTGTTGTGATTTATAAAGGAACTGTTTTGACATTTAACAGAGCAGAAGGACGACTGATGCAAAGTGAAGCCATATGGCAATCAAACAGTGGCGGCCGTTATCGCTTTGGAAAATTCCAAATGTTGACTGGCAAAAAGAAAACTTTGACGAGGAACAAAAACAGACATTTTATCTGAGACTGCTTCTAAAACCTAAAACAACAGAGCTTAACCAGCGTCCCGAAACAAATTATGTTAGACTTAGTGGTTTGTTTGAATGTGTCAAGAAAAAAATACATTGCATGTTTGTCAACTTTTGTCTCGGTTGTATGACGATGACATTGTTTCTAAAGCCGAACAAATCGGAAGGCGACTGGCTTCCAGAAAATCCTGTTCGACTTGAGCGCTTTGTTCAATTTTCAAATCAACACTTTGCAAATGTTTATTGGAAGATGACTTATTGTTTCCGAAGCAAAGTAAACGGGCGGTTGACCAGTGCCACGAAACGGATTGACTTCAGTGGTTTCTTTGGACGTGTAAAACAAAATACATTGATTTGTCGACGTTTTGGGATTTTTGTCCTTTTAATGACAAATTATTTCAAAAGCCGAAGTGTCTCCCAGTAACGGATTGTGTTTGACTTTAGCAGTTTCCTTAAACTTGTATAACACACTTTGCAAATGTTGATTTGTGAATTTGACATTTCTGCAGTTTTACAATGACACATTTTTGTTTATTGTCAAAGCCAAACAAATCAAAAGTATCTGGTTTCTATTGATCATGACAAGCCGCAATTTGTTGTCATCTTGGGATTTAGGAAAGCAACCGTCGTTGACATTGAACCGTGTACTAATTTACAGCGAAACCATAAACGCACACTTTCAGACAACAGCAGCCACATAAAGGCTGGAAAAATCCGAGATCCAAATGTAGTGAAACAGACGCTTTCTTTGACTGTGCACGTGCACTTATCTAGTCTTGCTGAAAACCTTTTTTTAAATTTTTTTTTAATAAAAATAAAACACAACGTCACTTCTCAGTCCTCCTGTGTTTAGTTTGCTCTTAAACAAACGTTCCATGAAAGCCGCAAGGGGTCGTTCGCCCCCCCCGTGGACCACCATGACCTGACACCCGAGCCGGGCGTAGAAAATGACAGCACGGCTGTCTTCTTGTCATTTACGCCCACCAAAGTACGCCGATCCGGGCCACGTTGACAAAACTTTAACCCGTGCCACCTGACTTCCCCTGGAGGTAGCTCCCCGACGCTAACCAGCCCGAGCTTTGCTGACAACGCAACCTCGCAAACTTCACCACGGGTCACAGCAAGGCGACTTAACGAACGTCATTACAGTCACCAGAAAAGTGAAAAAGTTAGTTTTGATATGACGTCTACAAACAAAATGAAACGGCTCCAAGTCATATGGTCAAAACGCACACGGAAGTTACGCTAGCACACTCGAGCGTCGCTACCATTCTCCTCCTCGCCGATACAGACCTTCTTTATTCGCCCTCGCCGTGTGGCTAAAAGCAATAAATAATATCCTCAAGAGTCCGAGACACGGCAGAGTTCTCCTGCGCGAAAAATGGCGAGAACAAGTCCGCCGGGCTCGCTCCTCCTGGCCCGCAGCCATCCCCCCCCCCCCCAACCGGTAGCCGAGAACAGCTCTTCTCCTCCGCGCTTCTCGTTCACTACAGGTGGGACAACCGCGCGAGAGTGAGGTCCAGCCAGGGGTAAGTTCCTCGGACTCGGTCAACCATTGCCGTCGTCGTCGCGGCGGTACGAGCTGCTGCCTCGAAAGTGGACGTACATTAGCCTCTCCTCTGTGACTACAGGGCTTTCTTCTTCTACTGCACCGATGACGTCTCAAAGACGTTGACGGTGACATAAACAGCTCGGTGCTGCCCCCTGTAGGCCTGGAGAGAGGGCCATCAAGGGGCGTGCGTGTGCAAAAGTTGAGTCAGGTACAACATGGACAGGCACGGCGTTCTCGTTTCTATGGCAACTGCATTCATGTGCTGGACAGGACTCGAACAACGACTCGACCGTAAGACGGTTTGCCTAAAAGTAATTCTAATTACTATAATGCTTATGTATTTCATATTGGCAACATAAATTAAATAATCATGAATATTTGTTTATTTTGAGCTCGTGTGCACATTGGAGTGGTAGTGATACAAAAAAGGTTTTTTATTCCGAGAATAACAGAAACGAAAAATAGTGATGTATGATGATGCAAAATTCTTTGAATACTGAATTATAAAATGAATTTAAAATGTAATTTTAAAATTGAAAACATAAAAAATCAAAACTGCTGTGCCTCACAGGATGATCAGATCGTTAATCTGTAAATACAGTATATTTGTCATTACGTATATTTTTTTTCCTACCGTACATCCAAGAAAATTAATGAGCATATAATACAATACGACAAATAATCAAATTAAGAAAGTGATTTACATCTTGTAATATACTCCAATAATTGCTTAGGGCTTTGAAATAATGATTTTCCTTTCGCATTATAATTTTCCGAACATCAGATTTCTTGGGTGTCATTCGACAATGCAGGTGTACCTAATGCAATGTCTGTTACCTCCTACAAAAGTACCAGTCATATCTATATTTCTAACATGTTCTCACTTGTTTTTCCTTTTATGCTCTGCAATATCTATAGCGACCTCGAATGAGCGTCTTGACATGACAACGTGCTCCAAAAATGTCCGAAACAAGTGAAGAAAATATGGATTTTCCAAACACATTCAGGCTGAAGAGGGGAGTATATGTACGGCTGACGTGCTTTCAAAACAACAGATTGGTGGTCACTGATCTAAATGCTAAAAAGAAAATGAAACTACAGTCGTGGTTCAATATTTATGAATTGATATCTTATCTGAGTGTGTATTTGATACGCGCTCATATTTGCCAGCATGAAACACATTGTAGGAAACCTCTCTTTTTCTTTTAAATCAAATAAACTGTTGGGGGACTATGAAACCGTGTAAAAATAATAATAATAAAATAAAATGATCTACTAAATAGGAAATCACAAATTCTGAACCCCAGGCTGCTGATTAGTCTTCATTGTTTTTGACAATTTTGAGGATGAGGCTAATGTAGTTTGCATTGACAACCAATTCCCATAATGGCCGTTGAAGAAGAAAGGGGAGAGGAGATAAAAATAAATAAAAAAAGCAGGAAAGTTGTCCAATTGCAGCAAGGTGGTATCATGTCATTAGGTCCAATTGAAAGCAGCTCTCAAGGTCTCCTGTAGAGGGCAGAGTTGCGATACAATCACCAGTCCTGAATTCTACATAGTCCAAAATAAAAAAAAATTAAAAATCAATATTCCATAGGGTGTAATATATATATATATATATATATATATATTTTTTTTTTTTATTATACCCATTGGTGTCCCAAAGGAATTGGGGACGATGCCTTGCTCAAGAGCAACGCCTGCAAGGAGAATAACAACTCTCCAACAAAGATATAATAAAAATTTAAAAAAACATCTCATAAAATATAATTTAAAATGCACATTATATATATAAAACACAATAATCCAAAGATTATTAATCACATTTTAGAGATATTAATAGTAATACAAGTACCCTATGGCAATGGTTTTAAACAAAAATGTTGGTTTATGTTGTGAACTACGAATGTAAATTAGCTTTCTGCTTAATATGGAATACATCTTTAATATTGATCACACGCAAACGGGAAAAAACATATATTTCAAAGTATTATCAATACGTTTTAAATGATTTTTAATAATTCGATATTGTAAATGTTATATTTACTACTGCTTCTATTATTACGACTTATTACTCAATGCGAAATGTTATATGGGATTTCCGCAACGGTGCAATTCAGCCTCCTTGCTGGACGAATATGAACTGGAAAACTATTTATATACAAAGTGTTTTTTTTCTCGTACTCAAGATCGCCGGTCGAAAAACACACAACAAAGCTCTTGAGGGGTTGCCGTAGAAACCATTTGTACGCATTCTGTGTATGCGCAACAATCATCTCCATCCATGGTCCACATCACCAGCACGACAAAATGGCAAACGCACTATATAGCGGACGGGGAGTCATTGTGAATACAGCCTGTAACACCAGTGGTGTTCATGCTCGGCATCCATCTTAGAGTACACCAAAATGTTCCCTGGATCGTCATGAATTGTAGCGTTTGGCTTATATGAGCATCACTGTTCTCTGGCCTCCCCCACACTTTAATTTTCATGCTGAAGTAGCCTGATTACACATCCTTGACTGACCGGCTGCATCTTGACCCCCCCCCCCCCCCGCAGTGATTGGAAGTATTCATGGCCATTACCAGGACTTGACTGCCTTTGGCATCCATATTGGGTGGCCCTTCTGCCGATCAGGAGCATCCGCCATGTAGGACGGTGTACACTCTGTATACCATGTCATAATGTTTGTAAACAATAGGCGCCAAGGCACTTCGGGTGAGCGAAAAATTGAGTGGCCGCCGCTGAGCTGAACGAAAACAATGGCAAAACCTGTTGTGTTTGTCCGGCAGGTATAACCCACAAAGTTAAAAATCGAAACAAATCCAGCGGATCAACCTGTGGGTGAGAAGGATAAATCGAGTCGATATTGTACCGTAAATAGTTGTACAGAGAAGAGCGCAAGATTGCGTAGGAGCTTTAAAGAAGGTGATCGCATCACTTCATCATATTTTAGCCACAAGTAATGCGTCATCCGTACTATATTAGCTATTAGAGTTGTCCTAGCTCACTTGGCAGTATTCAATATTAGCCTGAAATAATCTTGACAGCTTTAGTTTTGTTGTTGTTGTGCTTCATTACAAACTCATTAAATGCGTTTGTTTGCGTGCCATCGTCGGACAGCCGATGGTCCAAACAAAAGGGACGTAGGCTGTGATTGACTTGGAAATGCACCGGGCACGGGATGGACCTGGGGGGGTGCGCCATTGTCGTCGTAGCACATCGAGAACGCAGTAATGAGCGCGCGGTACGACGAGAAAAGAGGCTTTGAATGGATCTTTATGCACCTGGATGCTAGCCTAAAACTAATAAGGTTTGGAGCGGGGAGGGGGCAATCGGTCACCGCAGCAGTTGAAATGAGATTAGCCACGCTGCTTCATCAATATAATGACTCCTCCAGATTTAACCATTTATTTGTCCGTGATTGGTCATAATAATGATGATGGTATTAGGAAAGTAGGATCGCCAGGCCTTCGCTTGCTGCTTGTGTGCTCGTTGCCTTCGCCTGTGTCTTCAGTAAGGGGAAAAACAAACAATTGGGGTTGACCTTTTGAAGGCAAAGAAATGGAATATTCAGTCTCCCGATTTCAATCCGACAGAGCGTGTTTTGAAGACAAAAGCTAAAGGTAACAAGGTGCACAAACAAGCAGCGAGTTATGACTTTTTGAAGGCAAAGATAATATTGCGCTGTGGCCAACCCGATCTCAACTTAATCGAGTATGATTTTCACGAACCGAAGATACAATTGAAGGCAACA
Source organism: Phycodurus eques (assembly GCF_024500275.1). Lineage (NCBI taxonomy): Eukaryota > Metazoa > Chordata > Actinopteri > Syngnathiformes > Syngnathidae > Phycodurus > Phycodurus eques. The sequence goes on from NC_084532.1 coordinate 26,959,635, forward strand.
AGACCAGCGAAACGTAAAGGCTTCTACAGGTAGGAAAACTCAGAATTTGGTGATGTGTGTGAACCTCAATCACTCATTGACTTCAAAATGAGTCTTTTATCGACAATAAATTGCACAAAAAAGGTGAAAATGTTGAGAGGGCATTAAGGGGCTGAAATAGCTTCTCCACTCTAAACCCGGATTAGAGGTGCGGCTCCATTTATTGCCAAGGGATTTCTCTTTTAACCCCAGGGGAGTGATGCGTGCGCTGGGCGGGGCCAACATATGCTAACGAGCTGCCCACGATGACAATTGGTCGACTGGGACAGAATGAGCAGAGATGCTCAAATGTGTGACGTTACGAAAATGAAATCCAAAAATTCCCAGAGGAAATGGTGTAATCCTACGAGAAGTTGTTACCTTGTGATAACAAGTCGTGACGTGACAATAAAACCCTAAATTTGAGGAGAATAACGTCAAAAGACTACAAGAAAAAAATCGGATTCTATGAGAATAAAACGCTAAAGACTACGAGATTCAATTCTTAATTCTACGAGAAGACAGACATTTTAAATTTAGGATTTGCATACAAGAGACTAAAATTGTAATGTTACAGGAAAAAGTTAAACAATTATAAACATTTTGTGAGACCTGTTGAAAAGATTATGAGAAAAAGTAATGAGAATAGCACGACATCAACATTAATTCTACCAGGAGAAAAACTTTTAAATTAGGAGAATAAAATCGTAACATTTCAAGAAAAAGGCAAAAGTTGAAACTATTATCGTGAAACTAAAATTGTAATGCCGTAATAAAAGTATTCAAAGCCATTTAATGAGAATAATGTAACGTGAAAAAAACTAATCAACTATGGGAATAAAAAGAAAAATATTGTGAGAAAAAAATAAATAAATCGGAATTCCAGCAGGAAAAAAAAAAGTTATAATTTTAGAAGCATGAAGTCGTACCTTCCCGAGAAAAAAGGCATAAGTGCAAAAGTCCAAACATTTGTCAAATCTAGCAATATTCCCTGCAAAATGATCAAATAACTTTGACTTATGCTCACACGCGGATGCACTGGCATCCAAGTTAACGCGCGACTTACGTACACCTTCGGAATCTTTTATCACTTTTTGGAAGCTCACTTTCTGGTCCGGGATGTTTTTGCTGGAGAATCTTGGCGACGGGAGTTTTGGCACAGCGTTGTCTGTCAGTCTTTGCACGTTTTCAGCAAACATCTTCTTACATGACATTTAATTAGAAACAAATCCTTGAATTCACTTTACCTTTTGTTTTTTTGTTTTTCAGCATGGTCCTAATCATCTCATACGCTGGATGGAGGACTCCTCCCCTCTTTTCGGCTGATCTGGGATCTGCCGGCTGAGCCTCTCTTCCCTTCATCCTCATCCTCATGCTGCTCAGTCCCTCGTCCGGCAGCGACCGTGTCCAGACGGCGCGGACGCTCGTAGTCGGAGGAGCGAGCCATGGGGAAATATTTCTTGCTCTAATATTTGCCGTACATGTGAGGTGAAGGGGGTGGTCCGAAGAAAGATGGATGCGTGCGGTGGTGGTCCCGGAGAAGTCTCTTCTTGCGTGGTGGACTTACACGCGTGACCAGGTAGGTGCCACACACATATATATATATATATATATATATATATATATATATAAATGTATAGATATATATAGATAAGTCATTCTCACAAATATGAGTAATTTTTAAAATATATTTTTAAATTTTTCTCCCAAATAAATTGTAGTTTTTAAATACAGTGGACATCAGTAAATAAATAACCCCCCCCCCCCCCCCAAAATGAAGACAAAAATAATGATGATAAAATTACATTAAATATTCACAAGTTTAAGTGGCTTTTTTTTTTTCTCTTACAAAATAAAATGTATTGTTGACTGGTCTACTGTGTCAACAATGTTGGCAAAGCAACTCTTTAAATTGGTACATTGAAAACAACATTAAATCTAACTCCATTTTGAATAAAGAATTATTAAAACATTACTTAATATTATTATATTTAAGAAAGTTTATTATGATTATTATTATTATTATTATTTTTACAAACTATATCGTTTACAACAATATTAACAAAGGTACTCTTTTGTTAGAGTGGATGCCAGTACATAAAAACATTTAAAATACATTAAAAATATATAATTATATAGGAAAAAAAAAAACAAGATTTTTATTTTTATTGATTTTCTTTTCAAACATTAGCAAATGCACTCTTTCAATATTGTGCCCATCAGTACATAAAAATAAAATAAAACACATTTTTAAATAATTGTTCAACGAATACATTAAACGTTTGTCCATTTTGTGCATTTTTTTTTACAAATAAAATCTTTTGTTTACTGGATTAATTCATTATGCATTATTAGCAAAGCTACTCTGTTAATCGGTACATTCAAAACAACAACATAAAAATATATCAGTAAAAAAAAAAGGAACAAAAATACATTGACTACTCTTAAATTTAGTTTTTTTATTGTATTTGTAATATTCACTCAACTGGCATGTCAACAGAAAATACTTAAATTGATTTTTAAATACTGTGACTAAAGAAACTCTCAAAATACCTAAAATATCATTCATAAGAGACCTTAAAACTATCTTTTTAAATGTATTTGTTCACCGCACTAGTTCAGCATTCCATTAAATACTGTGCATGTTCATCCATTAAAAAAAACAAAAAACTAAATTTAAAAATATCATGATGGAAATCATTTTAAAATCTCTTCTTCATTTTGAGAAAAGGTCTTATGTTTTTAGTGTGTAGTAGCGAAGTTGCTCTTTAAATACCATGCACACAATACTATTCTAATAATATTTATAATGCAGTATTTCAATTTTACATGACACATTGCATTTTAATCATATCTATAGATTATAAAAACGAATTACTCACGGAGTTTCACAAAGAAATGTACATTTTATGGCAAAATCTCATTAGTCTAGTCTTGGCTTTATATTTTAGACAACAGCAGAGGGAGTTCATACAAATCAGCATTTTTTTTAATTTTGTTTTATACAGCCCTATAAAGCTTTTAAACGAGCATTTCATATCATTTCGTGGGCCATATTGTCTTGTTCCTGGCCGAGTTGAGGTTGTCCCGATAAATAGAAAGCCTCAAGCCTCTTAGCGGGTCTTTACACCGCACTGCTGCTAATCTCCCGCAAACCAAATAAGAGCCTTATTATATTAACAGATCATTCTGTCAACCATAATGCTAATAGTAATTCTGCACTTCAGGGTGTTTAGTTACTGTACACATTCAATGGTGGGAAGTCACAAAGTACAAATACTTCATCAAAGTACTTGAGTAGATTTTTCAGGTTGCGGTACTTTGAAACGTTAGCTAGCCCTTAAATAACAGCATGCGACATGCCCCGTTTTTTTTTTTTGTTTTTTTTTTTTTTCTCCCTTCTTCTCATTACAATCCCAAAAGTGTCTGTTTGTACTTTTGCCACCTGTGTTTTACAAAGTGAATATAACAAGTCTACACACCCCTGTTCAAATTCCAGGTTTTTGTCAAATTAAAACAAAATTCCACTGAGACAAATCAATCATCACCGTTGTGACCGTTAAGTCGTTTTATTGTTTCAATTTTAAACAACTGGGATAATGCGGTTGCAAAAGTGTGCGCACCCTCTGATAATGTGATGACTGATGATCAGAATCAGAATGCGGTGGCTGTGTTCAGAATTAACCAACCACGTTCAAAATCATGTTAAATGGGAGTCAATGCTCACCTGCCGCAATTTAAAGTGGCTCTCACGAACCCCAAATAAAGTTCAGCTGTTCGAGGAGGCTAGGAGGCTTTTCCTAACATTTCTTGATGCTTTTTAGCCAAAGCCTGAAGACTTTGCGCTAACACTGACTGCTATTTGTTCATAATTCCCTCCACCTTGTCTAAGGCCCCAGTTCTAGCTGCAGAAAAATAGCCACAAAGCCCGATGCTACAACCGCCATGCTTCACTGTAGGCATGGTGTTCGTTTGATGATGAGCAGTGTTTTATTTGTACCAAACGTAGCTTTTGGAATTATGGCAACAACAAAAAAAGTTTCACTTTGGTTTCAGTGGCCCATGACCAAAGCTCCCTCGCACGTGGGACAATGAGATATGAAGCCATGAAACTAAGGTTGAACTGTTGGTTGAAATTGTTTATCTTGGTCTCATTTTTTCTTTTTTTCTTTTTTTTTACAGACCCCCAATGAACTTGGGATGTTAAAATGTAAAATGTAAATAAAAACAGACCACAATGATTTTCAAATCCTTTTCAACCTATATTCATTTGAATACACTACAAAGACAAGATATTTCATCTTCAAAGTGAGGAACAGTGTAGTTTTTTGGGGAACTATTCCCTCATTTTGAATTTGATCCCTGCAACACATTCCAAAAAAGCTGAAACAGGCAACAAAAGGCTGAGAAAGTGAAGGAATGCTCCAAAAATAAATAACTGTTTGGAACATTCCACAGGTGTACCTGTTAATTGGAAACAGGTGAATGTCACCTGTTTGGTTATAAAAGGAGCAACCGCAAAAGGCTCAGTTCACAAGCAAGGATTGGGTGAGGTTCACCGCTTTGTGAACATGTGCGTGAGCAAATCGTCCAACAATTTAAGAACAATGTTTCCTGATGTACAGTTGCAAGGAATTTCGAGATTTCATCATCTACGGTCCATAATATCATCAAAAGGTTCAGAGAATGGGGAGAAATTTCTGCATGTGAGCGGAACATCCGTGACCTTCGATCCCTCAGGCGGCATTACATTAAAAACCGTTCATCATCGTATAAAGGATATTGCCACGTGGGCTGAGGAACACTTAAGAAAACCATTTTCAGTTAACACAGTTCGTCGCTACATCTTCAAATGCAAGTTAGTTACTTACTAGTTACTTTGGGAACTCATGGGCGTTGTGTCCTCTGGGCCAAAGAGGAAAAGGACCCTCCAGATTGTTATCAGCACGAAGTTCAAAAGCCAGCATCTGTGATGGTATGGGGGTGTGTTAGTGCTCGTGGCATGGCTAACTTGTACACATGCAAAGGCACCACTAATGCTGAAAGGTATATACAGGTTTTGGAGCAAAATATGCTGCCATCCAAGCAATGTCTTTTTCAGGGTTGTCCCTGCTTATTTGAGCAAGCCACATTCTGCAAGTGTTACAACAGCGTGGCTTCGTAGTAAAAGCGTGCAAATACTAGACTGGCCTGCCAGCACTCCAGACCTGTCTGCCATTGAAGATGTGTGAAAGCGCATAATAAGGTGCAAAATACAACAAAAGAGACCCCGGACTGTAGAAGTTGAAAAAAATGCAAAAGAATTCCACCTACAAAGCTTTAATTTAGCGTCCTCGGTTCGCTAACGCTTTATTGAGTAGTTACAGTAAAAGGAAAGGGGATGTAACACAGTGGGAAACATGTCCTTTTCCCAGCTTTTTTGGAATGTGTTGCAGGTATCAAATTCATGATGAGTGACTGTTTGTAAAAAAAAAACCTTAAATATTTTTTCTTTGTAGAAGTGTTTTTAATTTCCGTAATTTCTCGTGTGTAATGTGCATTTTTTGACCCCCAAAATTGCCAAAAGTCAATAGTGCGCCTTATACATCGCTAGAGGGGAAAATGAAAAAGACTATCACATTTTATAAATGTATGCCGCCATCTAGAGGTTATGAAAAAGCTGTAATTTCATTCCAATGTGCCACCGCCCCCTAGAGGTTATGAAAAAGTTGTACACTTTCATTCTCGTATGCCACCTAGAGGTTATGAAAAAGGTGTAGCCTACATTCCACATTTCTAATATGACAGTGGTACTGCATATATGTACAGTTGTGCTCATAAGTTTACATACCCAGGCAGAATTTGTGAAATATATATGTATTAAATACGACTGATGACTGAACAACAACCACCATTAATTTATTTATGGCTATCTTTTGTTTAACGATAATGTTTTTTTCTGAAATGCTTGACAGTCTAATTTTAATCCCATTAAAATAAAGTCAAATGTGTTTCGCCTGGTCCTTCATGTTTTCTTTAAATAATTCTACACATCTTACAAATTCTGCCTGGGTAATCAAACACATGAGCACAACTGTGTGTTGTCATTTACAAAATAATAATAAGGCTGTGAATCTCAAAATAAGAGCGTGTTTAAAAAAAAGAAAAAGTATTATGTGTTCAAATAAAGTGCTTAACTTCAGAATAATTATTTGAAAAAACTAACAAAATACAGATAATACTTCATGTTTTGATCATATGGGTAGAAACAAAATCATTCATTGTAAAAAAAAAAATGCATTATACATAGGTAGAAGGGTTTTCCAGGATTTTGAGTCAACTTTGGGGGTGCGCATTATACACGAGAAATTATGTTAAATATAGTTTGAAAAGGATTTGCCAATCATGATATATTGTTTTATTTACGTTTTACACAACGACCCAACATTGTTGGAATTTGGGGTTTGTATATCACAATAACCTGGCATTTGAACAGGGTTCCATATATCTACTATCTGTAAAAAGCTTGAAAAAAAAAGGGTTCCAATGTTAACTTTTTAATCCGATTACATTCACACAATATATCACCAACATTTTTACCGGACAAATACAGGCATGGAGTCAAAATATAATTATCCTATCATCACATTTTACCAAGCTTTTGTTGACACGGGCGATGATGTAATGCTTTCCAGTTTACATTTAGCCGTGCTGGCTAAAGGTAAACTTCTGTCAGTGTCGTTTAATGTGGTGGGGGTGAACTGTGCTGGTTAACTCCCTGGCATTAGCGCTAATCTACACGTGCCTGCACGTGTTACAACCACAGACATGAGCGAGTGAGACAAACTATTTGCAAAGATGACAGCCCCCCTGCCCCCCAAAAAATGTTTGCAAGACAACAGCAAAAAATAAAAACAATAAAAACACTAAACATTACATGTTGACAATCAGAGACGTACTTTGACCAATTCAAACTCAATCAAGAATATATATATTAAATCATCTTTAAACATTTCTTTTTTAGCAGCACGGAGGGCGACTGGTTATCACGTCTACCTCACAGTTCTGAGGACCGTTCAAATCCCGGTCCCGCCCGTGTGGAGTTTGCATGTTCTCCCCAAGCCTGCGTGGGCCTTCTCCGGTCACTCCGGTTTCCTCCCACATCCCAGAAACATGCGTGGTAGGTTGATTGAAGACTCTAAATTGCCCTTCACATTAACCCACAGCGAAGAGTGATTCTACTACAATAAAGACTTCACATCTTGTACTTAATAGTTGTTATTATGCAACAATAGTCATAATTTTACAAGTAGAAAAGTCGCGATAGTAGGAGGGTAATCGTAACATTACAAGAAATTGTCATTTTACAAGAAAGAAGTCACCAAACTATAAAAATTACTGTCAACAACAAGTCATCCACAACAGTCTGTGTATGCTGCGATAACTAGCATAACTACGGGTTGATTACATGATAATCTGGACAACCCGATATCGTGATTTCCAGGTTTGGTCGTGTTATGTTTGCAATGCAAGCGCGGGTCGACAGCAGAGGGTGATAATTCATAATTAATGCCACAAACGCAATATTAATCAGAGTACTGTGTTAAGACGACTGGGGGACGACGACATAAAACATTCTTGCCCCCCAATTTTTTGTTTCCTTCCTCTTTAAGCAACAAATAATTGAACACAAACTGTGGCACAAAGCATGGAGACAGATAATATAGTCAATAGTTTTAGTTAGTTCTTCAGGAAAAATCAATAAATAATAATAATAATAATAATAATTGTAAAGTAAGAACAAAATCAGCCCCTGACACGAATTAATAAGCGGACACATGAAAAAGTAACCCATCGAGCACGCATTCCTGAAATTGAACAGGAAGTGTGCCATATTGGCTTGAAGCAGCCATTTTGGTATTGGATTGCGATGATCGGACATTTTTTTTTTTTTTTAATTTCTGCAACTCTCTGTATTGTCGAGCAATTACCGCAATGGTCACAATTAGTAGTTAACGAAGGTCTTTTTTTACAAGAAACGGTCCAGACTGCGCCTCCTCAGAAGTGAAGAAAGCAGCCCTTAACTATGTGTTCCCCAAAAAGTCTGCCTAATGGACTGAAGCCCGCGATATATCCACACAGCCATGCCGCCAGCAGGGCCAGCGCAGACCCGTAAGCAGGGCTGACCGTTCACACACAGAGAGCGCCCTTATCCTGTTTAGTGGTAAGGACATAAGGAGGGTGTATTTTTAGCGGCTGTATATATTTACCCAGTCACACAGTGGAAAAAGTGTTCACGCGGGTCCGTATATTTTGGAAACAAGTACAATTACAATTCTCCGAAAGTCACTGGAACGTTGAAAAGATCAGCCCCAAACGCCAGTTGTAGCGAGCGATGCAAAACTGGGTGGGGGGAGGGGGGGGGGGCATGTCAATCATAACAGGACGCACAAAAAAGTCTCAAGGACCCGTGGGTCTGAAATTGATCAGGAAGTTGGCCTTTTTTGGTTTCAATCAACAAAGTAGAAAAAAAAATAATAATCAGCCCTAGACACCAAGTTGGACCCATGCCCAAAATATAACAGGACGTTGGCTATTTTGGTTTGAAGCAGCCTTGTTCAGCAAAATCCCGAGCTCGTATTTTGACTAACCCTACAAAGGAATTTGCCAAATGAGCCCAAATAGGAAGCAGTACCCTTGACAGATTGGCAAAGCGAAATTGCAAAGCTTTGTTTAGCTTACGCCAAGCAAGGCAGGCAGTGCATGGCCTCAGAACTCGACAATCGTGTGGAAAATTCTTGGAACGTTAGAGAGAGAAAAAAAAAAAAAAAAAAACAAAGAGGCCCTGAAACCGGTTTCACCGATCGACAGAAAATTGAACGTGTCCGTTGTAACACGACGACAAAAAAAAAAAAAAAAAGGTCTAAAGGAACCACGCATGAAACAGGTCAGCCGTTTTGGCTTGAATCAGTCATGTCTCACTCTGTAGCGTACACGGAAAGTTAGACAAAGATTTGCTCGACACCAGTTTCACTATCCCGAACATGAAATTGGGTAGCTACTGTATGGCTTTCATAACAAGACGCACGAAAAAGTTAAATTGAACAGGAAGTTGGCCTTTTTTATTTGAAGCAGCCATTTTGTCCTCGTATTTTGGTGAATCCGACGATTTGCCTAATTTGCATAAATGCGCTCAAATTTGAAGCAGGCATTAGATTGAATGTGTCCCAAAAGAAGTGTTCAGTGTTTTTCTGAAATTTAGTACAAAAATGACAACTTTGTCACGTCCCCCTCTTATGTTGTGTTTGTTTCTTCTCAGGCCAGCAGTGGCCGACACAACACCATGGCGAAGGTCAACAGCGAAATCTCCTATTCGACCAGATGCCGCTTGTCCAGTCACACGTCCGACGAGGAGCTGGCTGTCATCGAAAATGGAGACAGCAGGTTTGTTGGTTCGCCATGTTCCCATTGAGGGGTCGCCATGTTCCCATTGAGGGGTCCAGACTATCAATCATCTTTCAAATGTGCTCGTCTTTCCTGTTTATGTGAGGATACGTACCACATCCACACGTTTAGCTTTTGCGGCCTCTTGTATATTCCAAGACTCTTGAAATGTTTTAAAGTCTTTAAGAAGGCCCACACATGTGCGGTATGTTTGGGCCTTACACTCACTCATTCGAACAAAATCTAACAAATCCAGACCTTGAAAATGTTATAGGAATGATAACATGTAGCCACCTTAGCATAGTGAATTAAGGGTAAAAACGAGACGCAACCAGGAACTATCCCAAGTACAGTTCCCATTTGACATGATTTTCTGAAGATCATCTGACATTTCCTGTCAAGGTTCCTCCAAAAGTTTGATTCTGTAGACTGCATTGTCCGGTCATCCAAACAGTCTACCTCTTAAAATGGGAGATAGTTTTAATTGGTAAAAGTCCGCAATATTTTAATTGTTGGTAGTTTCTACGAAGTTCTCCAGACATCTATACCCCAGTGTTTTTTGTGGGTCCTAAAAAATTGTAAGGTTAAGAATGTGACGCAACTAGGAAATCTCCCAAAGTTGACCTGACTTGCAGAGGTTCCGTTGAAGGTTCCTGTAAATGTTCCTTGGAAGGTTGCGATCTGTAGACTACGTCACCTGTTTTGGGTCACAGCTAAGTGACGGTCTGTGACAGACAGGCACAGTCCGAGAGTGGAAAAACATTTTGATCATGACCTTTGATGTTGGTAGTTTCTGGCTCAAGTTCTTCGGACGGTGTCTTGCAGTCACAATTCCGAGAGGCCGCTGTCGTCTAAGTCCAACAGAACTCTCTTTACTGGTCCAGGAGCAATGGCTAGGTAAACATCCATATTAGTGACTTTCCCTTGTGATTTACCACTCCCTATATCACTAGCCTAGACGGGTGTCATGTCGTTGTCTCCGCTCTCTCTGACCATGTCTAGGCTCTCTTACTTCTTCTACATGCTGCGCAACTGGGCCTTCAACAGGATGAACCCTGAGGTACCGGCGAGGCACGACTCCTTCCTGGAGCGCTTCCGAGGCCCTGAGCTCAAAGAGGTCTGCAGACGCGAGAGCGACACCCTGTCCATGGGCCGCAACGGCACAATGCACAGAAAGAAGTGAGTAGTAGTGGTGCTGATTTGAATAAAGTCTGCCATGAAACAAGGGGCTTGACTGCAGTGTGTTGTTTATTTCCAAAGTCTTGGAAGTAACTGCCCGCTAGCTACCTACAACATGAATAACTGCAACAACACAGACGAGTAAGTGTGTAGACTTGGTAGAAAGCTGGGTAGTACTCTGGACAGACAGCCTAGCTGGTAGTGACATACTTTCCGTTCCCAATGTAGTCTTTTTTTCCCCTTGTCTTGGCGGTTTGTTGTGTTACATCCAACCAAAGCTTCAGTTTCAAGAGGAATCTCTTCATTACATGGGTTTAGTTTGGATTTGCTGGAGGGGACCACCACCAGATCCTTCCCACTTGTTATAGTCCGTAATCCCCCTGGTAATATCTCATAGACCTACCGTAGACTGTCCCTTTTGCGCCGATTAGCAGCCAGGGCGCGTGAGCCTTAGCAAAATGCAAGAGATAAAAGAGAAGATTAAAAAAATAAAAAAAAATAAAACAAGACCAAGCCTATCACGACCACCAGACCTTCCCCGCTTGTTGTTGTCTGGTATTCCTCTTGTTGTCCCTCATAGACCTAGACGCCCCTTTTGCCCCAATTAAGAGAATTAAAAGCCCAAGCTTGTGACCCTTAGCAAAAAGGAAGACAAGAAAGAGGAGATTAAAAAAAATGAGAAGGACGATAAGAAGGATGAGAAGAAAGACGAGAAGCAGGATGAGAAAAAAGATGAGAAGAAGGATGACAAAAAGGATGAGAAGAAAGATGAGAAAAAGAAAGAGGAGCCCCCGTAAGTACTCTGCCAAAGACCTCTGACGGATTTCATTGCAGGAACATCTGTCGGATTCCTACATTCTCCGACAAGAGACAAGACCCCAATGAAAGTTCTTTTATTTTTTAATCTAGAAAGGAGGTTTGGATCATGGACCCGGCTTTAGACATGTACTACCGGTGGCTCACGGTCATCGCTGGCCCGGTGTTTTACAATCTGATAATGATTGTTACCAGGTATTATTATTATTTTTATTTTTTTTAGTATAATATTTGAAGTGAAATTTAAGTCTCTAAACGTTTTCACCTGGTCTACCAGGGCCTGCTTCAATGAACTTCAGGACCGCTTCACTAAACTTTGGCTCTTCTTGGACTACACCGCAGACTTCATCTACTACACAGACACGTTTGTCAGGTCAAGAACAGGTCAGTTTCTTGGCCAGGTGTCCACCTTGCAGCCCCGTTAACCGTCGATGCTTTACAGGCGGAACTTATTCGCCTATGCCTTTCAGACAAAACTCGCCGGTTAGTCTGTGGTGTGCATTCACTTAGCTCTTGGGGCTTTGTGCAGTCAGAAAATTAACTGTGTGGCGATGTCAGCAGCAATTGATCTCAATAACAAAGGAGTGTGGGCAGTGTGTCTTGGCTGTTAAACTTCACAGCCTAATCTCGGTTTCCTGCTACCATCCTCCACACTGGCCACCTAAGCTGTTCCCCCCCTGCTTTTGCTGGTTTCTGACATATTAGAAGAGACCAGAGTGTGACGTTTAACACCTGAGAGTCTCCGGTGTGAAACGTCTCACACTCTGGCCTCTGGCCCCTTACGCACTGGCCATCTAAAGCCATGTGCAGGGTACCTATACGGGATGAAGGATTGAACTTGGCCCAGGAAATTGCAGTCTTAGCACTGCACAAAAGCAATACTGTTATTGCGCTGGCCTGAACACAAAATCAGTGAATAGGTGAGTTTATCAGCAAATAATGGAGGATAGCGAACTTTAACCTTGTGTCTGCTCCCCAGGCTACCTGGAGCAAGGCCTGCTGGTGAAGGATGCTACGAAGCTGAGAGCCAAATACAGGACCACGTCGCAGTTCAAATATGACATGATTTCCATGATCCCCACTGATTTGCTCTTCCTGAAATATGGATTCAACAACCCTGAGTTCCGCTTCAACCGCCTCTGCAAGATCTCCAGGCTATTCGAGTTCTTCGAGAGGACCGAGACCAGGACCAGCTTCCCCAACATGTTTCGCATCAGCAATCTCGTGCTATACATCCTGATCATCATCCACTGGAACGCCTGCATCTTCTTCGCCATTTCCAAGACCATCGGGTTCGGCTCAGACACTTGGGTATACCCTAATATCAGTCACCCGGAGTATGGACGCTTGGCCAGGAAGTACATCTACTCCCTCTACTGGTCCACGCTGACCCTCACCACCATCGGGGAGACACCTCCGCCGGTGAAAGATGTGGAGTACCTCTTCGTCATCGCTGATTTCCTCACCGGTGTGCTCATCTTCGCCAGTATTGTCGGTAATGTTGGCGCCATGATCTCCAACATGAACGCCTCCCGTGCTGAATTCCAGGCCAAGATCGACTCCATTAAGCAGTACATGCAGTTCCGTAAGGTCACCAAAGAGCTGGAGGCACGGGTGATCAAGTGGTTCGACTACCTGTGGACGGAGAAGAAGACCTGCGATGAGAAGGAGGTTCTGAAGAACCTGCCGGACAAGCTCAAGGCCGAGATCGCCATCAACGTCCATCTTGACACGCTGAAGAAAGTGCGCATCTTCCAGGACTGCGAGGCGGGACTCCTTATCGAGCTGGTGCTCAAGCTGGAGCCTCAAGTCTTCAGCCCCGGGGACTACATCTGCAAGAAAGGTGACATCGGCCGGGAGATGTACATCATCAAGGAGGGCAAGCTGGCGGTGGTAGCAGACGACGGCGTCACGCAGTTCGTGGTCCTCAGTGATGGTGCATACTTCGGAGAGATTAGCATCCTCGGTATCAAGGGCAGCAAGGCTGGGAACCGAAGAACCGCCAACATCCGAAGCGTGGGGTACTCAGACCTCTTCGCCCTCTCCAAGGACGACCTGATGGAGGCACTCACAGAGTACCCAGACGCTAAGAAGGCCCTGGAGGAGAAGGGCAAGGCCATCCTGATGAAGGACAACCTGATCGACGAGGCGGTGGCCAACGCCGGAGCCGACCCCAAGGACCTGGAAGAGAAGCTGACCAGGCTGCAGGACAATTTGTATGCCATGCAGGCCAAGTTCGCTCAGCTCATGGCCGAGTTCACCTCCAGCCAGATGCGCATGAAGCAACGCGTCAGCCAAATGGAGGCCCAGGTGAAGGCTGTCAAACCCGAGGACCTGTCGGAAGTGGTGGCCGACAAGGATAAGAAGGTTCAGTGAAGAAAGACTTTAAAGGGAGTGACGAACTTTCCCACTTCAAAGTTCACCTTTGTTTTCATCTCTTTATACATCTGCCCAATTGTGTACAGAGAATCTCTGTGAATGCCATGAATAGCAAGAAGTATTTGACGCGCTTACAAAAAGGTTTGTACTTGCCTGTATAACTTGATAGATACTCAGTTATGCAGGTCCTGGTGGTCACTGTATGCACGTCCAGTTTAAAGATCATCCGGACCATTTTTAAGGTCCCTCGTCAGCTTTTTCTTTATTTTTTTTTCTCCACAGTGTGAATATGCCGTGACGCGCTGCCTCTCACAGGTCAATTCGGATACGACGTCACGTTATGTCTTTCATTATGCGGGAAAAAAAAAAAAATCACCTTTGTCCCTTCATAGGCTACTGCAGGTTGAACAAGTCAAAACAACCCCAACAATGCCCCCGCAGTAAAGTCATCTTTGTTACTGTACATATGTATGTATCAAATATTTATGCACATTACGTTAAGATGTCTCACTGTATTTGTCTGCATGGTCATTTTGTAGATAAAAATAAAACATTACAACATGTTTCTTGCAATATTTTTGCTTTTTTTTTTGCCAGTTTCCCTTGGCAACATGCAATTTTGTAGGCCTTTTTATTATAGCTACAGATAGTACAGGCTACGTACCTGTAGATGTGTCCTCAGGTTCGACATCGACTGTTCCAACGTCGACAGCACCTTCACTGCCTGCAAATTGGACTAAAATGTTTTGTGAAGTGTTTTTTGTATTTCCAACCCTGGAACATGTTGTGCGCCTCCGACATTGTTTGTTGCTGACAGCCGTACCATTAACAAGTCGGTTGAGTCTAGCGGCAGAGTGGCACATGACCAGAGAGAGCCAATCACAAGCGTCTGCTTTCGAAGTCAGATGCTCATATGAAAAAAAATATTTGATAAATCCAAGCTTTTGCGGCGATTTTTCAAACAAATAAAATTGTAATAATGGAAATTTCCAAAAGCAACTACTTACACATTTTCCCCAAGTAATGTAACTGATTACTATTACGTATATTTTGAAATCAAACATGACTATTACGTATATTTTGAAATCAAACTACATAATGTCGTTACATGTTGAAGGAACCTTTGTTTTAAAATCTCCTAACTTCCGTGGTTCCAAGCGTGTTCGTTTTCGTGAAAGAACGTCGTTCACAACAATGTATAAAAAACAACCAATTTATTCCTGACAGAGGAGTCTATACATTTTGCAGAGCTCTGGGTTCGTAACTACCCCATCTTATCCTTAGCAGATACAGTAGTAGAACAAAACTATCTGACTCTCCCCCAGACTTATACAATGTTTCAAACAGGCCGGTGTGGAATCGCTGTCGTCTGATTGGTCCGTAATCTGACGTCATCGTTGTTCGGCCAAATGATGACAATTTGATCTGGGTCGAGACGTCGCCTGCCGATGTCTCCTGCATTCAATGTTTATAGTGGCTCCCCGCAGTTCCTTTCTTCTTTGCCATCTGTCTCCAAATACCCCCTGATGGGGGCCACATACCCCCCGCTGGGGGCCTTCCTGCAGTATACTCCTATACTCCAATACACATTCTCTTCCAAACTAGTTAGAATTACATATTAGAATATAAAGTATTCTATATTCCCTTCAATGTAATCCGTTAATCCACAACACTTTTGAAATCAAACTACATAATGTCGTTACATGTAATCCGTTAATCCACAACACTGTATCGTACAACTTCTACGCTGAGTAAAGTTCTCGTTAGCACCCCGTTATTGTATCGTACAACTTCTATGCTGAGTAAAGTTCTCGTTAGCACCCCGTTCTTGTCCGCACGTCATTGGACATAACATTTTGGCGACAAAGATGGAGTTTCACTTGCCGCCACTGCCCTCGTTCTTCATCACCAGTCCTGAGATACCGCTGGTACGAATCTTTTAAGACGAGTGGCAATCGGAATAGCCAAAGCTAGTGAGGCCAACCGCTATTCTCTTGCACAACTGGCTTTTGTACTCTTAGACTCGCGCAGATGTATGAAGACTGTCTGTCACCTTGTTGGCAGGACATCCCACTCCTCCACAGAGCGTTACAGTCCGGCGACCAACAGATGGGAGAATCGAAAGTCCTCTGTAACCTCACCGATTCAAAGACGAGATGCCAAAAACACGTGACTGGCGGTTAGTTTACTTAAAGATTTAAATGGCAATGTAGAGTAGTAAAGTTGACTAGTCGACTAATCGGTTTAACCCGTTGTAGTGTGATCAGCTGTTCTCAAAGATGCCGCTGCAGTCGATCCGGACCGCATCCAGGGTCAAATTCCCGATTATCTGCGGTCCCACTGGCTCGGTGAACATGCTGCAATTGGGCAGTGGCGTTAGAATCTGTGCAAACTCTTCCTCCTCGCCCTCTTCATCCAGGTCTTCCTCCTCCATGGCCAGACGTCGCTCCTGGCATCCGGTTGAGAGGTAGTCCACATTTGTGGCACTGGAGTCCAGCGAAGCCTGGGTCTGCTCCGAGCCGTTTGAGTCGCCCTTGATGTACGTGGTGAGGGGCCACCGAGGTGTCGAAGGACCAGCCGGTGAGGAGACCGCCTCCACCGTGTTGTGATTGGACACCTCCTCCATGTCCGTAATAATACTGATGATAGGCTCCACCTCCTCGGTCGGAACGACCTCACTGGCCTGGGGTTGCAGCTTAATTTCACCCTATACATAACAAAAAAAGGAAAAGAAATACAAATGGAAAAAAAAGACATATATAGCATTATTATACAATAATAATAATACATTATTGTATAACAACGCCCTCTCTAATAATAATAATAATAATAATTCTTATTATTATTATATTATGTACTTTATATTTATAAACGTATTATGAGGGTAAGTGGTATGGAAAATGGATGGGTAGAGTATTATTATTATTACTACTATTAATATTATTTTGCATATTTGTAATTCAAGTTCCATACACCTTTTTTTCTCCCTCTTTTTAAAGAAAAGCAACAACAAAACCTTTTTTTTTTTTCATGATAATTCTCAAAAATAATGTAAAATACTGTATCTTTTACTTTTTATCCAATGTGGCCAAAATACTTTTATATACTATATCAAATAAAAATAATTAAATATAAAATATTTTTCTTACCAACACTTTTTTTCCCAAGATTCTTGTTTTCTGATAATAAAGACATATTTTTCACATGGTATATGAAGGCAATACAATACTTTTTCTGAAAGAAGTTTGTAAAAAGTAGTCTTTTTGGACCTTCTGCAAAGAAAGGAAATATGAGAAATTATTTACTTATTTAAATCATTTTTCCTTGTCATATTATTTGAATCTTTTCATTTATTTATGTTTTTAACATAAGAAAAAAAATAATTCCGTAATAGTATAGGTTTGTGGTATTACGATGATGAGGACACCTTTTTTTACAAGATGAAAGTAATAACACTAATTTCTTCCAAGTGAAAAATGAAGGATAACAGTAGACAAACAGAAAAAAAGATTTATTGTTATTCTTTATCATGTGCAACAAATGCAACAGGTGATGCTTGATAGAGGTAATCATAATTACCTTCCCCTGGGTGCATTCTTTTGCCCATTTGCTGTTTGCGGGATCCGGCACCACTTGAAGCATGAAGCGCTGGAAAAGCAGCCACACCCTACAAAGAGGATACGTCCCAGTTAAACAAGGCGAGCTAAAAATGGATTGCTGCTGCGCTCTGTCATGAACCTCCTCTTCACGGCTGCAATTTGGCACACGCACAGCAGCAGCAGCGCCGCTGCCGAGAGCAGCAAGCACAAGACCAGGGGCAACACCGGGATCCCATCTGCGGCTGCGAATCGCAACAAAAGCAGACTTTATTCGTCATTTTGGCCTTTAGTAAGCAATATAACCAATTGTATATGTAATACTGCATCATATTTTTTTGTCTTTAGCTTTATGTTTTTTATCATAGGGCTTTATTTTTATTTCATTGGAAACAAAAACAAAAAAAACTGTATTAAGTATTTTTTTTAATTGAATCCATATTTTCACAGAGTACCTCACTCATAACAACAAACTACAGTGGCGCCTTGCGATACGTGGTTCCATGACTATGCTCGTAACTCAGGACACTCGTATTTCAAATCATATGTTCCCTTTGAAATGAATTGAAATCCCATCAATCCGTTCCAGCCTCCCCCCAAAAAAACAGATCTTGAAAAACTCTTAAGTCGGGGCACTTGTATCTCAAGGCACCACTGTATATACATTTTTGGAAAGTGTTGACTTCATTAATTAAACCCCCCCCAAAAAAAAATTGTTTAGTTTTTCACCTTATCATGAAAGTGTATTGTGGGAATAATTTTGAAGGGGAAAAAATATTGTAATGCTCCAATTTCCTCTCAAAGTTAGACACACAATACCCCATAATAATTAATTCATAATGATGGTATTCTGACGACCAGAATTCTAGTGATACAGTCACACGGTGGCCATGAAGTGCACACCTCGGATCAAGATCTTGACTTTTTGAGCGACTGGACTTTCTCCCTGAGCAGTCCAAGCAGTCACCCACAGGCTGTGTGCACCAGGAGGGAGGTCCTCCAAGAAAAACTTCCGCTTGGCCGCTTGAACGGAGTCTGCAAATCAAAGACACAACAATGGGAATTAGATCAAATCAACTGAATTCAAGATATTTACAGTATTTGTTTTTTACATTGCTGCACACTTCCAGTGGCGTCTTCCAGGTAGATGGTGTACTCAGTGATGCACCCACCACGCTGAGCCCTGGGAAGCTCCCTCCATGTCACGGCCACTCTGTTGAAGTCCACTTCGTGTTGAACCGACGGACCAACTTTGGGGACTGCAAAAGATCCAATGAAAATTAAAGCTCTGGACTGAGAAAAACAGTGATGACTTTCTGTTCAATTTAGTTCATGGGTTCTCGACATTTTTGTGGGAAGCCACACAAAGATTTGAACCCAGATCTTGTGACTGCGAGGCAGACATGCTGACCACCAACAAGCACAATGGGCTGCCCTCAGAGGCGTATTTATCCTTGAATGGTTACATCCTGTTACCTGATTGGCTGATGTTGAGGAGTCTAAAGCTTCTGGTGGTCATCAAGCCTTCGCTGTGGAGAACGTAAACGGCGACTTCGTAGCACTCGGATGCGTTCAAGCCTGCGCATGGAAAAAAGACATCGGGAAAACGCTTAGGATCTGGAACTCATAAAGAGAATGATTTGGAACACATGAAGAAAGGTAGATGAACTGGAACACATGAAGATAATGATCTGGAACATATGAAGAGGATGATGCGGAACACACAAAGAAAAGCTGATGACCTGGAACACACAAAGGGAAGGAGCTCGACCGTATGAAGGGGATGATGAAGTGAAGCGTATGGTCTGGAACACATCAAGAGGACGATCTGGAACATATGAGGAGGATGAACTGGAACACGAAGAGAATCATCCGAATATGTTAAGAGGATGATCAGGATCACATGAAGAAAATTGGAGGAACTAGAACACATTGAGAGAATGATCTGGAACACGTGAAGAGGACAATATGGAACGCATGAAGAATAGCGGATGAACTGGAGTACATGAAGAGAATGATCTGGAAGACATGAAGTGGATGATCCGGAACACAGATTACAATCAGGCACACAAGAATAGAATGATCTGCAACACATGAAGAAAAGTAGATGTTTCAGAACGCAGGAAAAGGACGATCCGCAACACACGAAGAGAATGATCCGCAACACACGAAGAGAACGATCCGGAACACATGAAGAGAATGATTCGAAATTTGAAAGTGGACCAACATTTCTGACCTTTGATGACAGCTTGACGAGCTTCTCCGTTCAGTCTGAGCCAGTGCAGCTCCTGCAGCTTGAGACCGTCGGGGTACCACTCGACTACGTGGGCCGTGGGGGCCGTAGCCCTTTCTGCTTGTCTCCACCAGAGGGCGACGCCGTGTTCGTCTGCCTTCACCTGTACATCCAACTGGGCCAACGCTAAAAGGAAAACAAATTTGGATTTCCTCACAAATGAAAGCTTGGTAAAAATTTCGACAGTCATTTGGAAGTGTTGATGTGAATTCTTCTAAAAGGGGGGATGCTTTTTAGAATGTTCAACATTTTGAAGTTAGAATCGTTTCAATTGGTTGAGAAATTGCAATAAGGCTGTGAATAAATGTGGAAAAGTGAAGGGCTGTGAATCCTTTTCGGATGCACTGTACATGCTCGTTTACCTTTGGTGTGATAGGCGGTAATGTTGGCCGGCGGGGACATCCCTTTGGAGTTGAGGGCGCTCACTGTCACGTGACACCTGGCACAAAACGCAACGGAAGCGCTGGTGGCTTCTGCGCTGAGGTTGGCCGCGTATACCAGTCCAGATTCAGAGCTGTGTACCGCCACCAAGTACACCACAATCTTACCCCTGGCATGGGTGACGTTCATCGGCTGGAAAGTCCAAACAGAAATACTGTCTGCTAAGATGTAGCCTGTCATGCAATTCTTAAAACAACTGAAGTAAGATTCTTTTGGAATGTTGATCATTTTGAAGATAGAATGTTCGACTCTTAACAAATGGGGAATTTGTTCACTTTCTCCATGAATTTGAATGTCTTTCATCAAAAAAAAAAAAAAAAAAAAAAAAAAAGAATTATTTCAAAAGAAAAGTACATTTGTAACATTTTCTTAATTTTTTTTTTTTTTTTTTTTTTTTTTAGTATGATGTGAGAAAAATTAAGTT
Organism: Phycodurus eques; assembly: GCF_024500275.1. Taxonomy (NCBI): domain Eukaryota; kingdom Metazoa; phylum Chordata; class Actinopteri; order Syngnathiformes; family Syngnathidae; genus Phycodurus; species Phycodurus eques. Next base: position 26,980,204 of record NC_084532.1, read on the forward strand.
CTGAGAATTTAATATGGAATTCTTCAAAAAGTAGATCTTTTTGGAATTTCAAACATCCTGAAGTTCGTCTGAATCTGTGAAATCTCAGGGAATTTGATATACTTCTCCATTTATTTGAATGGGGGTTTTGTCTGGAAAATGTGGAATTATGGGAAAAAGTGGAAACTTAGAATTTGGATGTGCTGAGAAATGTTGAATTTAAGATCAATTTGCTAAATTTAGCCATTAATTTGAACATTTTCTCACAAAGAGTGAGTCTTGAAAAAAAAAAAAAAGGTACATTTGTCTAATGTCTCTGTAGTTGTTTTTGTCTTGTGCAACAGGTCAAAATGCGACTGAAAAAAAAATCTTTAGACGACATCTTCAAAAAACACTCAACCTCCTTAGCCGAGGTACTCATTACATATTTTGTCTCTTGATTCTTGCAACATTCTCTATATATGGCAAGTCATCATGTTTTCACTTCATCGTTTCTCTTCAGCTCGTCTTTTCTAGTAAAGCGAAACCAATAGCTCTCGTCCTCTACGTTTAAATATGACAATACCTCCCTACATATGTGAGTGTCTGTGGTTACAAGTGAAGACGGGTGACACGTAACGCCTCAAACATTGACCTTTCAGCAGCACAGTGAGACAGAAAGTGTGGCTCTGAAGACAATATGGAGACAAACACACTCATGCTTCAATTTTACCTTCCAGTAGAGCCTGATGGACTTGACGTCGGAGGGAGGTTGGGTGTACCACACATCCAGCTGTCTGGCCGGTGCTGCCAGACAACGAAGCACAACGTGTGCTTTGAGAGAGGCGAGTGAAATGGCCGCTTGAGAGCAAAGTAGCAGACTTCATGTTTTAGACCACGGCTTCTTGAGACTTTTGTATGGGTCGACTCATGATAGGCAAGCCTCCTAAAGTTTATGTTGCTAAATGAAGCCGGCTTCAGGGGCTGAATTTTCAAAATTGTCGAGTGACAGGGGTTTTGTGTCAATTTGTCTGTGAGGAACGCCAGGAAATGGCCTTAAAGTGTCGGCTTCAAAACAAAAGGGCTGATTCTCTGTGTCTTTTGGGGCATGGCCTATTTAGACATTTTTATGCCTATAAACATGGCTGATAAATTCCATGTTGCTCAGTGAAACAAGCTTCTAGGGCTGAATTTTCAAAATTGCGGCGTTCGTTGACTGTTTAATGGCAATTCATCAAACCATACTACTTCAAACCAAAATGGCTGACTTCCTGTGTCTTTTTGGGCATGGCTCCTTTAGACTGTGGCGCCTGCGCGATCTGCGATGCGCATATGCAACAGATCGGCCATCTTTGATAGCGAGCTACGGCGACAACACTAAGGTAAAATACGTGGGTTGATCGTACATAGACGTCCACAAAATTTCATGTTGAAAAGTGAATCCGCCTTTGGGGGCTAAATTTTGTGAGTATGGTAAAGCCCTCAAGAAAGGTATTACCAGGTTGAACGTGAAGCATCTTATATATACATACAATCTCAAACAAACATAAGGCGTAGCCCTTGTTGCGCATCGAGGCAACTGCCTGCACAAATACATTATCTTGACGCCATCACTTTTACATATGCAGTTCCCATAACGCATCAACATCCACAACATTCATTATGTACTGTAGCTATCGCATTGTAAGTCTAAAACCTCAGAGGAACTGTTAGAAAAAGCCCGCAAATAATGTATTTCAAATTAAAATACTCGCCTTCCTCCTGCGTCCAACTGTGGGTGACGTCGCTCCAGTCGCTCCACAGACCTGTGCTGAATTTGGCCCTGGCTCTGAAATGGTACAACCGGTAAGGCTCCAGAGACCAGACGGACAGCAATTGATCCAAAGCCACTGGCACGTCCTGGTGGAGCAGTGGCTAGCATGTTAGCATTTGATTAATTTTCATTGGAAATAATAACGGACTACAGGGCCAAGATGGAAAATCCTCATTGATCTGCCTAGTTGCCCTTAGGACTCAGGTTGCTACCTGGCAATATGTTAGCATTTCACTCAGCTATAGCATATTAGCATTTGAGCAGCCTTTGCAAATAGTAACTGATGATATTGTATATGCTATCCCTATAAGTGTTCCTCAAATTGTAGTCTTTCTAGATGTTCCATACCAACTGTGACCATGTTAGCATTTCATAAAAAAAATCACGAAATGTTCTGAAATTAACATATGGGTCCCCAATTCTGTTGTTACCATGCTAGATGTTAGCATTTTAAGAATTAGCATTCACGGCCAAAGTTTTACAGAGTGGGGCTGTACAATAACGATGTCAGTTCTCTGGCTCCAAAACATTTTTGTCATGGGAGTTTGTTTGGTATTCTTACCGAGTGTGGATAGGTGGTCCAGAGTCCTGGTTCCGTAGCGTACTGGACCGCCAGGTGTTGCGTCCTCAGAGGCTGTCGAACCCGGATGGCGCACCCCCTGGAGGTGCACTGGGGCCTCTCGAGGACCGGAGCGGAGGGGATCGCTGTTCACATCAACACAACGTCACTTGAAAGTGCACCACAACAGTGACACAAAGAGAAGAACACAAACGGTACCGATGTTACTGAGAGTATAGTTGGCAGGTGGCGACATGGCCGACCCCAGTGCATTGTGGGTGCGGACCCGCACCGAGATGAAGTGAACTTTGGTGGACACGGAAAATCTGGCTGATTGGGGATCAGCTCCTCTGATAGGGATCTTGAATGGAGGCCACGGCTGTGGGAGATCTCCTGATACCCTGGTAATCCTCCAACACACACACACACACACACACACATTATGGTTTTTATACTCTATGGGAATAACTACTGTGTGTGCAGATACCAAATTAAATGTCACGCACGCACACACAAGATGACAAGAGACACACCAGAGCTCTGCAGTGTCCTTCAGGTGTGTTTTGAGGCCTCTTTCCCAGGAACAAAACACCTCACCAGTCTGGTTGGTCACAACCTTGTAGCTGCACCGAATGTTCCGCGGCCTCTCTGGCGGGTCTGCGGACATAAAAACATCAAATGGACTTTACAAAATTGTTTTTTTTGAGATTACAACCAGCCCCAGGTGGTCCACACTCACATCCAGCCCAGATGTCGAGTCCACACGGGTCCGGGGTCAGGGCACGGCATAGGCACAGGCAGCTGAAGGTCCGGTGCTTGGTGATGTTATCCACGCGGACGTACGTGGTGCTTGAGTTGACCACCGTGTGGCGCTGCAAGGCAGGCGGGTGCTCGGTGTACATGGAGTGCTCGCACTCACAGTTAAAGGTGCAGTACACCTCCAAGCTGGAGCCAAGCCGCACCACTGGCCCCGCGCTGGACCAGCTCACGCAAGCAGGGGTCTTACCTGAGAAGTAAAAAAATTGTATGGTGCAGACCTGTACCAAGCCCTAAACTAATTGGTGAGAGCCATACTTATTTAGTTAGCATGCTACTTCTTGGTTTCAAGGCTAGTGTTGGTGGATATGGAGGATTTCGAGTTTCAAAATATTGTTTAGAGTTTCAAATTAAGCCACACAGGTTGAATCAAGGCAACTGGACTCTTCTTGTCTGAATGAAGACATTTCACATTTAATCCAAAATGCTTCTTGAATTCTAAATGTTGTCGGCACTGTAGTGAGGAGTGCAATAACCTCTAGTAGAGACCAAGCAACCCTTACACAGGGAAAATGGCTATTAACGTGCCTTTCTGCTACCAGGGAGGTGAACGACCGGTTGGTATGCAGGATGGTCACCAGCCACGCATGGCAACAACAACAACCCTCTTGTGAACACCCCGAGGACACACCCTCCAGAGACATAAATAAGGAGAATCCACACTTAAAATGTTAGAACTATGGAGCCAAATTATGCGTTTTAACATAATTTATAGACTTAAATGTTTTTTGTCATAAAGTTAATAACATTTGTGGCTCACCTGTGCAGAGTTGCACCAGTAGCATCAGCGCCACGACATAGACCAGGGACCATTTTGGAGGAATCGCCGCCATGTGTCATCAGTGAGTACTTTGTGTGTGTCTGTCACACAAATACCACGGCTGCCCTTCACAAGCGACAAAAAGCATTTGAAATTTGAGTCAAACTGACTGTGCAAATAAAGACGAAACAAACACACATTGACACAAAATGTACTTACCAAAAGTAAAAGTCATTGATCCTCCATCATGAGCATTGTCTTTAGCTTCACGGTCCTTTCTTACCGTCCTCCGAAGGATCGGCGTGTTGGCACGGTGAACGTGACAACGTGAAAAGCGCAATCCTCTTTTCTTTTTTTTTTTTTTGTTAGGATGTGAGTCAAGTCACATTTGAATTGGAGGAAGTTCAGTGTGGTGACGTGCCGCACAATGGAACCACGACAATACTCGCACGACTTTCATCTCTTTTTGTGCTATCTGATAGAATGTATTTGAATTCTTGGCTTCACAGTTTAACACGTTTTGTTGTATTAGACAGTATTTTGTTTAGTTTTGTCATGTTGTGCTTTGGTGTGCTGTATTGTGTTGTGTGACGTTACGCTACATTGCATTATGTAACTGATGTTTTGTGCTATGTTACATTCTGTTACACTACATTATGTAACGCTACATTTCGATACACTACATTTTGTTAAGCTACATTCTGTCACGCTATGCTCTGCATTCTGTTACGCTACATTACTTAGTGCTACAATTTGTTACGCTACATGTTGTAGCGCTGTTTTGTTACGCTACATTCTGTTAAACTATATTGTGTTACGCTGGATACTGTTACGCTACATTGGCTTACGCTATTATGCGTTATGCTACTATGCGTTACAGTACTATGCATTATGCTACAATGTGTTACGCTACTGTGTGTTACAGTTTAGTAGGTTATGCTTCATTACGCCATGTAATGTGATGTTATGAATTAGTGTGCTTCCTGGTTTCAAATCCGTTGCCAAAGGCGAAGGGCTTGACAAAAAAAACAAAAAAAACTGTTACTGTACCAAAAATAGCATGTTCCAGACTCCAGAGACTTGTGTTTTGCTGCAGCCATGACACTCTCTCTCCACAGCGCTCTCTATGAACAATAAACAATAGATAGAACCATCATGACATGGACGCTACGTCAATGCCCCGCATTCAACATGGCCGCCACGTAGGCATGTCTTTTGGAATTGCATCTTGTCATATTGTACAGTATATCTGTGACGCGGGAATACGTCAGTCCCATTCTCTGGCTGCATTGCGCCACAGTGCCAGTAAACAACAGAGGCCAATTCTGGAACTAACAGATTTTGTCAACGGGTGTTCAAGTGACAAATGGAAACACATTGTTCAGTCTCAATGGTCCGTTTTATCCGATATCTGTTATATAGGGTCTGTTTTATCGAGGTTCCCCTGTATTCCGTTACATACAGTAAGTGATATTTTGTGAAGGTAATGGGTGTGATTTTACATTACATAATGGTACCTTTCAATATGCTACATTAGGTTGCGCTACATTACCTTACGCTACATTACGTCATGCTATATTATATTACGTTATATTACATTACGCTACATTAAGTTACATTAGGCTATAAACACACTACACTATGTTATGCTGGAGCAGGTTGCACTTCATAATGCTATTAAATGTGACGTTGTGGTATAGTATGTAGTAGTGCATTATTTGATGTTTTTTGATGGTATGTTACGCCACATTGCATTATTCAAGTGAGGTTTTGTGATTTTGATGGTATGTTACATTATGCCGTGGTAGGTTGCATTACGCGACATTACGTTACTCTACATTACATTACGCTACATTACCTTATACTAAGTTATTTTTACATGTTATCGCCGCATATCGTCTCAGCTACTCGGCATCATTTTTCATTTTCAGTACCTTATATTTAAACACTTTTGACCCCGTCTACAGTATTTCATTTCCGCTACCAGACAGTCAAAACAATCTCCCAAACGTTATCTTTACTTATCTAGCAATTCCACTGATCTAAGCTACCAGACAATCAACACATTTCCTATATCTCTCCTCATCACAATTTCCGTGCATCTCAGAACTCATCCGAGCATCAAGACCCATGACGGGATGCATTGTGGGACTTTCCCCTTCTGCCACACTGCATCTCCCCAGACTGACTGAACAAAAAATAAGTGTCTTGCTAGAGTTTTCATCAGTCATATTTTACATTGCGGAGGCGGGGGCGTGGGGGGTGCTGGTTAGTGGGGTGAGGAAGTGAGACAACTCTCAGGAAGTTGCAAAAAAAAAAAAAAAAAAAAAAGAAAAAGTGTCAATTTTGAAATTGAGGAAACAGACAACTGAATTGTGGTGTGTTTTTACTCGCTCACATCACATGCAAAATAAAGATGCTACGCTAACCCTCCCTGCTGCTTGTACACATGATCTAATTGCTATGCTAGTTGTTTTTGCTCGTGTGCTTTAAGGCAGTCCCATAATCATTGGGCATTTTGTTATGCTGCTGGAGGTTTAAATCACGGTACAAAATGGAGTCTGTCCTCGTAAAAATCTATTACAATACTGCAGAAAAAAATTATAAAATAATTCAAAGTATTTAGTGCTTACAAGAATTGAGTAGGATTTTATACAAGAATAAAAATACAGCCTTACAGGCTTGAACGTTAAACGTTAGCAGGTACCCTTATTAAATACAGATTGAGCTGGTAAAAAACCGCCAGCGACTTGAACGTGTCCGCCGACCTCATTGATCTATATTCCCTCAAATGATCATTTGTTTCCAACCCCCCGATTCCCATAGCCGCTTGCTAGCCAGTTCGTGGGATGTTTAGACTGACTTTCAGTCGCCAAATTGTCACATGCGCCGGGCCAATGTCGAAGAGCACACCTTCATTGCGTCGGTACGCCCGTCTTGGAGCAGACCGGTCTGCCAAATTGGCAAACACACCAGCGAGCCTTGCGCTTGCACGAAAATCAATATACGCCACCATTTGCACGCCCGCGCACATTGCACAGTCGACAAAATGAGAGCCCATTGGCTTCTCTTGTGGGGGTTGTGCTTACCTCTTGTAAGGTTTCCTATTAAATTTGCAAACAGGATGAATGAACATCATTTGTGTTGGTTATTCTGCTTCCTGTCCGCTGCTGGGATTGCAGATTTGTGGGATGTAGGCCCTAGTCAGCGAGACCTCCACCACAGTTTGACCTTTTTGTAAATCCACCGCGGGGGGGTGGTCTTCGGGGTCCCCCCAGTTGCTTCTGTCCGGGTCTAATTCCGGGGTGTTGAGCCAGGTGGATGAGTCCAATTCCACGCTGGACAGCAATTTGCGGGTGGTCCAAACCTGTTCTCCTCCGTCAGGTCTGTCTGGTCCTGGTCCGGCTGGTCCTGGTCCGGCTGTTCTACTCGCGGTACCGCAGTCAGCTGAGGTTTGTAGCCGTGGTCCGGTGTCTCCGTGACAACAGCCACCAGGAAAACGGGCCTCGGCCTTGGTAGGATGCTGCATGGAGGGGACGGGTGGTTGCGAGTCTTCTCCGGAGACAAAACTGATGGGGGACAGTGGCGGGTCGCTGTCAGTGTCCGGGAAGGACGGCTCGCTCCAGGCGTCCAGCTGAAGATGGAGATAATTATGATTATTGTGATAATTCATTCACCCATTTAGTATTTATTTATCGTGCATAAATTCAACAGACAATTCATTAGGGGCACCTGCACAATGGATATGAAATTATTCTCTTCTATTTTTTTATTACCATTAAAATATGCATTATAACAATATTGTACAACGATACATAAATAATAATGAATTAAACCATGTTAAATCAACCGTTTACTAAAATGATAATCAAGCTCAGTCAATGAATTTCGTAATCTCTGCATTACTTCACGACGTTAATATATGATACATTAAATCTTAGGTATAATGCATCATCATCACCATTATTATTGATTATATGTAAAAGAATACAACGTTTCAGCATGCGACATGATCTGCTAGCAATGTCTTGTCTTGGACGTTGCTGGTGTACCTAATGATGTGTCTTGTGAGGGCGAGTACCTTCAGAAGTTTGATGGCTTGGCTATTTCCTGGTTTCGGGAGCTTCTTCACCCACCAGTCAGGACCCCACGACGCACATTTCTGTTTGATCCTTATCATCACGTACAGAAACACATGCACATTGGTGCTGCTGTTTTGGTTAGCAACGGCCTTCAAATGGGCACGTCTACTGTAATAAGTCAAACATTTTTTTCCCCGTACCTTCTCTTTATACAGCTCCAGCAAGCCACCAGGACCGTAAAGGCCACCACGGCAATCACGGGGAGCACCAGCACGACCAGTCCAGCTACATCAATTACATTCTCTGATTATAATTTATCTACCATTGTATGTATTATGTATTATTACACACCTGCAGGCTCCTTGGGCTGAGAGGAGATCAGGTTCCCGCGCCGGCCCTCTCCGGCGGAGGTGGAGGCAGACATCTGGATGGCCACGGCGCCCTCGGGAAACTCCAGCCACGCCTGCCTGCGACCCCACGCGCCGACCACCGCTAAAGGCAATTACATCGTCAGCAGTCTCGCACTAGCTAACGGAGCTGCCCACCTAATGAGAGCGCTTTACTTCTTTTTACACTTGTATGACAGTTAAGAATGCTAAAGTATAATAATAATGCCTTATTTAAGGAATGGAAGAAGGAAGGACGCAAAGAAGGAAAGGAGGGAGAAATTAAATGAGAATGGAAAGCAAGAAGGGAGGAAAGAGGGGAGGTAGGCGTGAAAGGGAGGAAAAGAGGAATGAAAGACTGAAGGGGGGAGGAAGAAAGGAAGGAGTGAAAAAACAAAGCAAGGAATGAAAGGAAGCAAGGAAGAGAGGGAGGAAGTGTATACGTAGACTTTTGTATAAAAGCTTGTGTGTGAAGAACGTCAAAATGCCAGATAAGTTTTCATTTTTAACATAACAGTTACAATACAACTGTTAAGAATGACTAAATTTTATATAAAATGTAAAACGGGGAGTGGGTGAAAATCTGGGTGAAAACGTGACTGTGAAGTCGTTTACACGTGTAGTACTCAAACTGTCCACAAGAGGTCACTATCGTTTGTGTTCCCTGTCCCTCGAGCAGTATTTCTTAGGCGCTTTTTGTAATTTTCTAGCGTTTGTTCACTTGGCATTTCTTGGCTGTGCACGTGGAGGGTCCTCAGATAGATGGTGTAGTTGGTGATGAAGCCCCTCTGCTGCTCCACCGCGGGGTCCTCCCACTGGACCAGGAGGCGCGTGGCCCTGTGGACCAGCACCGACACGCTTGGACCGGCGGCTGGTTCTGAAACAGCAACGTGTGATGTCACAACCCTTATGAAAGTCACAAACAGTGTATCTGGAAAGTATTCACAGCGCTTCACTTTTTCCAGATTCTGATATGTTACAGCCTTAACCAAAATGGATTAAATTCACTTTTTCCTCAAAATTCAACACAACACCCCATAATGACATGATTATTATTATTTTTTTGCACATTTATTAAAATTGAAACTCCATTTTTAGAATTAAAACTCACATTTTCCATTTTTAATAGATGTCACAGTCAAAATGGATTAAAGAACATTTCCCCTCAAAATTCTACATTTACATCCATCGACAACTATTTTTTTAATAAATAATAATAGCAACATAACGTTTTTATCATGTTGTTATCATGTGAAAATATTAATTTAATCCATTCTGGTATAAAACTATGCAACATAACTGATTATGGAAAAAAAATCAAGTGCTGTGAATACTTTCTTGGATGCAGTCTATTCCTAACAATGACATTTTTCCCCACATTTATTTTTCATACTTTTGTGAAAATGAGGTACAGTATATTTGTACGTTTTGTTACTATTGGTTGTTACGTGGACAGTACAGTAGTTACCCACTCATATTTATTTTTGCATTTTTACACATCTTTCTCATGATGGGACGTTGTGTGTAAGATTTAGTGGAAAAAAATAATTGCATCCATTTTAGAAGGCTAAGTAGCATAAGATGTGGAAAACAGAAGTGTTTGACCTTTTCTTTATATACTGTTTATATAAATATATATATATATATATATATATATATATATATATAATTTTACAAAAAAATATTAAATTATAAAAAAAATGTAATAACAACCTATTTTTAAAAAAAATTATAATTTAATTAAAAAAAAAAATTATTATAATTTAATAATTTTTTTAAATGGGTTGTTGTAGGTAGAATTGAAAAAAAAAACTTTTGGAAAAGGGATGTAACTGTGGGAAATGTGGAAAAAAGTGAATCACTGTGAAATGGTGCATCTGAAAAGTATTCACAGTGCATCACTGTATTATTTTAATTTTAAATAAATGATAAAAAATGTGTGATGGCGTGTATTACTCAGCTGTCCAGAGTAGGCCAAGATGGAAGATAGCATGCTGACTCCTCTTCCGCTCACGGAGTACACAGAGATGTTGTACCTCACTCCCACTGACAAGCCTTAAAACAGGAAAAGTGGGTGTAATACCCTAGCTTTCCACTGGGTGTCAGTGCCGTGTTGAAAAAGAGCCTGTTTGTGTTTTCTTTACCTGTGATGCTTGCGTTGTTTTGATCTACGGGCACTTTTATCCAGCCGAGCTCGCGTTTCCCCACAGGTACACTGATCCAATCCAGCACGTAGTGCAACTCTTCACTTCCTGGTGCTCGAGGTTTGGTCCACTCCCAGGAGACCAGCAAAGCGCTGCCGTTAGCTGCAGGAACAGCTAGCCGGACAGCAGGCCCGGGGTCACCTGAACAACAACACGCTACATTAGCCTTTTTGCTACGACATATTTAACCTCATGAAGGCTTACTAAATGGTTTATTAAGATGTAATAAAGGGATATAAGTCGTAAGATAAGGTGAAAGTGTCGCAGCAGCTTAAAAAACAAACAAACAGATGACATAAGTTCCTTTTAAATTTGCTTGACTGTTAAGAATTATGAGTTAAGATCGTCAAACATATATCAGACAAAGATATCCAAAGTACACATAAAATTTTTGTATTAAAGTACAAAATAGAAGTAGCTCTCAGAGGGGCATTTTCTGGACATTAGTATGACAAAAAAAATGTTTTTGTTTTTAAATGCAATTACAACTACAAGCGACCATCCCCCCCAACCGGAGAACACAAGAGGACTAGCTGACGACTTGAACACCTTCTACTGCAGATATGAAACGCACATTAAATTATTTGAAAACAGCCACAGTCTCTTGGCAAATTAGGCAGACACAGTTGTTTCATATGTCAGTGAAAGAATCCACTCCTCCTGGACACGGCGGCCCTCGTTGTCAACTTTCCTCTTTTTAGTTTCAGTTGCCATTTTAGAAATGGGCTAAAAACATACCACAGGGGTAAAAGTTCACACAGGGGTCACGCGACGAGAGTGCAGCCACAGGTCTACTGCCACCCTCTGGTGAAATATAAAATGCCTTTTTTTTTTTTTGTATGTGTGTATTGTTTACTGTGCTGGCGGGCCACATATCATTGATTTTATGACATGATGCTTCGGGCCGGAGAAAATCTGGACACGGGCCGGATTTGGCCCGCGGGCCGGACTTTGGGCATGCCTGGCGTAGACCATCCACCAAACAGGATGTGAGATGCGTCTTCAAACTACAAAAGATCAATAAAGCGGCAGGCCCAAACCTTGTGGCCCCATCCTGCCACAAAGTCTGCGCAGACCAACTCGCTCCAGTCTTCAGACAGATCTTCAAAAGGTATCTGGAACTGTAAGAAGTACCATCCTGTTTCAAACGCTCCACCATCATCCCAGTCCCTAAGAAACCTACAATCTCAGGTCTGAATGACTACAGGCTTGTCGCCCTGACATCTGCGGTCATGAAATCCTTTGAACGCATCGTGCTGCACCACCTCAAGAGCCGTCGCAGGACCCCTGCTGGACCCCCTGCAGTTTGCCTACCGTGCAAACAAGTCTGCGGATGACGCAGTCAACATAGGACTGCACTTCATCCTAGAACACCTCGACGGCGTGGGCACCTACGCTAGGATCCTGTTCGTGGACTTCAGTTCTGTGTTCAACACCATCATCCCCGAACTCCTTTTCTCCAAGCTTCTCCAACTCAGCATCTCGCCTGCCATCTGCCAGTGGAGTTACAGCTTCCTGACGGGCAGGACACAGCAGGTGAAGTCGGGGGACACCACCAGCACCACCAGCTACGGGGACCCCCAAGGATGTGTCCTCTCACCGCTGCTCTTCTCCCTCTACACGAACGACTGCACCTCAACACACCGGACTGTCAAATTCCTGAAGTTTGCAGACCACACCAGTCATCGGCCTCATCAAAGACGTGACAAGTCTGCGTATCGACAGGAAGCGTAGTGGCTGGAGCTGTGGTGCGGCCGACACAACCTGGACCTGAACACGCTCAAGACTGTAGAGATGATCCTGGACTTCAGGAAGCATCCTTCGCAACAGCTGCCCCTCACGCAGTCCAACTGCCCCGTGTCAACCGTTGAGATCTTCAAGTTCCTGGGAATTACAGTCTCTCAGAACCTGAAGTGGGAGACCAACATCAACTCCATCCTCAAAAACGCCCTGCAGAGGATGAGCCTCCTGCGGCTTCTGAGGAAGCATGGCCTGTCACAGGAGCTGTTGCGGCAGTTCTGCACAGGAGTCATCGAATCCGTCCTGGCCCTGGTGGCCAAGACGCAGAAACCAGAAGGAGCGGTGCAATGCCCACTGAATTATCATGATGCTCAATCTTTCTTTGTATTCTACTTATTTATACTATTAGTCTATGCTTTTATAAAGTACATGTTTTACAAAGTACAGAGTGTTATTTTTCTTCTTAAAAATATTTGTTAGTTAAAAAATGTTGGTGTTTATTTGGTGAACTGAAACAGATTAATGGCATTGTCATTCATTTCAAATGGGAAAACGAGTGTTTTGAGTTGCAGGTGTGATCATGGAACGAATTAAACTCGTAAGTCATGGCACCACATTATGAAATAATAAGACTGAACCGTATATATAGTCTGGAGTTTGTTGTGTGAGTACCTGAGAGTGCGAGGGGCACACAGGCTTGCGGCGACATTCCGTACGAGGTGACCACGCTGACGCAAAGCGGCGGAAGATCGGCCGGCACCAGAAGGGAAAACTGGCTCAGGGACGCAGCGCACGTCACTTCCCATGCTGTCGGTCCCCGGCCCAGGACCAACTTGTAGCCCTCCGCCTGGCCGCTGTACGACTCTGGATGAGGAGCCTGTAGATTGTGACGTAACAATTTAGCTCATTTGCATAATGCCGGCCCAACACAGAGTCGCTCAGGTCAACTATGCTGGGAAGAGATCCGGCATTTTCAAGCGACGACAGAAGCACAATTGCGTTAAAGCCAAACGGTAAACAGAGCTGCAGTGTTCATAGAGATTAGGATTAGCAAACAGTCAGTTTTAGCACTGATTAGCATTAGCTACCAGTGTTACCTTCTGACACATGTTCAAATGTTTGAATGAGTTGTCAACGTGGGTCAGGGGAGGTAATTTGTTTTTTGGGATGCGTCTGCTGCATCCTCCAAATGCATGGATGCGCTACACTAATTGACAAAGTGTAATTTAGCGACTTGGTGATGAAGTGCTGCCTCCACGAGTGAAAATGCAATCTAATCTGAAGGGCTAATAACTGCCCCCACACCGTGTTATCCTTGCCATGACTTGGAAAGCTAGCCTGAGGGGAGATCCGCCATTTTCAAGTGAAGACACTAAAGCCCTATCACGCCAAAGCCAAAAGGTAAGCAGAGCTGCAGTGTTAGCACAAATGTGTTGAAAATTAGAACATACTACATGGTTTTTGAAAGCCCTACTCTGCGTTTGCATGAAACAGGACTGCCCCGCCAAAGTGATTTGCACCATAGTGTGACAAGTGGATTTCAAATGCACTATAACTCCTTAGGCTTTGTTTTATTTTGACTCGAGAATGTCAAGACAGCTTTAATTGAAACACGCACGTAATAGTTTTACTTGGGAAAAAAATTACATGATACATTGTCTTCTTTAACATGTAAACCCTCTTTAGCAGAAAACCATGTTACCTTCCACAAAACAGTGACATTCTGAGGTGAGCTGGTCTTGTGATTGCTCAATATCCGCCACACATGCAGGGGCTGAGACGGTCCTAAAGATAAACGCACAGTAAACACATTAGTAACATAAAACCAATAGTTTTATACTCCACAGTGTCCACTTTGCCGCAGTGGCCCATTTTGTCGCTGCCTGAAAAAAATGTGTTTCAGTGCATTTAAAATTAGTTCCATTTTATCCCTATTTAATTTCATGAATATTGTGGTGAATGAGGAGTTATTTTTTGATTAGCAGGAGGTCAGGTGAGATGTTGGGTTCTCAGGAAAGGGAGCGATTCAAAGCAATGAAAGCGTATATGAAATGAGGCCAAAGGGGAGGACGTAGATGATGAAGAGCAGGGGCCCCAGGATGGAGCCCTGGGGCATAGCTGTAGTGACTGAGAAGGGGTCAGATGAGAGGGACTTAAACTGGATGAACTGATTGCAGTTTTTTTTAGGCATGAATGGAACCAGTCTGGGGCATTGTGGGCAATAAACTGTATGCACATGCAATTTTGTTATATTTAAGTTATATCTAAGATGTTTCCTGTATTTTTATTTTGTACTTTAGTGTAGTACTATATTCTACTAAAAGAAAACAAAGAACAATAAAACATGAAAATGCCTCACAAAAAAAAATCCAACAATTTGTTAGTTTACCTTTTCCAGGACTTCTCCTCATCACCGCTGGACTCCATTTGCTGCATTTTCTGACTCCCGTCGTACACATCCTGATCTGGAGGTGGTAGTCTACCAGGGGCTCCAGGCCGTCCACTCGTACCTCATCTTGGCCGAGCCGTGTCGCCTCTCTTGCATCCTAAGCGACAAGAGGTGGGAGGAGGGGGTCACCGCAGGAAGCACACCCTGCCTCGAGGAGGTAACCAGGCTTTTTTTTTTTTTTTTTTTTCACCCAGGAGGAGGAGTTGTCTGGCTGGAGTCTGACGGTAGCGGTGAGTTGTGACGAGTCGTCGGGGGTCTCCCACCGCAACACGGCCGCTAGCGTGGAAGACTTCCCGAAGTCGACATGAGTGATGCGAGGGGTTTCGGGTATGACTGCAGGAGTGGGCAGACCCCTTTTTTAATGCTCACCTTGGCTTATTAATTATTCATTAAGACTGCTCTTCAATTATAGTTCGTCCTATTAGTCCTTTTTTATTACTGCTTATTCTTTTAGCAAAAATGTATTTTGTCAATACCATTCTTTACTTCAGTCACAAGTGTGGATTTCCATGGGACTGTGTGCCTTGCTTGGCAAAATTCTGTTTTGAGCTATAATCTTAGCCTAATAGCATAGTTGAATGTTTTCTGAAAAAAAAAAAAAAAAAAAAAAAAAAAAAAAAAAATTCAACAAATAGCAATTCACTTTGCCGATTATTACCATGATCTCTGGATGATTGAGAATCTACACAGACATGAAGAAAAAATATATTTTTAACAAGAACATTGGTATTTTTATTTATTCATACTGTAATACTGTGTAAAAACAAACACATGGGCAATTATGCTATTGGACTAACGATATAAAGAAAGCATTTTTTTCAGTTTTTCATGTAATATTTAATTTGATTTGTATTTGTTTATTGCATTAATGTGGTCCTTTTGGTTTTTGCCCATTTTAGTTTGATTTACAATTGTATAACATTTATAATTTCAGTAATATTCATATTTATTTCTATTAAAGTATTTGTATTATTTTGTGTAGATGCAGAATTTTTAATGTAGCGCTATTTGTATGGCTATTGTTTTATTTTGCATATCTTTTATCAATATGACTTGTATTACACCTTATTTTTATTCCTATTGTATTACTTTTTATAAAGGCAGAATTCTTAATTTAGCTTTATTTTTATTGTTTCTTTGATTACTTGTATTATTTTATTTTATTTCCATGTCTATTATTGTATTATTTGTTATACTTTTCTTGGAAGTTTTAATGTAGCTCTATTTTGATTTGTTTTAATTACACATTTCTTTTACAGTGCTTAATTCACTTTTACTACTTAGATTTGATATTTTTGCTCCAACTTCTGGCTTTCTTTATGCTTTTTTTTTTTTTTTTTTTTTTTTTTTTTTTACATTTTACCTTAATTTTTTGACTTTTGTTATTTGTATTACCTCACAAAGGTAGGAATAGCAAATATAATAATGAACACTTGTATAATTGCATTAATAATTGTTACTTTATTCCCTAATTCTTTCTTGGCTTCCATTTGTATTAGCTTTTTTAAATTTAGTTATGACTGAAGTTCTGACTTTTTTAATTTTATTTTTGCAAAGGCTGAATAAAAAAAATAAAGCAGCGCATTTCTTGCTTGGCGAGAGAAGCTCACGTATGTCTTTGTGCTCCAGCGAAAAGGGATCCGACTGCGAGCGTCCAAATCGGTTGTGAGCGCTGACCACCAGCTGGTACCGCTCGTTCACATCCAGCATGGCTCCACGTAAGACCAGCTTGTCCCCCTCCGAGGTCCAGTACAAAGTGCTGTTCCCACTGAAGTTGACACACACACACACACACACACACACACGTGTTTAAAAGTTAGATTTCACGAGTCAACCCAATCTGTCGTTGAATGATTGACAGCTGACCTGCTGAGTGACACGTTGTAGGAAGTGGGCACGTGGGTGTCGCGCCCAAGCCGCCACCAGCACTCCACCCAGTGGGCGCGCAAGGTGGTCGCGCAGGTGATGTTCTCCGGCTTATCCGGGGGACCTTTGGAGATGGAAAACGCTTGTCGTGAGCCATTATGCGGATTTATTATTATTATTATTATTATTTGAATATTGTCAGTCTCCACGTGTTGCTCCACCGTTTGTGTTTAAATATCTGTTGCGTCAAGGGTTATAACACCATGACTATATATTATGATTGTTAATATTTTCTTGTTTTTAATGCTTTTATGAATTGTTTTATTCTACCATACTATCTGTTCCTATGTCAAAAATGCCCTTTCCCTGCCCTGTGGTTAACACGATACTTTTGCTCTTTGTCATCATTTGTACCCTTCTGCACTTGTCTTTAGCCATTGACACACACAGTATGTTAGTATCTGCTGCTAGGTTAAAAAAACCCCAACAGTTCCTGCTCTGTGGTTATCGTGACACTTTTTCCTCTTGGCCGTCACTGGTATCCTTGCGCACTTGCCGTTAGGACCTACGCGTTTAGCAATTCACGCTACATACGGCCCCCCTCCAGGTCCAGCCCTCCGACGATGTAAGTCAGTCCGTCCTTGCGCAGCTTGCAGAGCAGGATGGAGCTGGCCCGCTGGACGTTGGTCAGCCTGAACACGGCCGGGCTGCACTCGTCCCTCTTCCACAGAGCCACGGACTCATTGTCCAACAGCAAAGATACCTTGGAACTGCAAGTCAAATACAAAATGGCGGCATCGTTTTTAATTTTACTCCTACTTTCTTTTTTTTTTTTTTTTTTACTTTTAGTATTATTTTGTTTTATAAATTCCTTTAGTTTCATTTTGTATTACTTTTACTATTGTTACTTGTTACCTAAGTAACATTTTTATTTGTTCTATTTATTATTATTATTATTATTATTATTATTATTATATTTCTGTTTCAGAATTTGACTTTTATTTTTATTTCATTACATTTATTTCTTAATTGTATTACTTTTATTATTTTTATGACTTATTTTTTATTCATCCTCATTTGTCTTTTATTCTACGCCGTTAGGATTTGTATCATCAACTTTAAATGTAACACTAACTGTTCTTGTTGTTTTGCTCTTTGTTGTTGTTTTACAATTTGTTCAAATACTTACACTTTGTATTTGTTTTTTTTTTTTGCTTATTTACTTTTTATTACTTTCAGTATTTATAGTAGGATGTTACTTTAATGCTATTTTTATTACATTTTATATTTTTCAGATTGTTTTTTCACTGCAGCTCTATTGGTACTACAATTGTTTTAATTACTTTTTTTTTTTATTGCAACTACTATTACTGAATGACTTTTTAAAAAGTTTTCGCTTTGTATTGATCTTACATTTATTACTCATTTTATTGATTTATTTTACTGTGGAGGAAATTATCTTGCATACATAACTTCATGTAAGGACATTTGTTTTGAAAGAAGAACAACTTGGAAGTCAACTGGCATTTAATTATTCTATTGTTAAATGACAGTCAAATCAATAAAAGAAAAAGGTTATTTTGGACTTTTCAGTTCTTGTACGAGATCTGACGTGCAGGTGTGCCTAATGTTTTGTCTCACGGTTCTTACCGCCATTCACAGGCCGTGATGTGGCAGTACACCACGAGGTCTGAGCCCAGCAAAAAGGGCGAGGGCGGTTCCATGCTCAGGTGGCCCTGGCTGCTGTCAAACACCTGGCAGCTCCCGAAGAGCACGCCACTTACTGCAGAAAAGGAGAAAAGGACAGACGGTGATGCCTTTTTACACCGTACGAGAGTGAGGGAAAACAGCAAAGAAATACTTACTGTTGAGGAGAAGAGTGATGAAGCAACCCCAAAGGGTCATCGCAGCTCAGCACTAAAGTGTCACAAACCAGTGGAACATGTTCAACTTCCTGCCGTGAAGAGATTGCTTTTTACTTTTTTTTTTTTTTTAAGCATCCATCTGATAAGAAGAAGCAAACAGCAGCAGATAAATGTGATAACATGGCGCTCAGTGCTTTTGCTTGTGTTACAGGTGGGAGACTGACTCATAAGCAAGAAATGAGGCCAGTGACCCACTTTGGTGGTATGGAGGGGTTAGTCACAAGAGTCTTCAAGTCTACTGGTGCCCTACTTCCCTCACCGCAAGATGACATTTGCATGCAACTGTTTCCAGTTTGAACACGCAAGCCGTCGTTCGGACGATTCTTTGCTTTGACTTGCGAGCGCAAACTGGAGATACGACCGCTAAATGGCGGCGGAGAACTTGTTTTATCTCGCATCACGATAAGCAGTAGTGAACAAGCAACGGATATTTCAACACAAAAGATGCTTAAACGGTCTTACATATATATATATATATATATATAAAAAACCACAGAACGCTTTTCCACTTGGACCGAGTCATTGAGAGTTCCATTTTGAATCTCCACTTTATCTTTGGCCTTAACCTCATACCACAGAACATTGACTTACGTTGCCCCAAAAGGAACCTGCCAGCCAAATGAATTCATTCATATGGTTCAGAATCATAGCGAAGTTGTAGTCGCTGCACTTGAACAGTCTTCCCATCACCAGCTGGCAGATGATGTTGGACGCAGCGTTGGAGAAGATCGTGAGCTTCATCACCATTCTCCTTCTCAATCTCCTCTCGCAAGTGTCGGATGCTTTGCTCCAGGAGATTCTTTCCCATGCCAAAGTTGCGCAAAGTAAACAAGGTGAAACGTCGATGCCTCTTCCACAATTCAACGTCGCTCGAGAACAGACCCGCTGCAACAAGCGTTTCGAATACGTGTGAGTTCAGCAACCGGGAACATCTTATTACTGCACGAGCAGGCGACTGAACTAGATGGTTGTAGAACGGCTGTGTGGGGGAACTGAAGGTCCCCCGCATTAATCATATTCACTTCTTGGCTCCTGTCATAATTTCTTTTCTGATTTATAGTATTTGATGACATTTGTGTCTTTACCGGAATGAATCTGCTCACTTAGTAGCGACAACACCTGGAACTCAAACCTGATTGGCGATCATAAGAAAATGGCCAGAGGACCCTCCAAACATTGTCACCGGCTAGTTTGCTGTTAGATGTTTTTACGTACAGTGTTTGTTGACCCGAGTAGAGAATTCCCAGATCAGTAGATCAGCATCGAGGATGACTGAATCACACGATTGAGTCATAGAGGCGAAAACATTTCTCTCATGGGGCGCAGTTTTTGTTCAAATCAAAGGTCCATTCTGCACAATGTTGTCGTCTGAGTCCTGCGGTCAAGAGTTCCAAAAGCTGACAAGGATTAGTCTTCGACATTTGGGCGATGCGGTGGCAAGTCAAATGCCGAGGGTTCGACTCCCTGACTCAGATCTTTGCAAACTACATGCTGCCAGTGACAACAAGTAAGTTTCAGTCCTAAATTAACTTTATTAAACATAATAGTGTTCATCTTGGCCTGGATGCTTTTAATTTGTGGTCAGAGGCCATTGTTTCTGCTATTTAATGGTTTATCCACAGCTCTTCTGGGCTTTCACTTCAGTTTTGATTTTTGTGTATTGATTAGTTACGACTGCGTATATACATGAATAATTGTACAGTATATTGTGTCTGTTACCAAGGGGAATAACCTTGTTTGCTTGATTGTTGTTTTTTTTTTTTTTTTTTTTTTTTTTTAATTTACTTACTTGCGTTTGGTGGGAACACTTCAGCATACGAAACGGCGTCAAGGTTCTTGCCATGTGTCACAAGGGCCTCCTTTACCATCTTGGATCCGCTCACAAATACGCACTTTCGTCCGTACATGTAAACACTTAACACATTGCCGTAGGTCTCTGCCAGCTGGAAACAATAGAGTAGAGGAATAAATTAATAAAAGGACATTATATGGGATTTTTTTTTTTTAATCCTGCATTGCACATGAAAAGGTTGTACAAAGTAAAAGTTGATAATCTCTCAACTGTACTAACAGGCGGATTATAGTCTAGGATTACAGGGCGTCCTGTTTTCAACTGCGGCCTTGTACCCAGAATTTGTCAGAAAGTCAGAACGCGCCGTAGTTTATCACTAACGCAACGAATGATGAAAAACAGTAACGCACTCACACAGTGATTCTCAATTCGTGGGTCAGGACCCAACAGTGGGTCGCGGAGAGCTCGTAAAAAATTATATTGGGCGTATTCATATTCTGATTTTTTTCGTTACACCACAGAGGTGTAACAAGTTCCCACATTAAACATATTAGTTAAGTGACAGGAAATGTTACTCACTTGCGTTCTAGTCACTAGTTGACTTCATAAACAAACACAGTGCTGCTCAGCCTCTACTACTACATTACTGCAATTATGATATAGTGTTTTGAAATGTACTTCCTCCTTAAAGAAAAAGTCCGGTGGTGCCCTGAGATTTATTTCTTTATTGCGATCCAAGACATGGATCGGCCAATTTTTTACTTTGTCTTGCTGGTCCAAACTTTAGATATGAGTGCTGTATTGCTGCGGCAGGTGGCTCCACTCACGTCACAACAAGCAGCGGTTTGGCTGACGTAATGAACATATCTTGTTACTGTGTGTTTGTACAAAGTACCGTACTGTTGAGTTTTCTTATTGAAAGGAAAAAAAAAAAAAAAAAAAAAAAACGTGTATAACGTAACCGCGAACGAGAGACAAAGAGAGGCAGTCTTCTGCAAGAAACACGAGAGTGGTGGCTGAGGGGTGGGGGACGAGGGGGAGAAAATGTGTGTGTGAGATTTCAAGCACATTTCAACACAAAGCATGCAAATGTGTGTGTGGGTGTGTATATGACTGTATTTTACAATATAGTGCAAATTTTCTTCATTAAAAAGGTAAAGAAATTATATATATATATATATTTTTTTTTTGGGAGGGCCCAGCGAGCGATGTGCGCAAGTGTCCGAATAAAGGCAGTATAAAATCTGACGCATATAGCCACACCCAGGTAGGCAATCATAAAAACACAGCCAGAGGATAACCCAAACATTGTCACCAACTTTGACCTAACAAGCATCTCGTTTAACTACATTTCTCAGTTGTCGCCTTATCTGCGACATTTTATTGCCTACTGTTTTTTTTTTTTTTTTTTCTGTTAGATGACATCTTTACATGCTTGTAGACCTGCACACAGATTCTATTGATCAGTGGAGCAATCACAAGGATGATTGACTCACACGGATGGTCACAGAGCTCCATAAATTGATTGAAAATTGAAAAATAAATAAATAAATTTGTCTTAAGGGAGCAGTTGTTGTTTTTAAGCATTTGCTGTATAAGACATGTTTATATGAAATGGTCCAAAGTGCACAATGAATGAAGGACATTGGTTGGCTGAGATACAAGTGACCCAACTTAAGAGTTCAGTTTGGTCAAATTTGTTTTATTTTTTTGCAAGCAAGAATTTGAGATAAGAGCAACAACAAGCAGCAGTTTGGCAGATTGAATTAGTGAACAATACTTTAAAAAAAATTGCCAAATTGGTATGGCTCTTACTTTTGTTTCATTATATTCAACATTTGTATTTTTTACTTTTATTTTGTATTACTTTTAATATTTGTATTACCGTTTATATTTTTAATTACATTTAACATAATATTTATACTTGCTCCCATGACCCTATTTATGATAAGAGAATGGAATGGAGTAAAAGGGGTTTGTATCAAATTTGTTTTATTGCTTTTATGACCAATATTAATCACACCATTTCAATGATTGTTACAAGGCCCAAATTTAATCTGACCACTGATTGCAATCCAGATAAATCATTGCTGGAATGCTTTCAAGGATTAAAAAAGAAAAAAAAAAAAACTCAAGCGAATGTATTTATTTAAAAAGATAACAACATACAGTCCCTCCATGTTGTCACTATCAGCAGCCAGCTGTTAAATCGCTTAACCTCTGCTCTTGTTTTTCTCCTTGCATGAGGACACGTTACGTAACTTTTCCTCCTCCTCTTCTCCTTTCCCTCAAAAACAAAAACGCCAGATCCCTGGCAGACGGGTCGGCAAAATCGCCTCCAAATTATGATTTTTCAAGCCCTTTTTGAGTGTCTTGACGTGAGCGGCTGGCTCCTGCTTGGTTTGGCGGCGCTGCTGCTGACGGACGTGGTGCGAAACTGGAGGCCTGGCACTTTCCCGCCTGGACCCTTGGCCCTGCCCGTTCTCGGGAATGTCTTCACCGGAGTGGACTACAAAGCCATGGAGAACGTGAGACTTTAAATTACTAGTGACACTAAAAAGCAGAGGTGGGACATAATTGGTGATGTGGAGTGGAGAAGTCACCTCATTAAGCATGTATAAAGCAAAAGCTAATTTATTTATATAGCGCATTTCATACACAAGGTAACTCAATGTGCTTTACATGATTAAAAGCATTTAAAAATTAAGCAAAAAACAGCTTATAAACATTTAAAACAAAGACCAAAAAAATAAAAATTATTATTATATAAAACAGCATTCAGAGTGCAAGAAATATCATTAAAAAGTGGAAATTCTCTAGAAAGCATGGGGAAAAAAAGGAGAGTTTTTAACGTGGACTTAAAAACATGCACACTTGGGGCTGATGTCACTTCTGGTGGCAACATATTCCATTTGTGTGCAGCATAATAGCTAAATGCTGTTTCACCATGTATGATTTGGACTCTGCGCGCCACTATTTGACCTGAGCCTGTCGATCTCAGAGCCCTACTGGGTTTCTATGCCATTAGCATTTCATTCATGTATTCAGGACATAAAGCGTTTTGTGTTTTATAGACCAGTAGCAGAACTTTAAAATCTATTCTAAAGCTGACTGGAACCCAGTGTACACTTTAGAATTGCAGTAATATGCTCTGACCTCTTTGTTCTGATCAGAACCCGAGCTGCAGCATTCTGATTGAGCTGCAGCTGTTTAATGGACTTTTTAGGGAGTCCAGTCAGAAGAGCATTACAATAGTCAAGTCTACTTGAGATAAAAGCATGGATGAGCTTCTCCTGGTCTGCTTGACACATGCAAGCCTTCACTCTGGATATGTTCTTCAGATGGTAGAAGGCAGTTTTAGTAATTGATTTGATATGAAAGTCAGATTGATTTGATATGAAAGTCAGGTCGGAATCTATCAGAACACCAAGGTTTCGGATTTGGTCTTTGGTTTTTAAAGAGAGTGACTCCAGGTATTTACTAACAGCAATCCTCTTTTCTTTACTGCCAAAAACAATTCTCAGGTTTGTTGTTGTTTAATGGAAGAAAATATTGCCTCATCCAGATATTTATCTGTTTTAGACAGTGACACAACACCTCAATTGAACAGTAGTCATCTGCAGGCACTGCTAGATATAACTGTGTGTCATTTGTAAAGCTATGATAGTCAAAATTAAAGTTCTGAAGAATTTGACCCAAGCGTAGCATATACAGGCTGAACAGGAGGGGTCCAAGAGCTGACCCTTGAGGGACCCCATATAGTGGCACCTTGACTTACGAGTGCTCCAACATACAAGTTTTTCAAATTACGAGCCATCACTCAAATTACGTTGTGTATTTAATAGACATTACAACGATTTGATCGGGCTGATCGGTATCGGCTGATATTTAGCCTTTTATGCTGATCGGCTTTAATGTCATAATTTGCCGTAATAATAATAATATCTGACGGCCAAAGAAGTTATGTATAAATTTTTTTTTTTTTTTTTTTAAAAACATCGGCGGCATGGGACAAACAACACGAGACAGGCAACACTAATACTAAGGTAATGCCCGGATCAGACTGCAAGACAAATTTGCTCTTTCACAATTGCACTGTCAGACTACTGCAATAAAATCTTGTATTCCGATACTACCGCAGCCAGTTTTTTACGATCAATATGTACCCCGCCTCTCACCCGAAGATAGCTGGGATAGGCTCCAGCACGCACGCGAGCCTAGTCAGTATAAGCGGAACTGAAGATGAATGAACTGAAACACTCATTACCGCGGCGACGGCAACAAGAGTGGAGCGTGCCGACTATATTATGAGGACGAAATGGGGGAAAAACGTGTGTTGGTGGTCACCGGTGGTCAGAACAGGAGAGGACGTTCGTTTAAGGCTTGCTTGAGGTATGTTCCCGTACTTTGAATACGATACGGCTCGCAAGCGGCCAACAAAATGTTATGTAGCCTAGGAAGGTAGTGTTAGCAGGAACGGTTGTATGTAAAGATGCCGCCGTTCTGTCGAATCCTGCTCTAACGTTTGTGGGTGAAGTCATTTAATTCCAGTAAGTTAGCACCCATTATTTCTGTCATGTAATGTTGGTTTGACCTGACTGATTAGAACCCACGATCTGACTAGAGCAGTGATTACCAACCTTTATGGGGCCAAGGGATATATTTTACAATTGAAAAATGGCACGGAACACCAACAAACAAAAATGTCACAAAAAGTGGATACATTAATTACTGTATTTACTTTCTGGCATCTAATAGAAGACCATTCATTTGTTCTGTCTGTCACTATGCCTCGCTGGCATAAATAGAGGAACAAAGATGCATTATTTATTGTAAATATAATTTGTTGAGCAATTAAGTACATCATATACAGTAAATGAACAGGTCATTTAAATAGACACATTCCTCCATCTTGTGATCGGATTGGTGATCGGTTATCGTTTTTTGTTAAACTTGCTGATCGGCCCCAAAAATCCTGATCGTGTAAAGCGTCGTATCTAACAAAACCACAGACATTTCTTCCGAAAGTCCGCTCATCAGAAATCATCTTTCCCTTTTGAAATTAATGGTAAAGCCATTAATTCGTTCCAATCCCGTCCCAAAAAGATTTTAAAAAATAGCATGCTAATATTTGCTGTATAAAACCGAAAAAAATAATAACATTAAATAGAATGTAAATATACAATCATGAAGACAAACGAAAGATTTTCATAACTACTGTATATGACTCAGTAAACTGTAGTAATATTAGTTGATTTTCGCAGATGATAAAGAAAATGCCTCTGAATAGTCACATTGTCTTTCTACATGTTGATGGACTTAAAGTTTTATAACACTACAACTATAAATGCTATTCCTTAGCCTGTCTATGGTGTTTTGTATCGTGTGTTAGCATTAAGCTAACAGAAGGCCAAGTTGTGTGGTTTTTACCACTGACGGTGTAATTCACTGTTTAGTTTGACAATAAACTTCAACTGGGAGTGGCAATAAACAGCTTGAAGCCCCGTTTTTTTGAAGGATTGTTTACTATCTGCCAAACTGTTGCTTGTTTTAAAGTGAGTTGTGTTGAGTTCACTCCCCATACAGTGCTCATATCTCCGATTTTTGCTTGCAAGTCAAAGCAAAAAAATCGTCCATATTGTTAAGTCGAAACGTCTATTCAAATGGATCTTTTTAAAACTTGTGTTGTATCGATTATAACTCAACCGGGTAACTGAGAATGGGGGAGCGGAACAGGGAAGGCAAGGGAGGAGATTAGATGTACTCACATGCAGGGGCAAAACAAATAAATAAATAAATCAGGCCATGTCGTTAAAAACAAAAAGAGGAAAATGTGCACCGCTTAGACTGCTTAACTCATTACGCATATATATTAAAATGAAAAATCCAGGATTTTTCTACGAATCGTAATTATGTTATTCATCGAGCGGTTTTTATTCAGCTCGCAAAGCAGTACGGCCCCGTGTTCAGCTTGAGGCGAGGCAGCGAGAGGATGGTGTTTATCTGTGGTTACCGCATGGTCAAAGAGGCGCTAGTCAACCAGCTGGACAGCTTCGTGGACCGGCCCGTCGTCCCACTCTTCGATGTGATCTTCAAGGGGATCGGTGAGTGACCTTAAATTTGATGTATTGTATTATGCTTTGTTTTCTTTTTTTTTTAAACCATTTAAAACTCATCCCTAGGGTCGTCATAAAAGTTATCTGATAATCTTGAGGGTTGCACAGTGCGGACAGTGAGTGCTGAATGGCTGGCAACCAGTCTAGGGTGTAACTCGCTTCTCTCACCAAAGGTCAGTTGGGATAGGAGGGAGGTGATTGGTTCACACAAGGAACAGGGCTGACGAGAACAGGTGGAAATGACAAGACATACTGTAACATGAAATAAAACTAAATCCAACCACAAGACAGATCAGAACACAAAAAGTATATTTCAACCCAAAACTATGAAGTTTTCCCTTTCAGTGTGGGCCAGAAAACATCGTAGCGTGAAGTCTGGTCTCCTTATGCAGAAAAAGACTGATCGCCATGGCAACAATCTGACCAGATGCATCCACGTGGCCAAATGTCTGCGCAAACAGGCTTGCTCTATATCAACTCATGATGCTGAGCGCCATTAGCCAATAAACCGGATTATCCTCCACCATCAGCTTTGCGATGAAAGGAACCAGACATCAACCAGCACGTCGACAAAGAGATCCTGAGGAATTTACTTTGTTCAGTGCGCGAGAAGAGGCGAGAGTTGTGGCAGGACAACTCATTGTCAGCATGACAACGCACCTGCTCATGAGGCCTTGAGCATCAGACACTTCCTCGCGCCGCTGGAGCAACCTTCCTAACCGCCGTGATGATCGAGATGCGGAGGATCCGAGAAGATTCCCTCCAGGAATGTATGGGGCGTGGCAGAGAAGGCTGGGAAAGTGCGTTAGACTACCGGGGGATAACTTTCAAGGTGAAAACTCGTAGTTGGATTTGAAATAGAACCTTTCTGACACACGCCGTAGACATTAAATCTTAAATCGGGCACTTGGCCTTTGTGACGGGGACAGCGGAGCATCACTGTTCACATTGTTGCAGGTGTGGTGTTGAGCAACGGTTACCTGTGGAAGAAGCACAGAAAGTTTACCGTCACCCACCTGCGCTACTTTGGAGAGGGCCAGCGGTCTCTGGAGAACTACATCAAAGTGGAATGCAGCTTCCTGTGCGAGGCCTTCAAAGAGGAGCAAGGCAAGTAGAGCATGAAATACCTTTCATGGCATACAGTAGTGTTTGCCAAACTGCGGTTGCCAGACCCCTGGGGTTTCACGAGCAACAGCTTGGCAGTCTGCCAAATAATTTGCTATGAATTATGTATTATTTAAGAAAGTATATACCTTCGTACTTATGGGACAGGAGAAAATTAAGCAGACATAATAAACCAATTCTTATTTTAGCGTTGGGCCAATAAAAAGCTCAGATATGATTGTGATATATAATCACATTATTATGATTATTTTATTTTATTTTTTTTACAATAAAAGGCAAGTTATTACCAAAATAAAGTCCTATACTGGGGGATACCAAAAGTTATGTTTTGTTTTTTTCCGAGAATATAGTCCTATTTTATTTAGAGAACAAAAGCGTTAAACTTTAATATCATTACATTATGACTTCCATAAAACTTTTTTTTTTCCCAGTAAGAGTCAACTTTGTATCCTGACAAAGTACAACTTTTTTTTCACAACTTTATTCCCATAACATTGCAACTTTTTATTCTAAGGACAATTTCAGTTCGACTCAAGTGTTTTGAGTTAAGAGTGTGATCACAGACTGAATTTAACTCTTATCGCAAGGCACAACTGCTGTTATGTTTAGTTTGGATAAAGATTGTTTTCTCCGCTCGACCCAAAAACATTTGGGAAAGCCTGCCATTTAGCCTAATGATCCCATGACACCTTGAATTCCCACAAGGGAAGCCCTTCAACCCTCACTACACCATAACCAACGCGGTGGGCAACATCATCTCCTCGGTGCTGTTTGGACACCGCTTTGAGTACACCGACGGAAACTTTCGCAAGTTTCTCGAGTTGGACAACGAGGCCATCCTGCTCTTCGGCTCTCTACAGACGCAGGTCCAAGACCGGCGGCGGTGTCACAGAAGCAGCCCCTGCTTCATCAACCCAACCTAAAGTTCATTTTTTGTTCCCTCGACAGCTCTACAACGTCTTCCCCTCTCTATTCAACTACCTGCCGGGCCCGCACCAGACGGTCCTCGCCAACTACAAAGTGATTGAGCTCTTCCTGCAGAAGGAAGTGCAGAAGCACCAGGAGGAGTGGAACCCGGATCAACCTCGGGACTACGTTGACATGTACCTCGCGGAGATGGACAAGGTGGGCTGCTGAAATAAATGGTAATGCCTTTAATCTGTTCAGACCCCCCGCCATCCCCCCAACAAAATTCTTTGTAACATGCTTTTTAAAAAGACAAGTAGTACTCTACAGCTTTTTGTAAGAATTGTTGACGATGGGCCATATTCTCCTGTTGGTGCGTAAGTCAGTATTTTACGTGGCTGTCTTGCGCGTATTCAAGATCCGCCAATTCTCGTGTATGACTTCTGAAACACCCATCCCGACCAGTTTGCGCGTAACAGCTTGAGAGGCGTGACTCATTGAAGTCTGTAGGTGGGTAGAATTCCCGGAATGTGGAGTTTCCCTGAGTAATGTGAATGCCTTAGAAATCCATTTGGGTAACATGTCACAATTGTGAAATTAACCTCCGTGCGGATCTACGGAACTTGTCCAGCGAGACGTGGGCACCGTTCGTCAAACAGGCTACTTTAAAGGAGCATATTATTTTTGTATTCTCTCTCTATACCTACTCCATTAATTAAATAAACAGTGTACGATACAGTACATGTAATTAAATGCGTATTTGGAAGGCCATCAATAAAGCGAGCGGCCATCTGTTGATCAATGTTGCCCAGCAACCATAATGGCTCACCACACGCCGGCGTGTCACTTAAAGCAATGCAGCAATGCACACCAAACTCTTGACACCAGTTGTACAGGGACCAAACAGCCCATATCAGGGACTCCCCTCGGGACATGGTCAAACACCTTCTCAATGTCCACAAAGAACATGTAGACTAGCTGAGTGAATGCACCCTTGGAAATCCTGCAGGTGATATAGTTCTGTTGACTTCATCAAGCTGTGATCTTCATCTCTCACTGGAGAGGTTTGCAGCGTTTGGGATCAGAATCAACACTATCAAAATCTAAGACCATAGTCCTCAGTTGGAAAAGGGTGGAGTGGGGATCAGCTCCTCCCCCATGTGGAGGAACTCAAATATATTGGATCTTGTTCATGAGTGAGGGAAGATTGGTGCAGCATCTGGAGTGATGCATGCACACTGCATCAGTCTGTCTTGGTGAAGAAGGATGTACTGGTCAATCCGCCTTCCCACCCTAAGCTATGGTCACGAGGACATGCCTCAGGATCTCCCTGGAAAAGTGTCCATGATTTGGTTTACAGTAGTTAACCCTTTAAAAATTGTATCTTCTGTTGAAGTAGACTTTGAATGAGAGTATTTTCTGTAGATGAAGGACGACCCGCAGGCTGGCTTCAACATTGAATCCTTAGTGGTTACCACACTGGACCTCATGGAGGCGGGCACAGAAACAGCGGCCACCACCTTGCGGTGGGCTCTGGTGTACATGATGCA
Organism: Phycodurus eques; assembly: GCF_024500275.1. Lineage (NCBI taxonomy): Eukaryota > Metazoa > Chordata > Actinopteri > Syngnathiformes > Syngnathidae > Phycodurus > Phycodurus eques. The sequence goes on from NC_084532.1 coordinate 27,010,251, forward strand.
CTATCCGGAGATACAAAGTGAGTGAGGCCGTCGCGGTTCAAATCTCAACGGACAACAATTCACCACTTCTGATTTGTGTGGGTCTCCCCAGAGAAAGTCCAGGCGGAGATCGACAACGTGATCGGACAATCTCGCCAGCCAGCCATGTCCGACAGACCGGCTATGCCATACACCGAAGCGGTCATCTACGAGATTCAGAGGCTGGGCAACATCGTTCCCTTGGGATTCCCCAAGATGGCCAGTAAGGAGGCGTCACTGGGAGGATACATCATCCCAAAGGTAAAAGGCTATCAAACTGGGGGAAAATAATTTGTGGATCTAATCATTATAGACGTGCCTACCAAATTTCATGTTGCAAAACAAAGCCTGCTTCAGTTGCTGGAATTTCAAAATGGGGAAACTTGTGTTTTACAGAGTCATTCAACTTTCCACCATCCAAAATTTACATTTCTGGCAATTTAAGCTGCCCAGACGTGTCTAGAACACTGACTGAGGCTCATTTGGACAAATTCCCTAGTAGGAGTTTTTCAAACTACAAGCCCTGGAATTCACCAGCAAAATGACCATTGCAAACCAAAATGGCTGACTTCTTGTTCAAGTTCGGGCATGGGTCCTTTAGACGTTTTTGTGCATCCTGTTATGTTCAGCACATGCACCCAAATTCGTGTTGATCGGTGAAACAGTTGCTAGGGGCTCATTTTTTCCCCCCAAATTTCCCAGTGGCAGTACTTGAGTGATAAATGGTTGATTCAGACCAAAATGGCTGACTTCCTTTTCTTGTACTTGTTCATGCCTCCCTTCAGTATAGATATGTCCATCCAATTTCGTGTTAATTGTTAAAACTGGTGTAGGGGGGGCACACACACACACACACATATATATATATATATATATATATATATATATATATATATAATTTTTTTTTTTAATAACGTTCATGGGGGCAAGAAAATAAACGATAAACAGCCATTCCAAGAGGGTTTAGAGTCTGAAATGTTATGACAATATGAAACTACGACTAGGACATCAACACTTCCTCCTGACTGCTTTCCAGGGCACAGCCATAATCACCAACTTGGCATCTGTGCTTTTCGACAAGAACGAGTGGGAAACCCCGGACACGTTCAACCCTCAACACTTCCTGGATTCAGAGGGCCTGTTCCGTAGACGAGACGCCTTTCTTCCATTTTCTGCAGGTCTGGCTCAAAAACACAAGCCCTCCCCACCAAGTTTTGGGCTCAAGGGCAACATGAGATTTTTCAAATGGGACAGATGGGCAAGATCATTTGTAGCTGAAGTAAAAAAAAAAAATATTAAAAACAAAATGAAATTATTATTATTTTTTTTTTTACTATGTATGTAAAATATGATTTTTTCTTCTCTCCTTTTAATTGTATTACTTATTGCATATAAGTCAAACTCAGGCCCGGGGGCCAAATTTAGCCCACAATGTAATTATATTTGGCCCGCAAGACCATATTAAATGTATATTAGAGCTGGCCCGCTAGTATATAGCACATGTGCCACTAATATTACAAATCCCAGAATGCTTTGCTCGTGTGTTGCCCCATCAGTCTAGACCGGCGAGCGTCCCTTTCCATTTCTGTTGCAATCGTTAGCAACAATGCTACCAGTCTCCTCGAGCAAATTTACACTTCCCCTTCCCAAAAATGGCCAAACGAAAGATGGAAAACAGCTAACTTCCAAGAAAGGTGGGAGACAGATTATCTGTTCATCTGCTCCCCCTTGAAACTCTGCTTCGCCTTCTTGACTTGGCAAAGCTCGTTTTCCTGCTTCCTCCTCTTGCGAACCATGGATTCGTTGATCTTGAATTTTCCCGCGGCTGCTCGATTCCCATGTTCCTCCGTGTAACTGATAACTTGCAGTTTCTCTTCGTCGGTGGGTCCTTAGCCAAACCGATGCACATACCGGAACTATATACCAACTGGGGGCGTGCGTTTACCCCTTTAACGTCCTCCTGCTGTCCTCAGTCACGTCCGCCTTCCTCTATATAAGCAGCATGTCGGCAGGAAATGCTCCCAGTCAGTCAAGTGGAGCGCTCATTAAAGTCACACAACAACATTTACAGATTTTAGAACTCGGTGTACACATAAAGGCGCGCCACATTATAAGGCGCCCCGTCCATTTTGGACGCAAAGTTCAAAAGCCAGCATCTGTGATGGTATGGGGCTGTGTTTGTGCCAATGGCATGGGTAACTAACACATCTGTGAAGTCACCATTAATGCTGAAAGGTACATACAGGTTTTGGAGAAACATATGTTGCCATCCAAGCAACGTCTTTTTCACGGACGACCCTGCTTATTTCAGCAAGACAATGCCAAACCACATTCTGCACGTGTTACAACAGCGTGGCAAACGTTTATTGAATGTTGTTAAAAGAAAAGGTGATGTAACACAGTGGTAAACATGACCCTGTCCCAGCTTTTTTGGAACGTGTTGCAGCCATAAAATTCTCAGTTAGTGATTATTTGCGAAAAACAATCAAGTTTATCAGTTTGAACATGAAATATCTTTGTAATAAACGTTTTTGTAATGTATACAATTAAATATGTAAATATATAAATGTATGTTTTACACAACGTCCCAACTGCATTGGAATTGGGGTTGTACAAAGAATAAGTTAACCATTTCAATTGATTAATTAATTTAAAAAATATATATATTTTATAACCAATTATTTAATTTGATGAATTAATTTTAAAATAATTGTATCTAACAAATTTTAGTAGGAAAAAAAATGCAAAATTAATGGAACAAATATTACAGGACTCGGCGGATTCAAAACGTTACCCATTGCTGGTTTAAAAGCTGCCGAACTGCTCGTTTCGTCCTCCCAGGTAAGCGAGCGTGTTTGGGTGAGCAGCTGGCGCGTATGGAACTCTTCCTCTTCTTCACGGCGCTGCTGCAACGCTTCACCTTCACCGCCATCCCAGGAGAGAAGCCCAGCCTGGAGGGCCTACAAGGTTTCACGCAGTCCCCCGAAGAGTTCCGGACTCTCGCCGTACCTCGCTGATGGCCTCCCTGCCCAGAACAGCGCACAGTTAGGGGCAACATCAATTGGAGTTGTTATGATTTTATCTTTTATTACAGCAATGGATTTGAAATAAAACAACACGTGATTCTTTAAGTGTTGACTTTCAGCTTCAATTTGAGGGGCTTTATAAAAAAATATGGTATATACGATTTAAGAATGACAGACATTTTCTGTACAATACCACCATTTTTAATATTACTGAGGATATGAAAGGTTTACACACCCCTGTCAAAATTCAAGGTTTTTATGATACAAAAGATAAATAAATAAATTAGACCAAGACAAATCATTTCAAAACCTTGTCCACCCTTAATGTGACATGAAACATGAAATTTGGTGGCTATGTCTATCATAGAAGGACGTACAAAAAATATGCCCCAATTTGAACAGGAAGTCAGGCTTTTTGGTTTCAAGCAGTTGTTGTGGGCGAATTCCAGGGCTTGTACTTCTACTGGGGAAATAAAAAAAATGTCAGCACCTTTAGGTCAAGAAACATTGTAAAAACATAACAATAATAATAATAAAAGAGTATTACTTAGAAGATGGGTCCTGAAGAGGTGGACCTGTTTAAGATGCCCCACAATTGTCTGTAAATGTGAGAGTTACTTTTAAAATGTGCAAAACAGTGCATGACAGGGATCGCTGTACAATTTTCCCATTTTGCTAGGATGTGTTTGTTTGGGTGACTCTCAAGTAGCCTGCAGCCTTAATTTAATTACAGGAGCTATTTGCAAACGATTGGCGTCACTCGCGGGGCATATGAGTGCCACGCCGGCCAAGCGGGACTAACACAACAACCAGGCGGGACATCATGTTGATGTACGGCGTGTTCCTGGGCCTGAACGTCTGGGGCGTGCTGCTTTTAAGTCTGGCTCTCGTCCTCCTGGTGTGCAGCGTGGGCAAAAAGGAGCCACCCGGCTTCCCGCGGGGGCCTCTCGCCCTTCCGCTCCTCGGGAACGTCTTCAACATTGCCGTCAAGCAGCCTCACACGTACCTGACGCAGGTAGGAATTCATGCATTACACACTTTATCATTATTCCACTTGGAAACACCTTTTTTGGCGCCTCAACAAACAATCAAAATTACAGATTTTGTAAGTGAATTATTGAGTAGCACCCTCTGTAAAGTTGGAAAAAAATAACCCCAGACAATGGTTTGACTGACATGAAATTGGGTGGACATGTCTATCATAACAGGACTCACAAAAATGTCTCATGGACCCATTCCTGAAATTGAACAGGAAGTCAGCCATTTTGTTTGAATCAGCCATTCTAAGGTGAATTCCAGGCCTTTGAAAGACTTAAAATAAATTAGCCCACAACACCTGTTTTGCTGATCGTCATGAAATTGGCTAACCCTTATCATAACAAGGCACATGAAAACATCTCAAAGACCTAAATTAAATAGAAAGTCAGTCATATTGATTCAAAGAAGCCATTTTGGGGAAAATGCAAGGCTTGAAAGTTGGGGGAAAAAAAAGTTTCTCGTTTCTCTGATCAACATCAATTGTTTCACTCATCAACATCAAATTGGGTGCATGTCTATCGTACCATAATGCCCAAAAAGTATCGAAGGACCCGTGCCTTAAATTGAGCAGCACATGGGAGTATTTTGTAGTATACTAGTCCGAAGAAAATACTGATTATCTTGTTAGTTGCATAATACCTGCTAAAAGTAAATAATCATTGAAAGTGAACACTGTGTCTCACTTTTCAATACCATCCCACATGTTGAAGTAGTTTAGCTGTACCACACCAGACTGGAATCTTCTCCCATGGCTTTGTCTACTCTGGCATTGGAATTGGTAACTGCCAGCGTGCCGCTAACCAAACGCGTCACACAGGGAATATTGTGCTGGAATAATAACGCACCTCAGCTGACAACAGAGCGCCATTGTCCTGTGCGTCCGCAGTTGGCCGACACCTACGGGAATGTGTTCTGCATCCGAGTGGGACAAGAGAAGACGCTGTTTGTGTGCGGGTGGAAGATGGTGAAGGAAGTGCTCGTAACGCAGGCCGACGCGTTTGCCGACAGGCCGCACCAAGCCTTGTATTCCAGACTGTACAATCGACACACAGGTGGTGCACACGCACACGCGGGCATACACGCACGCAGACTGACAGGTGAGAGTTGCTCTGTTTGCACCTCTAGGGGGTCTTTTGTGCAGCAATGGCAAGACGTGGAGGAGGCAGCGTCACTTCGCCATGGGCACCCTGCGCACCTTCGGCCTGGCCAACGGCACCATGGAGAGGAGCATCTGCCGGGAGAGCCAACAACTGCACCAGGCCATCCGCAAACACAAAGGTTACTCCGAAAATATTACAGACGAGGGATGGGACGGAATTTGCATTGGTTGACTTGAAGTTAGGGTTCAGTCAAGTTTAGGGCTTCAAAATTTGTTTTCAAGTTCGGGTTAGGGTTTCAACCTAAAGTTTCAAGTAAAGGTTTCAATTTGGGGTTTAAAAATAGGGTTCGACATTGGGTATAGGGTTTAAAAGTAGGGTTTCAAGTGAGGTTTAGGGTTGTACCTTATGTTATCAAGTCAGGGTTAGGATTTTGAAATTGGGTTTCAATTTAGGGTTACAAAGCAGTGCTTCAAATCAAGGTTCGGGTTTCAAGATAGGGCTGAAGAGTATTCACATAAGGGTTAGGCTTATTGCATTTGGATATTTTCGTTGGTGTGATGCTGTTTTGGTAACGAGTTAATTGTGTGGGTGGGTGTGTGTGTGTTTTAACACACATCAATGGACGTCGTCTTCCCCTCAGGTGAAGCGTTCGAGCCCGCGGCCTACTTGAACAGCGCGGTGGCGAACATCATCTGCCAGGTTGTGTTCGGAAGAAGGTTCGACTACAGCGATCCCAACCTGCAGCAGCTGCACGCCACCATGACCGAGATGATCTATCTGGAAGGTTCCGTGTGGGCCCTGGTGAGAGAACTCTGATGTTAACTCAGATGTGTTAACTCTATGTTCCCTTGGCGCACCTGTATAATGATTTCCGTGCGCGGAACGCGCTCGCATTGGACAGGAAATTTGAATGCTAACTTAGATGCTAACTCATATGCTAATTGTGACAACTGAAAAGCACTTTTGTCCGACTATGTTGCCTCGGTGTAGCTCTGCTATCTCTTTTGTGGACCCTGGTGGACGACGTGGGCGGAACGTGCTGGCATCAGACGGGCAATCTAATGCTAACTTAGATGGTAACTCGTATGCGAAAAGCACTTTTCTCCGACTATATGTTCTCTTGGTGCAGCTCTACGATGCCTTCCTGTGAACCCTGGTAAACGACGAGGGTGGAACTCGCTCGTATCTGACAGAAATATTGGATGCTTACTCACTTTTTAACGCAGATGCTAATTCACATGCTAATCGTGATAAGAGAAAAACACTTTTGCCCGACTATGTTCCATGGGTGCAGCTCTACGATGCTTTCCCGGCTCTGCTGCAACGTCTGCCTGGGCCGCACAACAGAATCTTCACCAACTTCCAAGCTTTGCAGGAGTTCATCTGCGCCCAGGTAAAGAGCCACAAATCGGATTTGGACCCCAGCAACCCACGAGATTACATCGACGCCTTCCTTGTGGAGAGCAAAGTAAGACAACGACGCTCAGATGCTCCAAAAAGGAGATGAGCGTTGACTTTGTGTTTTTTTGGGGGGGGGGTTCTACTCACAGGACAAAGCGAAGGGTGAACTGGGCTTCACTGAAGAAAATCTGGTTCTGTGCTGTCTTGATCTGTTCATCGCCGGGACGGAGACTTCCTCTAAGACGCTCCAGTGGGGCCTCATCTTCCTCATCCAGAACCCTCAAATCCAGGGTGGTTTTCTTTTCTTTTCTTTTCTTTTCTTTTTTCCAAGGACGCATGCCCAGATTTGAACATGAAGTGGGCAATTTTGGTTTAAATCTGTCATCTCTGACTAAGTTAAGTCAGTCATCAACCTTTGACACCTGTTTCTCCAATCACAGCAAATTTCGGCAGACATGTCTGTCAAAACAGGACACACAAAAAAATGCCTGTAATTGATCAGGAAGTCTGCCATTTAAGTTTGAATCCGCCATTTTTTTTTACTCAGTAGTGCAGAAAATGACAGTAGAAAAATGCATACCTTGAAAACATTTTCACTAATCCATTCAAAATTGGGTGGACATTCTCAAGGACCCATGCCTGAAATTAAAGTGGAAGTCGTCCATTTCGGTTTAAATCAGCCCTCTCCGCCCCGGATATTTAGGGGAAAAAAATAAATCAGTCCTCGGCACCTGTTTTATTGTTGAAATTTAGTGAACGTCTTATCATGAGCGGATAAAACCACGCAATTGCAAGATCTTAATACAACAATGAATACATTTTCCCTTACACGCAATAAATTCAAATTTGATGAATCCCCATCACTCATTATGTCATATCCACGTATTAAAGTGCAAGAATTATTCCATGCAACACGGCATCAATATTTTCCTTTCCTTCCTCCAAGACAAAGTCCAGGCAGAGATCGAGAGAGTGATTGGGCCGAGCCGCTTCCCCGAGATGGCCGACAGAGCCCACATGCCCTATACTAACGCCGTCATCCATGAGATCCAGAGGATGGCCAACATCATTCCTCTCAACGGAACCAGAATGGCCACCAAAGACACACAAGTGGGGGAGTACGTCATACCCAAGGTGCATCAGTCTGTAATGCCTACGAATGTAAATCACATTCTGAATTTACTGACCCTAGTTTCAATGATTGACACGAAATTGGGTGGACATATCTGTCATAACAGGATTCACGAAAAAGTCTCAAGAACCCATGGCTGAAATTGAACAGGAAGTTGGCCTTTTTGGTTTGAATTTCTCACACGTGCACTTCTGGAAAATTTGAAAAAATAAAATAAAATTCACCCTGACACCAGTTTCATCAATCAACATAAAATGTGGTGGATATGTCTATCATGATAGAACACACACGCAAAAGTCTTAAAAACCGCTCCCTGTAATTCGACAGGAAGTCAGCCATTTTGGATTGAAGCAGCAATTTGGAACTCAGTCGCGTCCTCTAGAAAGAAATTACCAGTTTCACCGATTGACACAACATTTGGTGGATGTGTCTATCATGATTGGTTGCACAAAAAAGACTCAAAAATCCATGCACAAACTTGAATAGGAAGTCAGCCATTTTGGTTTGAATCAGCCATTTCTACTTCAATAGTGCTCTTCTGGAAAGATTGAAGAAAATAGCCCCTCACACCAATTTCACCGATCAACATGAAATTAGGCGGACATGTCTATTATGGTAGGACATTCGAAAAAGTCTCAAGAACCCGTGAACAAAATTGAAGACTAACTCAGCCATTCTATTTTGAATCAGTCATTTCTCACCCAGTCCTGTTTTCTGGAAAGTTAGACAAAAATTCTCCCATGACACTAGTTTCACCAGTCAACATGAAATATGTTGGACATCATGTCTATTATGATAAGATGTACTAAAAAGTCTCAAGGACCCATGTCTGAAATTTTACAATAAGTTGGCCATTTTGCTTTGAATCACTCATTTCTCACTCTCAAGTGCTCTCACCCATGACATCATCTCCTCGTGTTTTGCAGGGCAGCACTGTATTGCCCATCTTGACCTCAGTGCTGTTTGACAAGAACGAATGGGAAACTCCACATACCTTCAACCCTGGACACTTCCTAGACGCCGATGGCAATTTTGTGAAGAGGAATGCATTCTTACCTTTCTCCGCAGGTAAAAAAAAAACAAACAAAAAAAACGTCACTTTGACTTTCCAAGAAGGATAATTTAGTTTTGTTTGTGGTAGGAAAACGTGCATGTCTGGGCGAGGGCCTGGCCCGAATGGAGCTGTTCTTGTTCCTTGTGGGCATGCTGCAGAAGTTCAAATTTTCCACTGTGGAAGGAGTCGAGCTGAGCTCCGAAGGAATCGTCGGAATGACGCGCACGCCGTACCCTTTTAAAATCTGTGCCGAGACCCGTTGAGGGTCATACGTGCACTGAAATCTGTTGTGTTTTCATTTCTTGCCAAATTGAAGTTGATGCTACTGAACGGAAGCAGGCAAAGTACATCGTGACAATCTAAAAACCAATGCCTCATGTTCTTCGATTATTCTTCATCAGGCTGAACAACCCTGCAAGGGATGATAATGGATGCCAATTCTTTGTTGACGTATGTTTTATGGAAGTATACATTTCAGCGTTATACATTGTCATGTGCTGTAGCCTCGATGTAAAGATAGCCTACTCGATAGTCCAGCTAATTATTACAATCAACAAACGTCATGCTTGCCTTTTGCTCCATTTTGTTTGTTAATGCTGCTTTAGTCACGTACCACTCGCTTGTAGTACAGCTACCCTTTTCCTGTTTACAGTCTTTTGACTATTAGGAGAGGAGTTTGATATAATGTGCTTTGGGGTGTTGCATGCATGAAACTTCATTTTTTGTTGCCGCTATTTCCCATTTCTAATGTATTAAAAGTGCATATGGTTACTGATTTTATTATTTCTTCTAATCACATTAAAACATGTTGCAATCCTTTAGGTTCATTCTGGTCACTATGATTGTGCTATTAATTTTTTCTATCATTTCATCTGTAGTGTCAAGTCAAAAGTGTCCCCTCTCAAAAACCACTAAGCTCTCCAAATACCAGCATAATGACCAACATTAAAAATACAGTAGCGTAGGCCTAAGTGTTCGTCACAATATTATAATAAGCCATTGAGCAGTTTGAACATTAAGGAGCCCTGTGCTTAAATATAGGGGGGGAGGGGGGGAGTGTAATTCAGTAATTATTCAATAAAAATGTATTGGACGTCGAATGCCATTATTACTAAATAAACACAGTTAGCTTTATCTTACAATACATCACCTCAAAACAACTTCAAACATTGTAAAGTGTATAAACTACAATGTAACAGTTCAACTCTTTAAATAAAATCCATCGCACTCACCGTAGATGCTAATGGCGACGCAGCTGTCTGTGGAAGCTAAAGCTACTAAGCTAGCTCATACATGCTACTTTGAAAGTGCAACCAAAATCCTTTTCCGGGTAGAAAACAACAACAACAGCACCTATTTTGGTGGACAAAGCCCCACGAAGTCGATTTAATAATTTAAAAAAATAAACTAAATTTTAAAAAATAATAATTTTTAATCATGTCCAAAATCTTCCTCTTCAGTAAATCAATTCTCATGCAAGATATTCAGCTCAACCAATCAGAGGACTATTTAGCTGAGCCAATCAGAGGACGGCAAAAACATCAACGTGACGCAGCCTGGTGAGGGCGCCAAGTGGTGAATCTAAAATCTGATTGGTTAGACAATTTCAAGGGTGTGTGTGTTTGATTTGGTTGACGCTTGAGATTGTGAAGGCCCTGGGGCAGATTACATTTACATGGCAACACATAGAAGATGAAATCTGATTGGACAGAAAAAAAAAAGTCTACATATACAGCATTGTACAGCATTGTACACGACACGTGCTATGAAACGAAGACAAAAAACACTGAAATAAATTAATATATATTCTCATATATATTATTATATACATATGTGTTGTTATATTATATGTATTATAATAAATAAATATTATGAATAAGTATTAATTTCCTTAAGTGGCAATTGTAGGTCAGTGCGTTTGCTAATGTTTAGGCCAACAGAGAAGGCTCTGAGAAGGTTGGGATCGCTGTAGTCGAACCTTCTTCCGAACACATTTGCAAACATCACAGTCCACGGGGATTCCAGTCTAACCTCATCTGTCAGCCTATCAATCACCACTGCAAACAGGAGGGGGCTCAGGGCTGATCCCTGACGCAGTCCCACCTCCACCTTAAATTCCTCTGTCACACCTACAGCACACCTGAAAAGTGAGTACACCACCAAGTGAAAATGTCCACAGTGAGCCCAAAGAGTAATTTATTGATTTATTTATTTTCTGGCTCCTCTTATTTTTCCAGCACTGCCCTTAACTAGAGCACAGGTGTCAAACTGGTGGCCCGGGGGCCCGCGAAAGCAAATCAAAATTGCTCATTGTGTTCTGGTGTAAGACCATTGAGATATTTGCAAGCATCTTTTTGTTACCAATACCCCTTTGAAATGAATTGTAATAGTTGAAAAACATGTTTTTATAGGCTTCTGATTTCAAAGCTGGCTATTCATCAACGTGTTGTGTATACTGTATGTAATTACAGTAGAGGAGGTAATCTTTCATTTATATGGGTTCACAGTTGTAGCGGCCCTAGGAAGTCATAACTACGATGTGGCCCGTGACAAAAAGGAGTTTGACGCCCCTGCTCTAGAGCATGGAATTCGCCACTTTCGTTAACTTTTATTTACACTTGTATGACAGTTCTTTTTGGTTCACTTGATTTTACACTTGGATGACAGTTGAGAATGTTAAAATCTGTTTTAATATAAATCAAAGATACCTTCCATTACAAATGTTAAAATTAAGACTTAGCATGATTTTAAACTTGTATGACAGTTAAAGTTCAAAAGGTCCCCCAAGTATCGCTTAATTGTAATACAATGACTGTCCACAGGAGGTCCCTGCTGTATTCAAACAGACTCGGGTGTTCACTTTCCTTCTGTTTTATACTGTACACTGTTTTGATCTGTCTAGCTGTGATGCTTTTTTTGCCACGAGATTTCCTTGTGAAAGTTTTTTTTTGTTTTTGTTATTTTTAATTAGTGCCTGTTTTTCCGACATGTACGTTTTTTTTCCCTGAAAAAAACCGACTTTTTCACTAAAACAGGGCTTTTTTCCGTTTAAAATACTACGTATTGGGGGGAAAAATATATATATATTGGGACTTTTGCTTTCAAATATAGCTTTTTTTTTTTCTTTTAAAATACTCCTTATTTTTGAAAAAAATGCTTTCTTCTTGGAAAACAAAATTCCTGAAAAACTCTTTTTCTTTAAATTGTCTTGTAATGTGTACGTTATTTTTTTTATATACACTTTTTTCTGAGAAAACAATATTCTGACTTTCTTTAGAAATATTACTGTTTCTTTTAAAATACTACTTTTTATCTTGAAAGAAATCCTGAAAAAATCTTTTGAAGTTTTAAAAAAGTTTTAATTTATTATTATTTTTTAACACGACTGTTTTTCTTAAAAATACTACTTTTTTATCTTGGAACTTGTTTCTTAAAAAAAAAAAAAAAAACTCACGAAAAATGTAATAAAAAAAATCAAATCATTTTTATATTCAAACATTTTTCTATGTTAAAATATGACTTTTTATCTTGAAAAGAAATCTTGAAATAACTATTTAGGACTATTTAAAAATATTTCTCTCCTAAAATACGACTTTTTATCTTGAAAGATATTTGACTTTCTTCTTTTAAAAAAGGCCTTTTTCTTGAAAAAAAAAAAAAAAAAAAAGATTTAAAAAAATAGAAACTATTTTTCCTGAAATTCTTTGATTTTTTATTTTAGGGGGAAACAATTTTGTTATTTTCTTACACTGATGCAACTTTGATCAGAATTTGCGCCATACATTCTGTTCTTGTATTAAACTGAGATGCTCGCAAGCATTCCGTCCCGCTTCGTACGGCTGATGTAACAGAAAGGATAGGAACAGTTCATGCAGAAGCTCAACCCGGTAGGTCAGCGTTACACAATATCTATGAAACGTGTCAGCAAGAATGATGGGTGCAACTGACGTCTTTTATGTGCCTCCCACCTTGTCGTCCCACGTGCTGAAATGAGATTCTTTTGGTCCACCACAGCGGAACAACAAGTAGACACAAGCAGTTCGAATGAGCGTGTGTGTATAGGTGTGTGTGTGCAGGGGCGTCAAACTGAGGGGGGAAAGGGGACAACTGTCCCAGGACCCTGATCATTTGGAGGGGTGGGCTCCCTTTGAGAAATGATATCTGGAAGGAAAATCACCAACATTTGACATTTTTTCTTGAGAACAATACTTTTACAATACAAACCTTTTTTTTTTCTTTTAAAATGTTTTTTTCTTAGAAAGGAATTCCTGAAAAAATAAAATAAACTTACTTCAATAAACTTATAAAATAACTTTTTTTCCCCTATAAAAAAGTACCACATCTTATCTTATGATCTTTATCTTAGATAAAGAAATACCACTTTTTTACCTTGAAAAATGTGAATTTCCTCTTACAAAATTACTTATTCTTTAAAAAAAAAAAAAAAAAAATCTAAATTATTGTTTGAAAAAATATAAAGTGGGATTTTCGTTCATCTCTCCTCCGTGTTTGTGAAATTAGACATTTATTTTCATAAAAGACACTCGACATACACACAATAAATTACATTTGCAGACCTTCAGATGCACGGCATTTGCAATTGGTACGCATCTTTTGAGGTGGGCTGAATTCGGAGTAGAATTCCCTAATATCCAGCAACTTAAAGCAGTGATGCTTCACAATATAAAATAAAATAAGACATTATGAGGCAGGTTACATGAATCATATTTTTCACCCTTTGCAATGATCAAAAGTTTTTCACAAATTATCATGATATAAAATAAAAAAAAATGTAAAAAAAAAGGATAAATCATTCTTTCATAGTTTTTCATACATTTTATCCTGGCCCCCCAGAGGTCAATAAAACTTAAAACGGCCTACCACTAGGCGTCGCACTTTGAGAGGGGGGGGGGGGGGGTGCTGATTCAAGTGAAAATCTGCACGGCCAGTCACTCGTACAGCAGTTCATAAAAGGCTTGGTGCTCGCTGTCGATGAAGGAGTGCAGCGCCGACAGCATGGAAGCTTCCGGGCCCCCGTAGGCCGTGTACTGCAGCTCCTCGGGGGTGGGGGTGGGCGGGGCCAGGCGAGCGGGCTGCAGAGAGGTCAGGGGGCCGCCGGACGTGTGGTTGGGGCTCACGTGCTTCTTGTGGCGGGCGCGGCAGTTCTGGAACCACACCTGCAACACGAAGGCCAACACCAGATCATAATCATTGCGAAGAATGTGGAAGATGTTCACGATGGTGGCTGTTGTTATTGTTTTCTATTTTTTTGTTTATTCTGTTCACTACACGCTGACCTGTATGACTCTTCGACTGAGGCCCGTCTGCTCGGCCAGTTTCTGCAGCGTTTGGGCATCCGGGTTGTTGTCCTGCGCGAACTGCGCCTGCATCACCTGCACGTGTTAAAAGAGATATTTTTTAATACATACAGTCGAAAATTGTAAATACATAAAATATTAGCCATCTCTATAATATTCAAAACATTTTTGTAATCCTCCTTGTGAGGAGGTCATATTATATATGACATAAAAAGAATATTATGACGATACAAAATATAGAGTTAAATATAAAAGAATATACTGCGACTAAAGAGAATATATAGTAATATATGATCTATTTTGAAAATATACAATGTTTTTTTAGATTCTATACATAAAACATTCTAAATATATAGAAATACATTGTTCTTTGTGAATATGAATACGCTACATTTTTAAAATATTTACTATATTGTACTATTTTTGTGTATATTTTATTTTAAACATCAAATGTAAAATTATATAACTAAAATAGAATCATATACTGTATGTAAAAGATCAAATATATACATACATTACTGTTACAAATACAAATGTAAATTTAAATAGTAATATAGTGTGAACAACTTAACATGTTTTTAATCATCCTTCTGAGGAGATCATATTATGTGTGGTATAAAAGCAATATCACAATTACATACAAATATACAATTCAATAGAGAAATACAAATTTTTACAGATTCAATATTTACTTCTATATTTCATATATATATATATATATATATATATATATATATATATATATATATATATATACAACAAACATTTGTTTGAAAAGATTTCAATGATTATTATTATATTACATTAATTTCATGATAACTTCTTTATTAAAATGTAAAGTTACACGCACACACACACATATATACACAATTTCCATACTTGATCGGTAGTATATATTTATAATATTCATTTACAATCTCACCTTGGTGTACTGCTTGTCAAATTAATTGTGCAACATCAGCATCACAATTTGTGATTTTTCGAAATCAATATTAGCCTACAGTGTGTTACGGCTTCTCAGTACAATGCTTACTAAAACTTTGCAATATTCACAGCGTAATATCTGTCCTTTCGCAACCCCGGCCCCAATATGTTTGCGTCACTTGCATGTGTTACATTGCAAAACGAATGAATTTCATGATGAATAAATCAAAGCGTATTGAATATTTGTACCTGCAACTGGTCGGCGGTGAAGCTGGTCCTGGCTCTCTTGGACGGTTTGGGCTGGTTAATTTCTTGTTCGGTGGGCACCGCGCCCTCCATATTCACATTGCTGCCTGCAATCATCACAACAAGGATATTCCTGATAAAAAAACAAAATTGTGCCCTTCTGTTTTTCATTTAAAAAAAAAAACAACAACAACAAAAAAAACAGCGGTTATATTATGAATCATATTTTAAGTTAATGGCTCAAGGTCAGTTCAGTCGTTAAAAATGTAATAAGCATGAAAATAAAAGGTAAGGCGTCACAGTATTATAGTATAATAGCACAATAAATACATTCCTCGACCTTTGTCGGCGGCCCTCTTGAGCTTGTCCAGCACGCAGTCGTAGTGGACTTTGCACAGCACCTTGTCGTCCACCAGGGCGAACTCCTCGCCGGTGGACAGCTGCCGCTTGCACGAGAAGCAGGCGAAGCAGGCCAGGTGGTAGACGTTGCCCTTGGCGCGCCGCACCCAGTCGGTGGCGTGGACGTGGCGCCCGCAGCACGCGCACCACGTGCCGAACCTTCTGCGCCGCGCCCGCCGGACGGTAGCCGCCGTCGCCGTCATCGTAATCCATTAGTCGACGATCAAAATAATCGAGAGAAAAACGTGATGTTTCGTGAACAACTGAGGATAATAGCTTAGATGCATATCATTTGTTTCCCCTTTTACATTTGAGGAGCTGTCATTTCATCGTTATTATTATTAATTGGAAAAACAAACAAACGACGTTACCCTATTGTTGTCATAAAAAGTCTGCACACCCCTGTTCAAATGCCAGGTTTTTGTAATATTTAAAAAATGAGACCAAGATGAATCATTTCATCATCTTTTTCCACTATTAATGTGACCTATGACCTGTCCAAGTCAATTGATTTTTTTTTTTAAATATATATTTTATTTCAAAAGTGAAAATAAACAACTGAGATAACGTGGTTGGACAAATGTGCACACCCGACTATATTTGAGGAAGTGGCTGCATTCAGAATGAACCAATCACATTCAAAGTCATGTTAAAAGGGAGTTAGCGCACACTTGCCACCATTTAAAGTGCCTCTGATTAACTTCAAATAAAGTTCAGTTGTTCTAGTTGGCTTTTCACATCAAATGACTTGTCTTGGTTTCTTTTTTTTATCTCACAAAAACCTGGCAGTCGAACACGGGTGTGTAGACTTTTTACAATCACTGTCAGTCTTGTTCTTTTTTCATAACAAAGTATGTCACTTTTATAATAATTATTGATTTTTTTTCCTGCACTAAAATCCTTCATATATATATATATATATATATAAGGTTAGGGTTAGCAATCTAAAATTCACCCTAAATGTTCATATAAATCATGATTTCAACAACTGTTATTATCTCCACTAATGTTAATGATTGTTTCCTTTTACCGTAATAGTACCGTGTGTGTGTTCCGCTTAGTCATTGTTCATCATTTTCTTGTCCTCTTCATGAAAGTTGTTTAGTGACGCGCCCGCGCATGCCGCACATGCCACTGATCACGAGCCCACGAATAATCTAATAAGTTAAAAAAAATAAAAAAACAACAAACAAACATCTACCTGAAGTAATCCATCTTGCAGAAGACCTCCTTGTCCTTAATGTAGCAGCTGGTGTGGCCGCCGAGCGCGGCCTGGCACACGCTGCAGCAAAGGCAGCGCACATGCCAGGACAGGTCGCTCACCTGCGGCACACGCGCGCACACACACGCACGCACACACAATGAAGATGATTGTTTAGTTCTTCTTGGGGCCTGTGAGGCATGAATACCTGCGTGCACGCAAAACACAATTTGCCTAAAGATGCAATAAAAATGTGAATGGAAAAAAAGATATATATGCCTGCATGAATATCTCGCACACACATACCGACACCCACTTGTGCGCACGCTCACAAACTAACACACGCACACAAATCCTAAAGCTGCTATAATAATGACACAGTAATAATGATCATAATTAAACCCCAAAAAAATACCTTCAATAAATATTTATCTACTATTTCTTCATTGCAGCTGGCGCACACGCTTGTGCCGAGAGGAGGCTCGGAGGACATCGTCTGCAGGCTGGACCGGATGTCTTCATCCGCAACCTCCACCTCGTGTGCGTGGAAAAGAAAAACAAACAAACAAAAATATACAATACGAGCACATTTAAAGCAGTCTTCGTGACACAGAAAGCTCCTTTTCGGTTATAATTGTATATACATTGCTTTTTCCAGATTGTTCTCTTTTGATGGGTATCGTTTTTTTGTTGTTGTTTTTTATAGCACGTAGCAAGTTTTATTTTTGTATTACTCGGTGACTAAGGCTAAATAAAGACAGTAAATTGTAAACTGCATTTTTGTTAGATTTGTGGTAAGACTACAAACTAATGATTGCAATTTCCCAGCACAACAAAATAAAGTAGAATTGACTTAAAATGTTATAACAGTGAATATTATTAATAGGCAAGACTGACTTTATATTTTGTAGAAGAGTTATTTTCTCATGGGAAAGTAATGAGTTAATTGATGACAGATAAGGTTACTGGGAACTAAATCCACAGAATTATTATTATTTTTTTTTTTACCAAATTTTCAGTTGCGGATCATTTAAATGTGGTAAACTGAGGCAATGTCCCCCCTTTTCCTTGAAAATAAAACAACATTATATGTTTCTTTAACACACTTTAATCATCTGCAACCAATGTACATATTCGAATTAAGCAAATTCAAAATATTTTTTTTCAGTATACATTTGACTAAATACCGACCGGCAAGTGAATTTTACTTAAAATCATACCATTATAAAGTTTTTTTTTTATAAATGAGTTCATATTGTTCCAGAGATGTTTTTCTTTTTTTTTGTTTTTGTTTACAAAGAGTTGTTTTTGTTGTTGAAAGTACATTTTCATCACCCTGAGTAGAAAGTGACCTCTTCCGAGATTTAACAAGGTGGGGGGAAAAAAACAAAAACAAATGAGTTTTCCTCAAAATGATATGACCTATAAATGTTTTAAGAAAACGACTCCTTACTTTACCTTCAAACGATGGAACATCACAGCAAATTTACTGCAAAACATTATGAAATGGCACTTTGAGGTTATTAGTACAACAAAAAGCAAAAAAAAAAAGAGAAAACAAAACAAATCGAAATAAAAATGCCAATGTGAGGGTTTGTTTTGGTTTTACGGGAACGTTACAGTTTAGAAACAAGCATATTTGCTCTAAAGTAGTGTATAAGTGCCATTTATGAATATAAATGTATTTTTATGTTGTTTCTAAAGCCTCCTCATCCCACCAAGAGCGGTCGCATGCGTCCAAAAGTTTGTCTTTGGGGTCCTTTTCTCTCCCCAAGCAAAATTCGAAAGCATTGTGTCCAAAAAATACTGCATTATTATACCAAGAAAAGTCATTTTTTGGAATTTTTGGGGGAAATATTTGTTAAATAGTGTACAGTGATAACAAATCACAGCACTCTGGTGCAAAATAAGAGCACATTTATAACCATTTTTGTACAGTTTTCTACGAAATTCTGCTGAGAACTTTTCAACACTTTAGTCGAAATCAAAGACGTCATTTGATGTCTAATGGGAAGAAAAGCGTTTGTTCTTTTGAACTAACTTTATTTTTAAAAAAATCTCAGGTTTTTGAAAACCACCCTTCATTTTAGCTTCAAAGTGATCGCAAATCAAAACAATTCAAATGTGATTTAAAGTGCCAATCAGCGTATTTGTTTCGGTTTTCCGAATACTAAACAGTGAAAAAATAAGCATATTTGCTTTAAAAGTACTGTATAAGTACTATTTAACGTGGACATAAATGCATGTTTATGTTGTTTTGAAAGCCTCCTCATCCTTTCCTAAAGTCACCCCTGTCCATATATATATATATATATATATATATATATATATATATATATATATATAAAGTCATTTGGAGTCACTTTGAAAAGTACTTGCCGTGTTTTAATCCTAGTTTATTAAACGTGAACTACATACGTCGAAAATTTCAGCGAATGTTTGAAAAAAAAAATGCATATTTAAAGCATCTATATGCTTTAAATATGCATTTTCATAGAATTTCCTACTAAATCCTGCTGTTGAGAACATAGCAGAAAATTACATCTTCAGAGGTTTAATTAGGGGGAAAAAAGTAGCTTTTTTTTTTTTTTTTTTTTTACTTTTAAATGAATTTTACAAAAATACCTTATTATCTTGCAAAATGACTCCCAAATTTATCTTCCAAATGATATCCAATCCAAGCCACTTCACTGCAAAACATACGCATACACGCAACATCATTTTGGAGTCATATTTGCAACATGCAACTGCGTGTTTTAGTTTCACGTGCACAAAATCGTCAAAAAAATAAAAGCATATGTAATTCAAACGCGCAATATAAGTAGCATTTATAATGACAAAAGTATATTTCTGTTGTTCAGAAATCGTCCTCATCCCTACCAGAGGGTCTGCTGCCGTGTCCAAAATGTTGCCTTTGGAGTCCTCACATGCGGCGCACATCTCCCGTTTTCCCCTCGCGCGTGTCCTCCCTGCTTTCGCGGTGCGTTCAATGACCCCCCGAGGCAGTCCGCACGCTCGCCATAAATATCATCAGCTGGCCGCTCACTTGCTC
Organism: Phycodurus eques; assembly: GCF_024500275.1. Classification (NCBI taxonomy): domain Eukaryota; kingdom Metazoa; phylum Chordata; class Actinopteri; order Syngnathiformes; family Syngnathidae; genus Phycodurus; species Phycodurus eques. The sequence goes on from NC_084532.1 coordinate 27,030,160, forward strand.
GCCATGACAACGGCAATTGCAAATTGAAGAGAGACGCCGACGAGTCATTATTTGGACAAACAGACGGCACTTGAGCCGACATCTTTTTCTTTTCTTCTTTATATAAAAAAAAAAAAAAAAAAAAAAAAAAAAAGCTCCCTGCTAAAAGGGCGTTGATTTATTTAATAGCAGCGATTAAAAAAGTCAAGGTAAAAAAAAAAAAAAAAAAAAAAAAAAGGTGAAGAGGTCTCATTAACTGCTTGAGTTTTAACGACAAGGGTAGGAGGAGTCCTTCCTGTGGCTAATTGGAGAGAGCAATTAGTCCCAATATTGAGCCAGGCCGGACCCCCAGAGGCTGCGCCCCCCCCACCCCACCCCCCGACCAAGGCTCTCCATCCCCGGCCACGCACTCACCTCCTCGCCGGAGCCTGCAGGCAGGATGCAGCGATGAACTTTCCCCTCACTTTTCCAGCGCATGTCTGTTGCTTCTTCTTCGTCTTCTTCTGCTTCTCCCGAAAAGTGATCCTTATCGAGGGAGGATCACAATTCAGATTTCAGATTTTCGTATGTCACCTTCAGCCACGCCCGCCCACTCGGTAATTATCTGCCTGTGTGGTTTCCTTGGAAGAGTGCAAAGGAGAAAAAGTACAATATGTAATAATAAGGGCGGTATTAAGAGGTGCTGGAAAGGTAAAAATAAAGTGTGAGAGTTTTTGTTTTGTTGTTGTTGTGTGAGAGGTTTTGTGGTGATCGTGCGAGTTGTTTTTTGTGTGAGAGTGTTTTTTTGTTGTTTTTTTTTCAATATGAATGTTTTGGGGAGGCCACTAAAGCGGTGTGTATATGAGAGTTTTTTTGTGGCATGAGTGTGAGTTTGTTTCTTGTTTCCGAGTATTTTTTGATGGGAGTGAAAGGTTGAGTGTGAGTGATTTTTGTTTTGTACGTTTGAGGTTCTTTATGAGTGTGTGTGAGATTTTTTGTTGTGTGGTTGTCAGGGTATTTTGGGTGAGTTTGAGAACTTTTGTGTGAGTGAGTTTTTAAGTGGGTGTGAAAATTGGTGAGTGTGAGTTTTTTGGTACATGTGAGAGTTTTTTTTTTTAGAGTGAGAGAGTTTTTTTTTTATTTTCCAGTGTGGATTTTTGGTAAGTGTGAGAGTACGGCTCAGTTGACCATCGCACCGTCCATGTACGGGCCTGCCAGTTCATAAAAAATACGTAATTCCCGCTACGTCATTTTAGAGCACCACCAAGTGATGCAGAGCGCAGCATTATGTCATCTTTTCTTGTAGTGGATTGGGTGAAAATTCCTTTTTTTTTTTTTTTTTTTTTAAACGAAAAATGGCTGTGGTTAAATGCTTTAATGTTCACAATAAATATACCTTTTAGGAACCTCTTTCTGGTATTTGATGAACACTTAGGCCTACTACGTTATAGTATTTTAATGTTGGTCATTATTGTGGCACTTGGAGCGCAAAGTATTTTTCTAGGAGCTACTTAGTGTAAAAAGTTTAAAAAGAACCACTGCAATACAGTAAAAAAGGCATATTTTGGTTGTATTATTAATAGTATTATTCTAATCAAACCACACCAACATTACAACTTCAAAATCAGAGCAATTTGGTTGGACAAAATTAGCGCTGTCACTATCAAATCTTTTTAGAATTGAATTGCCTATTGACTTATTATTAGTATTCCTACAATATATACAAAAAATGTAATTTTTTTTTTTTTTTACTACTAACAAGCATTCTATTCTCATGAATGAAACATGGGAGAGTTAAATGCTAAACGGTTAGCAATCTCGATTAGCATTTGCTTGCTAGCGGTACCATTGTAGGTCAAATAAACGCTAACTACCATTCAACTCACTCATACTTATCGTATTATATGTAAATTACACATCTAACAGCGTCCTAAAAAATCACTTACAGACGGTCCTTTGTCGTTTATGGCAAAGTTTATAATTGGGCCAACAATGCGTGCGTCTGCGATAAATGTCCGTGTGAAACATGGCCTGTGCCGACCCCTACCAGGACAAACCGAAAGGAAAAGAAAAAGATTCATGAGAAATGCAGTACCGAATTTCTTTTGTGAATATTCCCTCTGCTCCTTTAAAGACAAATAGCCGATACTACGAAACATTAGAAGTCCTTAAAAGATAACATATTGTGACTTGTTTTTCTGTCTTTATTGCCTTGCTGGAGGTCTCTGTTATGCCTCCCCCGCATCGGCATGACACCACATGAGCGTCCACATCGCATCATCTCAGGAGGGCTTTCGAGATTAGCAGTGCTAGCGTGCCTCCATGGAAGATGTGTCCTGTTCCAGCCGGTGCCGATGAATGCTTTTTTAAAATCAGATAACGCATTTCCAACTGCGCAACCCCCCCCCCCCCCCCCCCCCCCGCGCACCCCCCACTAAACCCTCCGTCGGATAGAGAGGTCAAAAAGTGACAAAATCAAGTGTTTTATCATCAAAAGAGCAGACGTAAAGACATGGATACAACCCACATGTTGGCCAGATCCCAATCGTCCGCGTGTAGCGTTTTGCGGGATATGGAGCAGACGAAAACAATGTCAACAAAACTCCTCCGACTGCCTCATGACATCACGTCTGGACGCTGCACAGTGTTACGATATCAATACTCCTTCAGCCACGAAAGGAAGGAAGGAAAGTGTCAATAAGTGTCAATCGTATTGATAACACTGCGGAACAATTTGAAAAATAAGATTTTTATGCTGATTAAAAGTAAAATTGGCATGTTGATTCCAAAATCGGAGTCGTTTTTTTTTTTCCAGCACGTCAAGTTTACCCTCCAGATAAGCAAAATTCCTCTGGTTCGCTGTCGTAAGACTTGCCAGGTGATTACGATTGGACTCATCTACAGCTAAGTGGCAACTTGTTTGTGCAGTCACATTTGAGACGGTGCGGTGAGAGGTGTGTGCAGCCCCCAATAGGTCAGTCCTATCAATATCTGCATACAGAAAGCCAGCATAGTAGGAATTAAGAGGATTTGTGCTGGCTTTTCTCTTAACCTTGTAATCATGGGCATACCGTTTCGTTTTAAGAAGTTTTTTTTTTTTTTTACTTTTCAAAGCGTCTAACTATTCCATCTTAGTGTTTTATTTACATAGATACATACATTTTTCATATATATACATTTTTAAAGAAAACAGTGAGCTAGTAGTGTTAACCGGCTATATCGCGCGAGCTAATGCTATTGATGAGCCTCATGTGAAGGTGGCTTGTTTGCGATGAATAATTTCACTACTGAGTACTAAAGTCATTTATGTAACACGGGGTCATGATTGAGTACATGTTAGATGCATGTATACGCTCTGATTGTATGTGTTGCTGCTCCGTGTGTGGTAAAGGAGCAGTTGTTTGGAGAATTTGAATTACTGTAACATCAGTGCTCATTTCTGTGAACTCATTGTTGGCATTTCACATTATGTGTTAGCATTAAGCTAGTAGGCTTTCGTTAGACGAAATGAATGATAGATATACAGTATATATTGCAAATTCTTTGCAAATGCAATCACTGAGCCCATAACGTAATCATATACAAATATCTCTTGAATGAAATTTTATTTTTGGATATAACTGTGAAAATACATAGTCTCCCTCTCGCAACATGTTTGTCTATTTAACTTAATGGTTAGCATGTTCTCTAGTTATGTCTGCTGCTCCTTCGCCTTTCAAACTATCTCCAAACGTAGTGGACGTTATAGGTTCAGGACTTTTCTTACGTTATTGGCCCGTTATTACGTTATGGGCCTATTACATTAAAAAAAAAAAAAAAAAAGGGCCAATTTATTACGTTCATGCGCCGTTATTAGGTTCTGGGCTTCTACAAGCCACGTAGCAGAAACACACACAACAGATCATACAAGAATACTCACAGGCATATAGTCTCTCCACTCTGAGGGTACGACGACAACTACTGAAGTTTAGTAGGGGACCTTTTCTGTCTCTTCTTCTTGCTGTTAATTCCGTAGCATGTCTTCTGGCCGACCTGTTGCGAAAAAAGGTGGCAATGCAAGTCTAAATTCTGACTTGGCTGTATTCTGTAAAAACCCACCAAAACAGCAATCGCTTAAGCAAATGAGCGTGTGAGAAACTTTCCTCGGATCGAAGAACATTTGACCTCTGACGCAATTTTTATTTCGTTCCTTACGCGCGCACTTTGCTTCATGTCGTTTAGTTTATTGAAATCAGGTCGACTCGGTTTAGTTTACAATTGACACAAGCAGATTGGCATGACCTTTTCTCCTTGCTGTAAATGGCTACTCATTGAATCTGAAGGGGAGGAGTGTGGTGGTGGTGGGGCTGAGGGGGTGCTCGTCTGAGTAGGGGGCTTTGGGTTGTGGAGGGGGGAACCATGGGTGGAAATCACAGCAGTGAAAATGGCAGTGGGCTGAGAAAGGGTCCTGATTGCGTCGGGACGGCGCGCTGGCGGGAAGCAGCGCGCTCAGCCCCAATCAGGGCGGCATGAGTGGAAGAAAGTGCTCTTATCAACAAGTAATGGCCCACTTGACAATCAAACAGCCACAAAACGGCTCTATTTAACGCTGATTGCAAAAAATATACCCCCTCCCTTCCATCACCAAAACCGTAGGACCCCCAGAGATCTTCCCCTGTCGACAGTCGGGAATCTTTTTTTTCCCCCGAACGGAATTTATAATCAGCCGTCTTTTTTTTGGGGTGGCTAATTGTTATTTTAAGGCTTGCCGACTTGATTACTGTGTTTGGCGGGACCGTTCAACACGTATCTGTGTCAATTTCCACCAGCCTCTACCGCTGCTGCTTGCCCTATGATTAAATAAGCTTTTGCACCTTCTTCATACCAGGGAACTATGCCAGGTTATACTCAGCGTTTGGCAGTAATTAGTTACTGTAATTTAGTAGCTTTTCAGGTATCTGTACTTTCCTTGATACAGTGGTATCCCAAATCATCTTTCCCCATTGAAATGAAGGCAAATGCCGTTAATCTGTTCCAGCCTCTCCCCCCAAAAAAAAACACAAAATATTTGGAATGTCTTTTTTCATAATGAAAATAGCACTCTGTAATATTGTTCACTATAATATATATGTAGTAATGAGAAAATTAAATAGAATGTAAAGGATGAAACAGTTTTTGCCACATTTTTTTGTTTCTCTTCCGTGGACATTGTGCCTTTTAGTGTGCGCGTCTTGGCCACCCGAGGTCAGTATAATGCAGACAAACGGATATACAGTGGACTCCCAGTATTCGTGAGAGATAGGACCCGAGCCTGACCGCAAATAGTGAAAATCTGCAAATGACTGAGTCTCCTTCGAACTGACATTTATATATATATTTCAAAAAAACAAAAAAACATTAAATGAACAAGCAGGTTTTCCCACAAATAAGGGGGGATAGGTTCCCCCCAAAAAATCTGTGAAGAAGTGCATTAAAGAATGCAGGAACGCAAATCTGAGGGGGTCCACTCTACATAGAGATGGTCGCAACTCCTACATAAACTGCAGTAGTATGAGTTCTTCTTTGCAGAGGATAAAGAATATATGTCCGCGAGTATCATGATATGATCTGTGTACGTGTTGCTCCGTCACTTGTGTTCATATATCTGTTGCTTTAAGGGTTATAACGCCACGACACCGATGCTATTCATTAGCCCACCAATGGGGTCGCAGTGTTTGCTAGCATTAAGCTAAGCCGACTTCCCTAAGGCAAAACTATGCAGTTGTTTTAAATACACAACGTCTACGGGTATTGTATATAGTTGTCAGTAAAACGTCCTTTTTAAAAAACCTTTGTACTTAAGTACAAAGTGAAAAAGTGTGAGTACTTTTGCCCCCTGTGGCCATACAATCCAAGACAACGAATAAATAAACAATCACTCTCATAGTTATAACTTACCAGACGATATTATGGCAATATTTTGCCAATCTCTTACTTCAATTCTTCCTTTTGCTGAAACCTACTTTTCTGCCTTTCTTCATTTCTTCCTGCCTTCCTTCCCTCAGACCTGCATCCTTACATCCTTCCTTCCTTTGCTTCAACCTACTTTTCTTCCTTCTTTCCGTCATTCATTTCCTCCCTTGCGCCTTTCTTCTTTTTCTTTATTTGATACGCAAGTAAATTGTCTTCACTTCTTGATAATGTTGAAATCTTGCAAGCAGTTTTGTGACCAACACCTTTTTAAAAATAAATTCCACAGTAGTTGAACTCACTAGTTTCCTTTACTTCTAATTTCAAAACTCGCTATCCACCAATCTCTTGTGTTTTTGAATGCTGGGAGAACAGTAACAAACGTTTTATTCTCACAATTTTTATGTGTTCCAATATGTTTGGAGTGTGTTTAGCAGATGTTCTAAGTTGAAATGGCTTTAAAATGTGTTAAGGTGTAAAATTATTGTAACAAATGTTTTTTTTTTTTTTTAATACGGTCTTGAAGTATCCAGGATTTTCATGTAATAATATGATGAGGCGATTAATACAAAATCATAACGGCCAACAATGAAAAATTAGTTTGACATCCATTCTTGTAAAAATGAAGGCTTTGTAATTTCCCTTATGTCCTCTAGAGGGCCTCAGAGGACCTGCAATCTTCATTCATGTGTAACCACAAGGAAGTGGGAAGTTTTTGTTTTTTTTGTAGTAGTATTTTGAAAATATAGGTTGGAAAAACGTATGATTTTAAACAACCTCTAGGTGAGCGTCCTAGGTTCTTTTCTTAATTTTGGTCACACATTTACATATTTTATTGTGTGTTATGACCCTTTAATGATAATAATAATATAGTTATTATTATTATATATATATATATATATATATTATTATATATATTATATATATAGTTATTAGTTATTATAGTTATTATAGTTATTATATATAGTTATTATTATTATATATATATATTATATATATTATTATATAGATGTTACAGTTACATACATAAAATATAATGATGATATTTTACAATTACACAAATTACAGTAAGATGAATTGTAATAAGAATAATTCAGCCATTTTGTTCATTTGCCAGTGGGCCGGCCCCGTGAGGAGGAATTTGAAATCTGGTGGGTTAAAGAAATTGCCAAAACAGCTTCAATTATTATGATGTGCCAGCAAGAGCGATGCTGAGCAAAACATACAGGCTCAACTCTGATTGGGCAAAAAAAAAAAAAAAAAAAAGCAAATAAAAACATTATGTACTGGACGCACTACAGCCAAGAGAAACGCTACGAAATGAAGATCAGAGACTGTTGGGAATGAATTCCAAGACTTTCATGGAACAAATATTACGATTTAGGTTGTAAATATGGGTGTTGTTTGAAGTGAGTGGGACTCTGTGTGTGTGTGTGTGTGTGTGTGTGTGTGTGTGTGTGTGTGTGTGTAAGTGGAAACCAGCCTGGTTTGCAGCATTGTCACGTGGTCTCCCATGGCAACCGCCCCGTGTCACCGCTTGCACTCCGGTAGAAGTAAGGCAGGAGCTCCGTTCGGGATCAGATGAGAATCTTCTGCACCGTAACAAGTCCGCCGGGGTCGAGTCGCCTTCACGTCGGTGTCAGACCGCCGAGCCTGCAAGCTGGACAAGTGGAGGGATTTGAAAGAGACGGCGAGCGAACGAGCACCATGAGTCACTTCGGGTATGTGCTACTTGATTTGCTGAGTCACTATCAGTTATTTTAGTTTGGACCACACATTTACTTACCAAAATGGAAGTGAAGTATTGTAGTAAGTATTGGGACACCCATTTTCATCAGTAAATCTCTTGCGGGATTCATTCTTCACTTCATCAGGTTGACAAATTGTACTTTGTCGGGACGATTTAACGGTCAAGTCAAGTTTATTTGTAAAGCCCTTCATCACAAAAGACTCGGAAAGGCCGTCACAGGCCCACAGTTGACCAAGATCAACGAAATTCCCGGATCCAAACGCCCCAACTGGGCACGGGAAACCTCTAAACCCCGTTCGGCGAGAAAAGAAGAAAGTGCGAGAAAGGACGATGAGCGACCACATGGCCGGATAAAGATACTCCACATTCTCCACTTGGCTGCGGTGCGCCGTTTTCTTCCATGTTCAGATAGAGTGAGGTGCCTCGTTGCAAATTATTCCCAAGAAGTCCTAAATGAGCTGGACAGTCGAGTGTTGGAATACTTTGAGATGGTTGAATAATATTGTTTGTTTGTATGTGCCCTGCGATTGGCTGGCAACCGGTTCAGGGTGTACCCCGCCTCCTGCCCGATGACAGCTGGGATGGGCTCCAGCACGCCCGCGACCCTTGTGAGGAGAAGCGGCTCAGAAAATGGATGGATGGATGGATGGATGAATAAGTTGATTTAAATTTGGACGTCTCCATTCATTTCAGTGCAAATTATTTTGCTGGAAAATGTGGAATTTGGGGGAAAGTAGTAATTTGGGGAATATGGAAAACAGTTCCCAATATGTCCTGAATAAAGTGACTATTGTAGTTTGAAGTTGGAATGGTTTGAATCGGTGGAGAAAAGTGGAAGGACTATCACGGCCCAAACTGGTGGAATAATAAGAAAAACAAAGGATTTCTGGTGCAAGATTAAGATATGTGCGAATGACTGAGCGTCAACCCAACAATGGACGCGAACTGTCGGATCGCCACGCTTCACCAACGACGGTCTCCAGAGAGCATCCGGCCATCGAGAGCTGCCGAGAGCGACACGGTGCCACATAAAAGACAATCCGGGTGCACAATAGAGAGGCCGACGGGGGTCAAGTGTGTCAGCTCCTCGAATGCGTGCATGCAATCAGACACCTGTAACAAACACGAACGACAGCGCCCACGAGCTTGATCCAAAACAAAAAAAAAGCTGTGCAGGATTGGAAATGAACAAACAAGCAATGCTCAAATACAAGAATCCCCCATTTATTATTATATGATTTGTTATTATTATTATATTTCTCATTATTATTATATTATATAGACATTGTGTTCCAGACCAGCCCCACAATAGGTGAAATCCGCAAAGTAGCGACCATATACTTTTGGGATTATTTATACATACAGTATTTTAAAGCTGAATGAACCTCTCCAGACTCTTAATTAATTAATGAATCTTCCCCACACTCCTATCAACCGCTACCATAATCTCATAAACACTTCACATACTCTTAAACACCTTTTAAACTCTTAAACATACAGTAAGGCACAGTAGAATGGTATTACTAGTACAGTACACGATGTACTATTTGATTCCTTGTAATAACTGTTTTTCTTTTTTACATGTTCAATGTTTTAGGCTACGAAGCATTTATTTTACCACCAAAAAAAAGACAGCATACACTCAAAATCATGCGAAATGGCAAATTATGCGAGACATGAACAAAACAAAAATCTGCAACGCACTGAAGCCGCAATAGGTAAAGGGCGATACACAGTAACAAAGTCCTTCCACTTTTCTCCCCAATTCCAATGAAGTTGGGACGTGGTGTTCAACGTAAATAAAAACAGAATACAATGATTTGCAAATCATGTTCGACCTATATTTAATCAAATGCACTACAGATATTTAATGTTCAAACTGATAAACTGGATAGTTTTTAGCAAATAATTATTAACATGGAATTTTATGGCTGCAACACGTTCCAAAAAAAAAGCTGGGACAGGTGGCAAAAAAGACTGAAAAAGTTGAGGAATGCTCATCGGACACGTGTTTGGAACATCCCACAGGTGAACAGGCTCATTGGGAACAGGTGGGGGCCATGACTGGGGAGAAAAGGAGCTTCCCTGAATTGCAAGCAAAGATGGGGCGAGGTTCACCTCTTTGCGAACAAGTGCGTGAGAAAATAGTCGAACAGTTAAAGGACAATGTTCCTCAACGTACAATTGCAAGGAATTGAGGGATTTCATCAGCTACGGTCCATAATATCATCAAAAGGTTCAGAGAATCTGGAGAAATCACTGCATGGAAGCGGCAAGGCCGAAAACCAACATTGAATGCCAGTGACCTTCGATCCCTCAGGTGGCACTGCATCAAAAACCGACATCAATGTGTAAAGGATATCACCGCACGGGCTCAGGAACACTTCAGAAAACCAATGTCACTAAATACAGTTCGGCGCTACATCCGTAAGTGCAACTTGAAACTCTACTATGCAAAGCAAAAGCCATTTATCAACAACACCCAGAAACGCCGCCGGCTTGTCTGGGCCCGAGCTCATCTAAGATGGAGCGATGCAAAGTAGAAAAGTGTTCTGTGGTCCAACGAGTCCACATTTCAAATTGTTTTTGGAAATTGTGGACGTCGCGTCCTCCGGGCCAAAGAGGAAAAGAACCATCCGGACTATTATGGACGCAAAGTTCAAAAACCAGCATCTGTGATGGTATGGGGCTGTGTTAGTGCCAACGGCATGGGTAACTTACACATCTGTGAAGGTACCATTAATGCTGAAAGGTACATACAGGTTTTGGAAAAACATATGCTGCCATCCAAGCAATGTCTTTTTCAAGGACGCCCCTGGTCATTTCAGCAAGACAATGGCAAACCACATTCTGCACGTGTTACAACAGCGTGGCTTCGTAGTAAAAGAGAGCATGAACATGATTTTAAAATCATTGTATTCTGTTGTTATTTATGTTTAACACAGCGTCCCGAGTTCATTGGAATTGGGATTGTATTTAAAAAAAAAATAAAAAATAAAATTGCTTATTTTAGCCTGATGCAAAATATGTTTTGCAGGATTGTTTATCATTTTTTGTTTATCTCCCGCAGGCTTATTTCAGCCTACAATAGCCTGACAGACAAACACCTGACTGGCTACTTCAGCAGCGCTCGCATCAGGAAACACTTGCAGAGAGCCGGATTGGTACGTCATGGGAATAATAAAGGATGACAAGCTGACCAATAGTAAAATAGTAGGATTCTAGTCACGTTCTTCCCTTGCATACAAAGGATGCTTTGTATCTTAGAAGCCCGATTTGCCGTCACTACAACTATTTTACATCTACAAAAAGCGGAACGTAGCAGAATGTAGCTTGTAGTAATGGAGTGTTTCGTTTTTACCAAACATAAGTCAAAGTAAAAAGTGTCTTGCATTGAAACGACTCTGGCAAGTGCAATTGATCCCAAATGTTACTAAAAGTAACGAAGATGACCCAATGTAAAAAGGACGCAAATAGACTATTTTTTACACAATTGTCCACTCATCTGTGTGGTTTTTTTTTTCAGGAAAAAAAAAAAAGGAAATTATAATGAGCGTCAATTATTCGCAGATTTGGGCAATTAGCAGTCGGGTCCCTATCCACCACGAATAGTGGGGCTCCGCCGCATTTGCTAATTTATCATTTTGGCACAGGTAAATCAAGGTACCAACATTTATTTTTTTCTGTCACGTCATCATCCACAGAATTTGAAAAAAAAGAAACAAACCTATTTTGACAAAGTAAAGAGTCGCTAGTACGGTCATCTGTTCTCAAATATCGTTAGGTTACCCCCTACCACTGGCTTTAATGAAACATTTTCCTCAAACTATCTACGTTCTGAGTTTTAATTCAGCTGCAGAGCGTTGCGAGCGTTGTCGCCCCTCAGATCACCCGGAGCGGGCGTATCGTTCCGGACAAAGAGTACAAACGCAAGCTGCTCCAGAGGGCCCACCAGAGACATGTCAGAGAGTGCCTGGCCCAGGCCATTTTCCTCAAGGTGCTGGAGATGGAGGTGGGTGGGGCGGAGGGGGTCGCAACACGATGTCCCAGACACAAAAGCAATTCATCGGCGGCGTGCGGCATAATGAACGCCGTGCTAATTTGCGGCCCTTCCCTCGCAGCGTCTCCATCAGATGGAGATGAAAAGAAGACTGGAGGAGTTTGCCAGGAGGGAGCGAGTGCACAAGATGAAGGTGAGTCATTTGCATGTCAATGCCGCTTGACGTCTCCGGGTTGACTTCATTTGGAGCGTGTACGGTGAACGCCCGTTCATCGCGGTCCATCCAGTTCCACCGCCATTTTTTTTTTGAAATGATTGTTTTACCCCTTCCACACTTTTAAAACTGAGGAAAGCAACTGAAGTGGACCATCGCGGAAAAAATTAGTTGGCGACTCATCGACGAATGAGCGCCGCGCGTCTACCGGCGTGCTGCAACGAAGAAACTGCGACCCTGTAAGGGGTTTTAAGGCTCCACTTACAATAAACTGTACTGTATTATTTTTTAATTGAACCATAAAAACGTGGTGCGATTGTCAAGGAAGAAGCGGCTATTTTGAGAGCCTCGTTCACTCACTGCATCCGTGTATTTCAGTGACAGAGACTCTCGACGCTTTGCTTTCTAGGCACAAGCACATATGAAATCATAAATATAGTATTATTGTAAGTATACTATATTGTATAATTGCAAAACTAACCCAATATACTGTGTATAGCTATATATTATATATACAAGTGATGTAGTTATGTGATGGTAAGGCACCATATCGAAGGATCCGTTGCACTGGTCTGTCGAGATATCGCCGTGGGCCAATCAGATTGCGGCTGCTTTGCATATTTAAATTGGGAAAATTAGACATAATTTACATGTCGAATATTAATGACAAATCCCGCAGATTGAACTGCTAGCATAACCAACTTGGATAGCTTGAAAAAGGACATTCTGGCCATTTTCAAGCCAAATTTTCATTGCTAACACGATAAAAGGACATCAACGATTATTTCAATAAAAAACAGCATGGGACCTTTCAGAATCTGCGATACAGTAGGGGCGTGCACAATTAACTGTGATAAGTAACTGTAAAAATACATGATTTCATTTTATTTTTCATATATATCATCTTTCAACTATTGTGTCTCCGCGATAAACGGGGTCGATACATACCGCACACTGCTGTGGTTTTGAAGGTGGAGCGCACAAAGCGATTTGAGGACGACGTCGCAATGATGTCGCCACGCCCACCCGCGGGCGCGAGGGCTGTCAGGAAACAGCGCTCGGGATCCTCAGAGTCTGTGAGTCCAAAGAGGTGGCAAAAGTAGTCACACTTAAGTAGAAGTGCAGAGACTTGTGTAAAAAAAAAAAAAAAAAAAAAAGTACACATCAAAGTATTGTCATAGATTTCCATCAAATCCTTATGTAAAATTATTATTATTATTTTTTTTAAAGTACAGATGCTAAAATGTGCCTAAGTACAAAAGTAAGCATTTAAGCTAGGTGTTAGCATTTAAGCTAGGTGATTAAAAGGCCGTATTTAAATGATCGCAAGAATTCATTTTTCCAGTACATTTCAGAGTGTGTGCTTTTTGACTTCAGGAATCAAACCGGTAGCGTTCCTCCGCATATTTGCTATTCGTGCCGTTCGTGTGCGCAGCCGTGCTCGCCTCGACCCAACACGGCTCCGGGAAAGATGCAGCGGCCCGCGCGCTTGAAGCCCATCCGCAGCGGCAGCAATAAGCGCAGCTCCCCTCAAAGAGTCCGGCAGGCACTCAGCGACAACCACCCGCCGTTCAACTGCACTGTGAGACCAACTCAAAAACACACCTGACTGCTTTTATACAACAATCCCACCAAAGTAAAACACGCTTTTGGAGACAACATAAGAGTAGAGTAGAGTAGAGTAGAGTAGAGACAAAAAGTCACAAATGTAGTTATATTTCGTCAAGTCGTATTTTTTGCAAGGACCACTCACAATCCTAAATCAGATATAAATATAACTACCTTGTGTTCCTTAAATGCCATAGGAATTGAAAAGTTGTCTATTTTTGTTGGAAAAAGTTGAAATGTTATGATAACAAAGGCATATTGAGGGAACAAATCGTATTTTTCCCCCCCAAGAAAACATAAGTACTAATCTTTACAAGAACAAAGACGTACAGTTTTTTTGTCAGGATAAAAAGTCGTAAGCTTACGAGGGTAAAGCGAAAGTCGTAAAATTACGATGTCAAAGTTTAACGAGGGAAGAAAGTCATATTTTAACCAGCAAATTTCAAAAATACAACTTTAATCTCATTATTATTATGACACATTTTATTCTGTAATAGTTACCTTTATTCTCGGAAAAATAGCACTATATTTCCGGAAAAAAAATAGGACTGCAGATCGCTACAGATGTGTTTTGCTAGTCAAAGGCGGCTGGAACAAGTTTTGCTCTGACGAACCAATCAGAGGATGTAAAAATGCGGACCTCGTGTGAGGACGAATTGGAAATCTGATTGCTTAAATAGTTTGAGTCACATGGGTCAGCAGTACTGATTCTGAAGCCACTGGGCAGATTAGATTGACAAGGCAACACATAGATAGGATGAAATCTGATTGGACAAAAAAAAAATCTAATGTCCACGTTCACGTACTGGAAGCAGTGGAGTCAGGAGAAATGCGCCAAAACAAAGGCAATAAACAGTTGGGAAGAAATTAATACAATATAATGGAAAATAATATTAGAATTGGGTCGCAAATTCTGAATCTTGCACAGTACTGGTCAAACACAGCGCAGCCTTCTCTCCCTTCCAGACGGAGAGGCAGTCGAGGAAACGCGAGACAACCCCGTGGGATCCCCCGTTGGGCGTCTCACCTTACTGCCTGCCGGTCATCAACAACTTTGTCACGCCGCTACCTCCCGCCACCAAGAGGAAAGCCAGGGGGCCCGGCTACGCTCCCAGCGGCACTCCTAATCTCAGGGGCCGTCGACTGCTGCGCACCACCACCGTCTCCTGTGCAGTCGACGCCAATGAGGTCAGGTTAACGTGTTGTCTTTGTTGTCTCTGGCAAGAAAACCAATTCTGCTCTACAACCCCAATTCCAATGAATGGTGAAAGGCACATACAGATTTTGGAGAAACATATGCTGCCATCCAAGCAACGTCTTTTTCATATACGCGCCTGCTTATTTCAGCAAGACAATGCCAAACCACATTCTGCATGTGTTATAACAGCGTGGCTTCGTAGTAAAAGAGTGCCAGTACTAGACTGGCCTGCCTGCAGTTCAGACCTGTCTCCCATTGAAAATGTGTGGCGCATTATGAAGCGTAAAATACGACAACGGAGACCCCGGACTGTTGAACAGCTGAAGCTGTACATCGAGCAAGAATGGGAAAGAATTCCACCTACAAAGCTTCAAGAATTAGTGTCCTCAGTTTCCAAACGTTTATTGAATGTTGTTAAAAGAAAAGGTGATGTAACACAGTGGTAAACATGAGCCTGTCCCAGCATTTTTGGAACGTTTTGCAGCCATAAAATTCTAAGTTCATGATTATTTGCTAAAAACAATCCAGTTGATCAGTTCGAAACATGAAATTTTTTAGTGTATTCAATTAAATATAGGTCGAACATGATTTTCAAATCATTGTATTGTGTTGTTATTTATGTTGAACACAACGTCCCAACTTCATTGGAATTGGGGTTGTATAAAAAAATAAATAATAATCTGTGTCAACCAAGTGTGTTGTGTGACTACAAGAGCAGCCCTCTCTGAGGACTTCAGTGGCCCAGAGCAGAGTGTGTGTCACCATGGTTTATTTTGGCCAATCGGTGCGTCTCTCCCATGACTCGGAGGACCGGAGGGACGAGGTGAAAGTGTTTCAGCAACACTGCGGAGGCGAGAACCTGTGCGTGTACAAGGGCAAGCTCCACGAGGGAGGTCAGTGGCGCGACCTAACAAAGTACAAATACTTTCTGAGTCAAGGTGTCTGTACTTTACATACAACTCGACTCAGAAAGTATTTGCACATGATTACATGTCAATTCCCGTAACCCTCGGCCCGTCGTCGTCACCTCAGAGACGTTCCAGTTTGTGTCGAGACGACATCGAGGTTTCCCCTTCAGCTTGACGTTCTTCCTGAACGGCCTGCAAGTGGAGCGGCTCAGCTCGTGCTGCGAGTTCAAGCACAGACGAGGCCCGAGACTGGGCGGCAGGCACGGACACTTTGGCTTCACCGCCGTAGAGCGGGCCTCGCCCTGCTACAAGTGAGGGCGCAGTTTCATTGTCAGCCTTTTTAGTGCACTCAATATTTCTCTTTAAAAAAAATAAAATAAAATAAAATAAAAATAAATCATTTAAATACCTTGATTTTAATTATAGTTTATTTTTTTATCTATTTATTTACATTTTGGATTGTTTATTTTTTTATTGCCCCATGAGGCATTGAAATAAGAATAATTTATTTTACAAAATTAAAGAAACATTTAACCACAGTATGTCTCCTACAGGGTTAAAGAAATGTTGCCTAAAACACAAAAGCTTGTGGTTTTATCGTTAAGTACCTTGTGGGATTTCATGCTTGCTTGTTTGTTTGTTTTTAATTGTCCATTGACACGCATTGATTTTGATTGGAGTTCATTGATTTATTTATTTCCTAAATTTTGCTCTTTAATTTCGTAATTGAATTTTCCATTGAGGGATCATAAGCAATAAAAAAAAAAAATTAACCACAGTAAATCTCCTACAGCGTTAAAGTAATGATAAATAAAACAAAAACTTTTAGTTTTCTCAAGTAGAAAAATTATAGGAGTTTTTGCTAGATTTTATATATTTTTAAAAATGTCATTCAAATGGCTTAATTCTTATTTTAGTTTATTTAAATTTGTTTCCCTATTGAGGAATCGTATTAAGTATAATAAATGCAAAAAAGAAAATTGAAAAATATTTAATTATACAATGAAGAAATGTTGAATCAAACACAAATCTTAAATTTTCTGAAGTTGAAAATTGTGGGATTTTATGTTACATTTTTCGAATCTTAGATTTTTCAGACATTTAATTTGAACATCTTAATTTTGAATTGAATTTCCCATTGCGGGATCATAATAAATATCATCAATGTAAAAAAGAAAAGAAAAGAAAAACAATAGCCACATACAAAACAAACACAATTTCTTTATAACTAAAACGTGTAGTTTTCCAAAGTAGAAATGTGTGGGAGTTTATGCTTGATTTTTATTATTGTTTTTTTTTTAAATTTAGATTTCCTCAAATGTCATTTCAACCACTTGATTTTAATTTTGGCTTTGTTTAAAAAATGAGAGGGATTAAAAAAATATATTTTCCCTGGAGGAACTGTAATAAGTATAATAATAAATCTATCTATATATTTTACCACACTATGTAACCATTATAATCATTCGCCTGAGGGCCACGTAACTACGATGTGGCCCACGATAAACAAGTCTGACACCCTTGACCTAATGTGTTTTAGGTGCATAATCGCAATGGGGCTGGACAAAATGCCCACTCCTCCACCCAAGAGGGTCAAAGATGCCGAAGAAAGCGTCAAGGAGCACGGGAGCACATCCCACTCGGGACGTGCAAGCACCTCTCCACAACAAGAGGACAAACACCGAGATGGTATGATGAAGATAACAACACGTTATGAGTCAGAATGACTGACAGCTCAGCTCGTGCGTCTCGTGTAGATTATGAAGAGGATTTTGAAGGAGACGACGCCGCTGCCGCCGATGAATTCAGTGTCAAGAAAGCATCTCCGACCAGTGGAACGGACGCGCGGACCAAAGATGAAACTTCATCCGACTCTGAAGATGACGGCTGGGACGGTGCGTTGACTCTTGAGTTTATCTGAGGAAAAAACATAAAAACAGGAACATACAAGGAGATAACCAGATATATTTATCTGGTAACTTCAATGGGTGGTTAAAACGAGACCCTGTACACAGCACTACGACCCTTAAATATTATTCATTTATATATTATTATGGATAATAATACAACCCCAATTCCAATGAAGTTGGGACGTTGTGTTAAACATAAATAAAAACAGAATAAAAACAGAATACAAAGGTTTGCAAATCTGATCAGCTTATTGTTTTTAGCAAATAATCATAAATTTTGAATTTTATGACTACAACACGTACCAAATAAGCTGGGACAGGGTCATGTTTACCACTGAGTTACATCACCTTTTCTTTTAACAACATTCAATAAACTGAGGACACTAATTGTTGAAGCTTTGTAGGTGGAATCTTTCCCATTCTTGCTTGATGTACAGCTTCAGCTGTTCAACTGTCCGGGGTCTCCGTTGTTGTATTTTACGCTCCATAATGCGCCACACATTTTCAATGGGAGACAGGTCTGGAGTCCAGGCAGGCCAGTCTAGTACCCGCACTCTTTTACTACAAAGCCACGCTGTTGTAACACGTGCAGAATGTGGTTTGGCATTGTCTTGCTGAAATAAGCAGGGGCCTCCATGAAAAATATGTTGCTTGGATGGCAGCATATGTTTCTCCAAAACCTGTATGTACCTCTCAGCATTAATGGTGCCTTCACAGATGTGTAAGTTACCCATGCCATTGGCACTAACACAGCCCCATACCATCACAGATGCTGGCTTTTGAACTTTGCGTCCATAACAGTCCGGATAGCGTCAACTTGGCGTCGGATTATTTGCTAAAAACAATAAAGTGTATCAGTTTGAACATTAAATATGTAGTGTATCCAATTAAATATAGGTTGAACATGATTTGTTTAACACAAGGTCCCATCCCAACTTAATTGGAATTGGGGTTGTAATAAATGCTTCTCCCACACAGAAGACGACGACACCCGGCCTCCTTCCAGTTCCAGCTCCAGCGAGGAGAGCGACGTCGACGCCGGCAAAGACTCCAGACTGCCCGAAGAAGCAGAAGAAAGCGACGACGTCCTCCAGGATGAAACGGCGGATGAGAAAGAACAAGTGCACCCAGAAGAAGACGCGGCTATCGAGTCGAGCACGGAAGTCGACGTTTCTGACACCGGCGAGAAAGAACACAGCCAGGAGGCCTATGGAGAGAACGCAGAGGGCGAGGTGGCAGAAGATGGGACCAAGTCGGGGGAACCGGAGAGGGGTGAGTAAATGGGAGTGCATACAGCGAACCCCTATTCATTGCGGGGATACGTTCCAGAACCAACTGCAACAGGGGAAAATCTGTGAATTACAGAGACCATATAAAAAACTATTACTGGAGTTAGTTTAGTAAGGTTACATTTACACAATAAATAGTGGGAAAATGTAAATTTATATCTCTGAATTTATTTCTCCCTTTGTATGCAGTTTTATTCAAGGTATTATTTTCTTTAATTATTAGATTTTTATTAGTTTTATTTCATATTGTATTTTAATAAATAACATTTTCACACTAAATATTTCTCTATATTTTGCTATATCTTTCTTTGCATTGTTTTTGGTGTTACATTTAACGTGTATGAGATTGTCTTTTAAATACATTTTATTCAAAGTTACTGAACTCACTAAACAGAATTTGTGACTGACTTTAATTGTCTACCAAATCTTTTCATGAACTGTCTATTTTTCGCATCTTTAATCATTCCTTTGATTATCAACATGGAAATGTCTTATCTATGTATGCTGGATGTGAACATTTGACTTTGTTCTAGTTTTCTTTCATGCATTTTTAGTAAATGTTTTATTTTTTGCTGAATCATATTTTCATGTCTTTGTGCATACTTTTGCATGCTTTGTTACTCTCACTCCGTTTGCACTGTGCCCAATTAAAGATCTTACGTGTGTTGTGTGGGTGTGGCTTCCTATTTCCTTACTGGGTCTTATTCTTTTCAAACCTCCCTGAATGTCCAGTAAGTTGCAGTCATCATTGCATTTTCTGTGTATCTTTCTCTTTCCCAAGCCAAATCTGTACAGGAGAAGCTAGCCGAAGCCATACTGCAGAATTTGCGGTCCAGTTCTGAGCCAGAGTTGAGTGACACAAGCACCGAAGAGAAGGAGGCGGCGTCCACGGATCAAGGCCAGAAGGGTACCAGATTGAATTCCTCTTTAAAACGTTGCCTTGAGACGCTTGTTGAAGAGAAAGATACCAAACGACATCTTCCTGTGCGTTTGCAGAAGCGCTGTTGGCGGAATCTAAATTAGAGGAAGCGTCTGAGACAAAAGAACACACTAAAGCAGGCCAAGAAGAACCCCATGAGAACTCTGAAATCTCCAAAGATGAGATGGGAGACGGTGTGAAAGCAATGGAGCAGGAGGAGGTGAAAGTAGCAGAGGATGGAGGTGATTCTGAGAAAACGAAGCAAGGCGAGCCTCAAGACAATGCTTCAGCTATCGCCATTGATAAGACGATTGTGGATGCTGATGCAGAAGCGAAGCCGGCCAGCAACACAACAGAAACGAAGGCAGAAGAGACAGCTGAAGGATCAGAAATTGAAGTAAAACCAGAGGACTTACACGGCTTGTTGGAGGCGAAAGAAGATGACGTAAAGGATGAGGGCAATAGAAAGGAAGAGGTGGATGAAGCATCAGGAGATATTGGGGCCACTGGTGAAGGACGGGACGATCTCGTGACAAAATGCGAGGAACACAGTAAAGAACAGGAAGAAAAAATCCACCTGAATGAGAACCCGAGTAACGCTAATGAGGGAAGGGAAAAGGACAGAAGTTGGACCGAGAAAAGCCATAAAACTGAAGAAAACACTGCCGAGGTCACAAACGTTGAAACACAAAGCAACAACGAAGAAGCAGTGGCGACCCTCAGTGAAGAAGATAAGGCTGGTGAATTGGAAAAAACTGAGACAGACAATGGTGAGGGTCTCCATGTAAAGAGCATAGAGGCCGAAGAAGTACACACAGAAAAGGCTCATGAAGTAAACGGAGCAAACACAGACAATGAAGATAAAATGGAAGCGATAAACCAAGACGAGAAGGAAGCTGAAGAAAGTAAAGACGTGACAGACAAAGATGAGGCAATTATTACGGCTCAAACCGAGGAAGATGAAGAAAGGCAAGATGTGATGGATAAGGACAAAGAAGATAAAATCGTTACCGCAGAGGAAAGGGAAGAAATACACGAAGAAACTACAGATATTAAGGAAGAAAGTAATCGCACTGAGAAAGACGAGAATGAAACTCAAGAAATTGAAGATGTGACGGATAAGGATAAAGAAGAGAATATCATTATGTCTGAGGTCAAGGAAGGAGAAGAACTAGACAAAGCAATCACTGATAATAAGGAAGAAACTGAAGCAATAGAAGAAGATGAAAACAAAGCTGAAGAAAATAAAGACGTGACGGACAAAGATGAAGAAGAGAAAATAGCTGATGCTCAGAACAAGGAAGGTGAAGAAATAAGCAAAGCAAACACTGATGACATGACAGAAAGTAAAGCGGTAGGGAATGACAAGGAAGATGAACAAAGTAAAGATATCACAGGCAAAAATAAGGAAATTGTTACTCCTCATACCGAAGATGGTGACTTAATAAAAAAAGCAACCACTAACATCATGGAGGAAAGTGAAATGAGACGGAAAAATGACAATGAAGCTGAAGAAAGTAAAGCCGTAACGATTAAAGATGACGACGAGGAACTCATTAATGCTGAGACCAGGGAAAGTGACCAAAAAAACGAAGCCATCACTTACAAGACGGAGGAAAGTGAACACAAACACGAGACTAAAGCTGAAAAAAGCATAAATACAACCGATGAAGCGGAAGTGGAGAAGCTTGTCACCGCTGACACAGAGGAAAGACAAGAAACCTCCAAGAATGCAGAGGAACCGGAGAAAACGTCAGACGAGCACTTACAAAATGAGGACGAAGACATTGTGACGCATAATGTTGGTGTCTTTCAAGCAGCAAATGAAATGAGCACGACTAAAGAGACGCAAGTAGACAAAGTTCAGATGATCGAAAATGGTCAAAACGGGGCGATGTCCACTCAAGTACAAAGTATTGCTAACGGGGACAAAAGCGATGGTAACACTTCAGTGCAAATCGAACAACGACAGCCTGAAGAAGAGTCCCCTGAACACAAAGGTTTGGAGGTAAAGATGGAAATATTTGGAGATGTCCACACGCTAGAAGGTGATGCCGAGGTTGAGTGTAATAAAAATAACTTAGAAACCCTAGTGTCTGGAGTTGACTTAATAGAGGACTCGGAGTCTCATGCTCCAAACAGTAGCAGACACGACAGCAAGGTTGAGAAAATCAAAGAAACTCCTAAAACCAAGGCTGAACCATCATCTGTAGTTGTCGACGATGCTGAAAAATCATCCAAAGAAGAAGAGGAAGAGTTTTCCAAACTCCCAAGCAAGGACATGGTCTCCACCGTGAGCTTGCAAAGGGCTGAAGCTAGGACAGAGAAGGCCAGCAAGGCCTCGGAGGAAGACGCAAGCATGCTTCTCCAACCAAAAACACAGTCAAATACTCAATCCATCACTCAGCTCCCACATGGAGAAAGTCCAGAGGCGCTGGCCAGAGCGAGCAGTTCGGAGCTAGTCAACAACTGGCTAACAATGCATCAAGCATCCAACTTCTTTGAGACCTTCGTTGAACCTCTGGAAGACATGAGGGGGTCTGATGTGGGTGTCAGCGTGAATGTCAGACAGTCTCCAGAGTTTCCGAAAATAGTTGAGCTGTCCCATACGGAAGCGGCACCAAAACACGTGGAAGAAGGTAACACCAAACGCGAAGCTCATTCCCATCCTGAGAGCCTTTCCATTAAAGACGACTCGGAGAAGGTGTCCAATGAACACCTGAAACAGATGCTACCAAAAATCGAGAATGAACCAAAGCTCGGGCAGGAAGATGAGAGTGAAGAATCTCTCGTTGAAGACAAGGTTGGATCAACACATGGGTGGAGAGCGGCGACCATGTCAGGAACCAAACCTGAGAATGTCGCAGAAATCATCGAGAATGGGCTCCACTTGGATGTCGAGCCCACATCAACCGAAGACAAGAACGGCTCTCCAAAAAACGATATTCACCCTGCCGATGAGAAAGTCGAAGAGCGGACATCTCCAGAAGGAAAGATGCACGAAGAAGTTCAAGAAGTAACTGAGGTTAGTCATTTTACAACATCCAGGTCAGACGTCGGAAGCCGCGTGGGCGTTGGGGGCAAACCGTCCGTCAACGGGAGCGTGCGGCAAATGGACGACACGGTCAGTCAAGACCGTTTGAGCGTGTTGTCAGTGGACAAACTGCCTTTTGCTCCAAGCTCTTACTCTTTGTTGGCATCAGCCAGGACCGAGGGTGGACATTAGACAACATGCTTGTCTATAGCTTTCCATTAGAAACAGTCCCAGGTTGTCACTTAAAAGTGGCTACTTTGTACAAAGCATGCGTTTGCCGAATGGACTGAGTGACACATTGGCATTATCATGACCGTAAAGGCAAAGGTCCTCTGGGAATCGCTGTCTATATCAGTGGTTCTCAGACCCCTGGGGAATATTTAGGGTGAAATGCTCAACAAATAAATCATTTACATGGCATTTAGGGGTTCACATGTAATTTAGGTT
Organism: Phycodurus eques; assembly: GCF_024500275.1. Taxonomy (NCBI): domain Eukaryota; kingdom Metazoa; phylum Chordata; class Actinopteri; order Syngnathiformes; family Syngnathidae; genus Phycodurus; species Phycodurus eques. The sequence continues at coordinate 27,053,323 of NC_084532.1, forward strand.
TATTTTGGCATTAGGATTATGAGGGGTGCTCGAAAACATTTCTCCCCTTGGATCCAAAAGGTTTGACAAAACCTGGTTTATATTTTCCTTGTGCCGAAAGAATTGCAATTTTGGGTGGCCTCAACATGCCTGAAAACTCACCAATCTTTGCACATGCATAGATCCTGGTGAAATGAATACTCAATGTTTTTATTGATTTGCCACCGACAGCAGATTCACCGTCACGAAATTGGGTAGACACTTCTTTTATAACAGGACTCATGGAAACGGTCTCAAGGACCCATGCCCAAAATTAGACAGGAAGTCGGTCATTTTCTATTGAAGCGGCAATTTTGGACAACTTTCAGGGTCTATGGAATCCTGTCTGCCAAATCATTTTGTGGCCCACGACAGCAAATACATTTGCTGTGTCTACTTCATGTTTATTGCTGAATGGATTTGTTCTCATTTTTGCAGAAAATCAGCATATGATTTCACATTCTAAGGGTTCTCTGAGAGAAAAAATAATGATGATGACGAAAACGGGTTTGTCCCCCGTTCACGGCGTAAGAGTTTGACAACCAGTTCGAGGATTAGCAGTGCAAGGACCCTGTTGGAATGCTATTGGTTCTTACGGTCTGCCTAACGTTGAATGATGTTCAGGTCCTAGGAAACCCAGGTTTTTCAAATAGCTGTCATGCATTAATCACTAACGAGAAGCTTGGTAATGAGTTGTGAATCCCGCGCACAATGTTCACAATAGCAGATCTCTTCTCAAAGAGGCCTGGTTAGTGGGAGGCATTGAGTGCTATCGCCTCTTACCTGCAAGCAGATACTCCTCCTCGGCACACACTCACAAACGGTTGAATAATTCACAGCGACTGGTCTCCCTGGATTTACCTTCGCCGCGATGGACCCGCACTTTTAACATCAACATCATGTGTTTGTGTACATTTTGGCATGATGAGCGCTAACGTTTCGTCATCAATGAAATCTTTTGTGATAACATGAAGAAAACAGTGTAAACACTGCCTATGTTTACTCCTGCATAGATGATTTATTTATCGCATTTATTGTGTGCGTTTGCAGGGCATCATCTTATCAGCGGTTTGGCTATTGACGAAATAAAGACGGTGACAAATAAAGCTGTTTGTCTTCATTCCTAATCCTCTACCAAACACTTTGAACACATTTTAACCTTTTAAAAACATTACTATACTTATTAAAACACACCTTTTAAAGCATTCCTCAGCACCTGGTCTCACTTTCTCGCTGTCGAGAGATGCATCACTTTGAGAAAAGGAAAAGAAGCGTCACTCCCGCAGTTCTCGAAATAAGAGGCAAAGCGCGCTAGCTTCAAACTGTTTGTCGCTCTCAGTTGAAGTTTACTAAAGCTGACTGATTATTAAACGTATATTTAAACACCAAAATCTTCAACGAAACCATATCATTTCATCCAACAAAAGTCAATTGGCTTCATTCTAAAATATAATGTGAAACACTATAAAGAGGCTAACGTAAATTAGCATGGATGCTACGGTACTTATAAACCATCAAACAAGGGGTCAGCAACGCATACACACAGAGCCTACAACAACCCTCCCATGCATATACATTATTCTCATTGCTCTGTGCGAACAATGTCTATCACTCCAGCTTAGTAGGGGACCTACTGTGCCTGTTCTTCTTGCGCTTAATATGCTGTATCTCTCCCAATAGCGCTGCCCAGCATGTTGTGGCACAACGTGGTACTAGACTAAAGGCGCGCAACTCAAAAGTCGGACTTGTATGCAGTTAAAACCCATACAAAATAAAAATTAAAAAAAACGATCGATGAATCTCGATACAGTGTGGATTCATTGTGAATACAATAAATTTAGTCATCACAAATTTTATTGATTGATTGATTTTAAAATAAAAAAACGTAGTCAATGATAAATACTTCAATACTAATAATACTAAATTAAAAATGAACCATGAGTGCAATCTAATCAACAAAACCCCTCAACTACACATACAATTATATACAGCTTCACCAACAAGGGAAAAATGTGTTAGTTACAGTTAGTTACCGTAAGATATTGTTAGTTACTGTCTTCAAAGCTGCCATTGCTGCCGAAGGAGGAGCAGAATCGCATGGTGCTCATGGGATCAGACACGTAACCTGCAAAAATATAAAAAATAAAATGAATAAAATACAACATGTGACAGTTAAGACACAAAGAAATATTTCACGGCCTTATATTGATATGTATCGATTTGTAGCAGTATTAACTCATTCACTGCCATTGACGTCTTTAGAAGTCAAATATCCATTTTAACTGGGAGGGCTTGCAAATAGGGCTGCAATAATTCATCAATTATTTCGATTACAAAATGAGGTTGATAATTTTTCTACACGGACTAATGTTGCTGCAGTCAAACGCACCAATAAGTGTAGAAATAGAAGGGTCCTTAAAACAGAGAGAATGTCCCAAATTTGGGATCATTTTACACTTAACGAGGGGGGGGGGGGGGAGTGCAATGTGTACCACAACAGCACGTCTACGATCGCGAAACATGTTAGTTAAAGTCATACACACACATTCAAAGTCACAGATACTACAGTACAACGTGAGCGTGGCGACGATAAGTGGAAAAAGAAAATACCTGCACTACTCATGCATGTCATTGCGTTTAATAAGGCAAAATCAATTATTATCTGACTAATCGATGGGATGGATTGCTAGAATACTTGAGTCTAAAAATAGTTGACATTATTTTTAGCTGCAGCCCTAATTTAAAGTATTACTTCCTTATCATAGGAAATAAATGTATTTGCATCCATCCCCTAAAACCATAAATATTACATTAAATTTTGATACGACAAATCAATATTGAATCGTTCCAATAATATAGCAGTGAACAAACCATTGCGATCAATGGGCGAAAACTGCATGCTCCTTCTTATTTCCTCCAATGAGAGGCCTCCAGATGCACGCCTCCGCTCGCTGAAAGTCAAAAATCAAAGCAAATCAAATATTTATGATGAGGGTACTACCATGCTGTAGTGGTTAGCAGATCTGCCTCACAGTCAAGAATGAATTTAAACTAAAAATAGATGACCTTTACAGTATTATGATCGTGGTTGTTATTACAGTACATTTCGGTGGCCTAGACAATATTTAGGACTCCACTTAGTGCTTGATCACAATGTTGTATAAATAAAACCCAATGGAATGTTTGATACTCATTAGAAGGGCCGGCTCCGGTTGAGTTGGCCGGCTCCTGGGTGACATGCGATTGTTTTAATGCATTTGCTGCCCTTTGTTGTCTGTTACGTATCCAAGCAACTCCACGTGCCACTGTTGCCGTATTGCTGTTTCTGTCATAGCAATTGTTAAACAAGAGCGCTTTGTCTAGCGCTTGTACAAATAAGAGCAACAAAGATATGGTATGAGGTTACGGGCCTAGATGGCGGTGAGAAGAAAACGTTTGTTACCGCTCGGAACGTAACACATTACAAATGTGATAAGGCAGTGCTTCTCCAATTTGGATCTCCAAATTCATTTGAAATGAATTATGATGTCGTAGCATTTTTTTTTTTCCTTTCTGCGGTTTTCTTCTCACCTCTGGCTCCAGAAGGCGTAGGCTCGAGTGTTGAGCGCGTACTCCAGCTCGAACCTGGACCGCAGCGCGGCCACGTGACCCCGGCTGGGTCCGGCGCGGGCCAGAAGGCAGTCGGAGGACGAGGAGGGCGACAAGGAGCCGCTGCTGTTACTGGAGGCGGGCGACATCAGCTTTGGACGCACACAAACGCACAGACAGTAGAACACGCTCAGCAGGCGCAGTTATAATGATCATTTTAGAAAAAAATACAAAAATAAATACATATAGGAAGCCTATTGTTTGGAAACATTGTGACAAATTCTATAGTGTACCTCAACGTTGCATAAGCACTCCTCCAGGTTGGTGACCACTTCAGAAAACTCTGGACGGTCCTGCAATTGGATATAAATGTATTTTTATTCGAATTCAATTTCGAATATTTTTTTTCTGTGAAATTGTATTCATTTATTCCCAACAGTCTCTTCCTTTCATTGCATTTTTCTTGGCTGCACTGCTGCCAGTACATGTACGTTGGATTTTTGTTGTCCAATCAGATTTCAGCCTCTATGTGTTGTCAATCTAATCTGCCCACGGCCTCCGCAATCAGTAGTGCTGGCCCAAAGCTTTATTAACAATGGTACTCTTTCTTTAACGCATCAGGTTTTAAATGCATCCTCACAGGGCCGGAGTGCTGGCCCTCAGTCATGTCAGTATTTTTCCGTTTTTTTAAACATATATTTCTAGATGAATAAGCACAGAGCTTGTAAACAAGATAATATGTTCTAGCATGTGAAAGAGAACCTCGCCATGCTCCATTAAGCTTGCACTCTGGTTAAAAAAAAAACAAAAAAAAACGAAAAAGAGAAAAATTGCGGCATAAAGGGTACATCATACAGGTCATGTGTGCTATTCATTTTTGCACAGCCCAGCAATGACGTATTATCTGGAGATGTGAATGCGCCATTCATTAGCGCTGAATGCGTTTGCAGCCGACTCAGCGTCCTTCGCCCCAACGGGATTAAGGAGCAAAGCGAGCGCATCCAAGCAGTTTGTCGGTAAGATAATTTTACAGCTCGGAGAATAAAAGTGAAAGAGTCAACGAAAGAGTCAACACATTTTACTTCATCTCAATCCTTTACATAGATTTTTTTTTTTTTTTTTTTTAAGTATGCAATGTTTTTCTACTACTCATTATAAGGTTTTGGGGTTTTTTTTCTTAGTGGAATGATAAAGACGCCAGTGTACAGAAGCTCGTGAACACAACTGATCTTTTCAATGATAAAGGATCGTTATTATCGTTACCTCTGGACATGCGTTCCATCCCCTCATCAGAAGTGCAGAGATGGGTTTAGGGATGGAGTAGCCAACAGGAGGCCGGATGTGATGGTAGGCCATGTCTGCTGCTGCGGCAGCTGAGGACGGCAAGACAGAATTTTCTCACGAGGGCAACTCGCGTTAGAATCGCGGCTCATAGTTTGCACTGTATTTCCCGTATTTTGAAGCAATTGTTCTTTTATTGGTTTTTCAAGTATACAAGCAGGTTTATAATTGCCATGACATCTATGCTAAATTCCTGTAGTCCGTCTATGGCGTCTTGCCTCATATATTTAGCATTAAGCTCGCACACAATTATACGGTTCGGTTTAACATTTTGATGTTTAAATATCATTTTTAAATTGTTTTAAATTTCATAAAGTATTTTGATTTTATAGCGTATTTTGATATGGTCTCTCTGTATCGGGGATCTGCAATTGGCTGGCGACATAGAACAGGGGGTACCCCGTCTCTTGCTTAAAGTCAGCTGGGACTGGAAAGCACATTCAATATGACGTGAGGGAAAAATTACCAGGCTTCAAGTGTGCGAAGGGAATCTCTCCAGTCAGCAGCTCCCACAGACAGAGGGCGTAGCTGAACATGTCTGCCTTGACTGAGTAGCGAGTACACTGAGTGAAGACCTCGGGAGCCATCCATCGCAGGTTCTTCAAACGAGCGCATGCACACAAAAACGGAAGACTCATTGAGAAAAAACAAAAAATGCTCTTTGAAAAACACACACAGGCGCAGTTGCTATGGCGAACAATGCATTTGTGCCAAGGGCAACTCCGTTTCTTCCTACAGGCGGCTCTCAAGAGATGCGGCACACTTAGCAACCAAACTGCAGGCTAAGCATGACGAATCATCACGCCGAGACAAAATCTGCATGAAGGCGGTTTGGTGGGCTGCTGGGTAATTGATTGCAGGTGCACGCAGGCCCCCAGCTGCAGGTTTAACCGCAGTGGATTTGGTACCCGGGCCTTCAGTGGCGACTTACCCGACTTAATCCACCTCTGAATACCACGACTATATCATGTCGCAAACAAACAAACCATCGATACTTTTTTTTTTTTTTTTCACCTTTCACTCAAGCAGCGGTGTAAAAAAAAATAAAATAAAATAAATACATTTAAAAAATTGAAAAAGCGATGCAGTGAAAGTAGTTTTTCTGAGTCTGAATGCCCCGGGCAGATCACATTGACATGGCAACACGTGGAAGATTAAATCTGATTGGTCAACAAAACGGGCAAACTCAAAGAAGGCGTGACTTACCCCCGGCTGCTTGGTCATGTTGTCCTCATCCACAGACTGGAGGAATCTGGACTCTGCAGACATGAATCTGTGTTCAGTGTTTAGTAGTGAGGTCACTTGAAACAGTGTTTCTCAACCCTCACTCACTCACAGTCGACAGAAAAAGTTTGGACTGTTCGATACGTGATTTGCTGGCGAGCAGTCTGACAAACCAAATCTTACCCCCGAAATCGGCCACCACCGCGTGTCCGTCCTCATAGAGAAGAATATTGTGACTGCAGAAGAGCACACGTGTCATTGAACCCAACAACTGCTCATGCCGCGTGCGTGTTATTAGCGTGGCACATGCCTGTTGAGGTCTCTGTGGATGATGGGCTGGGTGAGGTTGTGCAGGTACTCCATCCCCTTGGCCACGTCCATGGCGATGATGAGCTTGGACTGCAGATCAATAAGCCTGTCCATTGACACGTCATTAAAGCGGCAGCGACTTAAAGGCCGAATCGATGCCTTGCCCCTTGCCAATCGCACACAGCCCTTAACGTCCGTCGGTCGATACCCCAGAGTGCACCGGGGCACACGGTTAGCGCAACGCTTGATCCGGATCGATGACGATTGCGACTAAAGTGGAGGGATTGCTTCCAAAAAAAAGTATTCCCGGGGAATTTAGGGGCACACGTGGAAGTTACGATTAATTGGCGTTGCCTCCCTCACTCACCTCTTCTGCTCGTGCAAGAGCGCGAAGAGCGACCCCCCCGAGATGTACTGGGTGACGATGGCGAACTGGCTGGGGTCGTCCAGACAGGCGCCCACGAACTGGATGATGCAGGGGTGGTTGAGACGGCACAGGATGGACACCTCGCGGCAGAACATGTCCACGTCTGACTTGGAGCAGTACGTGTTGGCTCTGTAGCTGCAGACGACAGCAAATGATGAAGGTAGTGGAGAGGGGGGGGTGGGGAGGGGGGAAAGGTGCACCATGCGGATATTTACCGTTTAATCGCTACTATTTTGTTGCGACATTTGCCTTTGTAAACCCTGCCGAAGGAGCCTGCGGGTGAAGCAAAAGTTGTATTCGCGAGTAATATTTGAAGATTGGACACACCAAAAAAAAAAAAAAACATTTTTAAAGTTATCAGTCGGAAAAGGGTGGCATGCCCTCTCCAGGTCGGGGATGAGATCCTGCCCCAAGTGGAGGAGTTCAAGTATCTTGGGGTCTTGTTCGCGAGTGAGGGAAGAATGGAACGGGAGAGCGACAGGCGGATCGGTTCGGCGAAGCTCTCGATTTACAGGTCGATCTTCGTTCGGGAAGCTCGGTCATCCGGGAGGATCTCAGAGTGGAGCCGCTGCTCCTCCGCATTGAGAGGAGCCAGATGAGGTGGCTGGGGCATCTGATTCGGATGCCTCCCGGACGCCTCCCCGGTGAGGAGACCCCGGGGACGACCCGGGACACGCCGGAGAGACCACGTCCTTCGGCTGGCCCGGGAACGCCTCGGGATCCCCCCGGAAGAGCTGGATGAAGTGGCTGGGGAGAGGGAAGTCTGGGCGTCCCTGCTAAAGCTACTGCCCCCGCGACCCGACCCGGATAAGCGGTAGAAAATGGATGGATGGAAGTTACCAGATCCAATGATTTCGTTAAATTCCAATTCGGACAGCTGAAGATGGAAATGAGAGGGGAGGCTGGCCCTGAGTAGAAGAACTTCTGCTTTTTCTGGAACAACAACAACAACAACAACAAAGTTACAGTTCAATATTCACGAGGGATGCGCATAATTATTGTGTCAATTCATTGGTTGCATAGATTTTTTTGATGACACATTTGTGTTCACCATGCTAATTGTTTGAACCTAGTCTCCATTATTTGCGTTTTGTTTTTGTTTTTGTGCGCTTTCTGAAAAGTCCCAAGATCCTACAAGATGGCGCAAAAGATGCACTGTCGAAAAAGGAAAGTAGTACTTTGAACCTGTGCATATGTGCAAATTTGTACCCTTAATATCCAGTTTAAGGTCAAGCTACTAGTACATACTTTGTCCTCACTAGTAAGGCAATTCAGTGTACTAGTATAATGACGAGGGTACACTAGTAAAACGACTGCGTCTTACTAATAATGTTGTTTTTCCCCTCAATACTAGTACACTTTTGGCCTACTGGTGCACAATTGAACCTTACAAGTCAACTACTGTGCTCCTAGGAGTAACACTCCTAGATCCTAAAGGTCAGCATGTGTCACACACTAGTGGCCTGGTGAACCCTTTTAGTAGCACCAAAATTCCCACTAGTAGATTCACAATAACATCTAGTTGCCCTACTAGTATGCCAAGGTTGTCCTCCTAGTGTGCAGAAACGTGGAAGCAGAGGAAGGCAGTAGTGGGAAAAACGTTATTTGTAAGACACAGTTGTTCTACTAGTGCGCCCTAGTCGTCCTACTAGTGTGCTTAATTTCAGGCCTACGAGTGCACGAGCACACTGGTACATGGTCCTTTATCTAGATATCAAGGATACTAGTACGCTCTTTGTCATTACTAGTAAAACAATTCAGCGCACTCGTACAGTAACAACAGCATGCTGGCAGAATGACTGTGACTTACTAGTAACATGTTTTCCAACACTGTATGATATTAGTGCACACTAGTAGGACAACTAGTTACTGGTGAAGCAAAAATGTACACTGGTTGACATCTGCATGCTACTGTACTAATAGTGACATTATTAAATTCTACTGGTGAACATCTAGCGCTTCACCAAAAGTATCAGTAGTATGACAATGTCAACTAGTGCACAGTTTTGCCTCACTAGTAACATTTCGTCATTCTACTGGTATGCCAAAGTTGTCCGACCAGTGTGCAGAAATGTTATACAGGTTGCAGAAAAGCCCTACTTGTTGTGGGTACGTAGTTGCGTGTAATTGCATACTAGTAGCATATGGAAAGCCATTTGAGCATTCAAAGCAACACGCGAGATGACAGCCAGGTGAAAATGTGGGGAAATCCGCTCCACCTGGTTACCTTTCGTCATGCTCTTGATCTTCCCGAGAGGCGACGGCACAGAAACGTACGAGCCATCTGGAGGAGCGAGTCGGCAAACTTAGACCGGCATTCGTGTGGATCTTTGCGCGGCTCCCTTGGTTTTGGACTCACCCCCTCCTGGCTGCGAGTACTCATTGCAGGGAGAGTCATCCGGGCGCTTGTAGTGTTTCAGCAAAGTGACGATCGCGTCGTGACCTGCGGTGGAAATGGGCAAAACAAAACAAAACAAAACAAGCACACAAAAAAACATCAAATAAAAAGGCAGCGTTGATGCGCATGCATATATTCTTTAGCCTCTGTGTTAAACGACTCATATTATCTCCATTTATGTCAGAATTACTGCCCCCATGTGGCCAAGGGACCCACATCAGAAGTAGCTGCACAATCGCAACAAATTAATCACAACGCGCAAACTGTTTCATTATTTATGATCGATTTCATTTGTCACTACTTGTTTTTTTATAACGTACAATATTATAGAGTGCAATTTTCCTTATGAATTCACACATGACAACAATCTTGTTGTGTTTTACGTGATGCTGGAACGGATTAATGGCTTTTCCATTCATTTCAATTTGGAAAGACGATTTGATATACAAGTGTTTCGAGTTGCGAGCATGGTCGAGGCACGAATTGAAATTGTAAGTCAAGGTACTACTGTACAAATACAATACAATGTTCAAAAACAGTGACGTGGACTGACATACAATTGACACTCACATTAAAAACAATTGTAATTGCCTATAGACGTCACAAGATGGCGGCAAAGCACTTTTTTTTTTTTTTTTTTTTTTTTTTTTTTTTTTTGACAAAGCCACGGCCTAACTAAATGAAGCTCCTGCCCCTCAGTTCAACATATCATGACGCCCCTGGTAGACTCTTCACCTTTCTCATAAGCCCACATGAGGCAGGTCTGCTCATCCTTTTCCCCGCTGGACCGGCTCGGATCGCAGGCCACGAGGTTCATGTCGGCCCCGTTGTCCAGCAGGAACTGCACCAGTCGGATGTGACCGTGAAAACACGCGCTGTGTAGAGCTGTCGGACAAAATGGTGGATATCACAGCCACGTACCAATGACTATACAGTGAACCCCCGCTATATCGCGGTTCTGCGTTCACCCAAACCGCCCCCCACCCTCGCTGTATTGCAGACTTTTAAGCCATCGGTTTTGAACTCTTTAAAGCTACAGTATGTCATTTATGGCGCCCCCTCCTAAGCTAGCATTCTGCATTACAGCAAAAGAACAGAGCCGTCGCTTCAATATGACATAGGCAATGCATGTTATGCCCCTTATATGTGATTCTACAACATTTGTACGATGTTTTGAAGGACATGCGTCATTTCCATGCCGTCATTTGCAGTGCGCCACCGGCCGGCCCGTCGCCGGAAACGAATAGGGCATTCACCAAATATGAAAAAAAGAAGATACTGACAAATGCAGCAAGATATTAGAGAAGCAGAATGGCTTAATCAGCATTGCATTATCTCCTCTAGTAGTGCCTAGGGTGAAATGGCTTTTTTCATTTTATTAATTTCTTTTTTGAAACGAAAAAAAAAAAAGTTGGGGATTATAGCGTTAAATCTTTTCAATCATAAACCCAAGGGATTGTATGACGATGCAACAGGTTCTGAATGCTTTTTTTTTTTTTTTTTTTTTAAGATTTCACTGGATATGTTGATGTGCCTTATTAATTGAGTATTGTTTATGTTGTTTTTTGTTCCATGTTTAGTTGTTGTTCTGGACCAGGACACCAGTAATATTTTGTCATTTTCAAATGAAGGAAAGTAAAATAAAAATGTCATATTGTAATGTGAAAAAAATGGAAGTTATTTTATTTTGCCAAGTATACTTTAGAAAGTGTGTTTTAATCAGTTTAAATGTGTTTAAAGCGTGTAGGAGGGGTAAAACCTTTTTCTTTCAATGTATATAGTCCAGCTATGATGCAAGATGTGAACGCATCCCCCGCGATCAACGGGGCGTTCGCTGTAAGATGTCGGATTCTTTTTGAAACAATTCACCTGTGTGTCCATCTCTGCCCTGGTGGTTGATGCTCATGGCATTCTGGCTCAACAAAAACTTGACCATTTCCAAGTCTTTACCATAGGTGCATGCGCTAGGATGTAAGACAGAAGAAGTTCATTAGGACCTCAGAGGGATAAGAATGGCGCGACGGCCCGCGATCGCCGCTATTTGAGGAAATACGGGAAAAGAAAACACCTGTGCAGTGATGTCTCGCTGAATATGTTCTCCTTGGTAAGACTCTCCGCGCCAGACAGCTGGATAATCTCCTTCACGACCTCATATTTGCCATTGTAGCAGGCCCTGGGTGCGAACACAATATATCAGTTAGTCTGCCGCAAAGCAATATCGCAACGCCAAAGCCGCCCCTTTACAAGTGTAACGGCGTATCTCCGTAGATGTTGGTGGCGTGAGCCTGTGCGTCCAAGTTGCCCTGAAGGAGGAAGCGGATGACTTCATGGTGGCCAAAGCGGGCACAGAAGTGGAGGGGCACGTGGTCCTCATTGTCCTGAGCGTTCACTGGAGACAAGTTACACACAAACACACACGCACACACAAACACACGTATTAAAAAAATGAAATAATAATTCCCATGGCTGTGACCGTAATTCTTGGTGGCAAGAAAGTATGATGTGTTCAAGTACAGTGTTTAAACTAACAAAATACAGATAATAGTTCATGTTTTGATCATGTGGGTTTAAGCACAATAATGCATTGTAAAAATGCATTATACATAGGTAGAAGGGTTTTCCAGAGTTTTGAGGTCAACTTTGGGGGGTGCGCATTACACATGGGTGCGCATTATACACAAGAAATTGTTCACATGCTAGTTATAATTAATGGGTGTAGGGATCATGAGGGGTCCTTGGAAAACTGATTTTTAGTTTACCAATTCCAGGACTAAAGGATTGCCCTCCTTGTTCCAATACTTTTTTTTTTTTTTTGTAGCGGAGATTATATGGGCCTGAAGGTCTTACCGTTAGCTTTTCCCCCTTCCCCGACCAGAAGCGCAATGATGTCAAGGAAACCCTTGGCTGCGGCCAGATGCAGCGGCCGGTCGCCCACTTCTCCACTGGCGTTCACATCCGCGCCAAACTTCAGCAGCAGTTTGGAAAGCTGGTCGAAAAAACATACAGTACAAAAAAGAAAAACTTCAATCGGTAGAGGACTCTGGTCCAGCAAAGCCCTCTCTGCTGGCTTAAACGCTATCAAAAGCACTGACGTACATTTACAACTTAAATTCTATTAGTTTAATCTAGTTGGCCTGGACGGTGGCGAAAGAATGTGTTGAAAAGTGACGGGCGTCGTCCATGAATCGATCGATTGGATTTACCTGCTCATTGCCGTTGTAGGCGGCGATATGCAGCGGGGTGAAAAACACAGCATCCTGGACATTGACAGAAGCCCCATGCTGGAGGAGAATATCAGTCGCCTGCACGCAAACAACCCGTCGGCTAACCCAGCCGAGAGGGGCATCGATGAGTCCTCTCGCCCTGGCGCGCTCTCACCTCCATGTGTCCGGCCAACGTGGCGACGTGCAGGGCGGTGAGGGCTCCGTAGCCCAGCTGCTGTACGTCCGATCCCCCGTGGAGGAGCGCGGTAACCAGCTCGCCGTTGTCCTGACAGCAACGGAGCCGCAGAAGCGATATGTTCGCGGTGGTCGGCCATTGACGAACACGGACGTGCATTTATTGGATCTGTTCACCTTGTACGCAGCCAAGTGGAGTGCAGTGAATCCGTTCTTGGTCAGTCTGGAAGGGCGGAGACCTTTGACCATCAAAGAGCTGATATGTCCCTTGTTACCTGGATACGCCCACATAATGCACCGTTACAGTGGATAGAAAAAGTCTACACACCCCTGTGTGTTGCAAGGTTTTGGGCGATATAAAAAAAAAAAAAAAAAAAAAGGATTTGAAAGTTTCACCACCATTAATGTGACCTTGACACCAATGACTGCTTTTCTATTAGCGCCATTTGGTGGTATCTTCGCGTGTTACAGAAAGAACACCAGAAACAGCTGACGATATAGGCAACAGGATAAAAACGCAAATAGGTGAGTTTGCAAATTGGTTGACTGTAACTCCAGAAGGTTGTCTTCAGAAAAGTCGCTAGTAATCTGTCCTTCCACTCCAACATAGCGTTTTGTTGACGAGTTATTAATAGCACGCATACCTTCGCACACACAGCAGAGATGCAGCAGGGACAGGCCTCTCTCTGTCCGGTAGTTCAAGTTGACCTTCTGAAACGCCTCGTCTGAGCTGTGCCGCGGAGAAAAAAAAAGAAATACAATCCCATCGCCTGCCTGTGCAGCGAGCCAGAAAAGCAAGCAAAACAGACACGGGTTCAACCTGAATGCAAGTTTGAGGTCCACCAGCTCGCTGTCTTTGAGCCGGAGGTCATCTTCCAGCTTCTCCAGGATCAGCGAGTACGACTCGCTCACCTTCTTCTTCCACTCATCTTAAGCGGCAGACAAAATGAGTTTCTCATCCGTTACTCAGTGTACAGCATATAGAATGATCCATTCGTCCATTTTCTATATCGCTTATCCTCATTAGAGCCGTAACGTAACCTCTTATATTTGTTCTGGTAATTGAGTTGTTTTTCATAAAATTGGTTCATTAAAACAGATTTCTTAACTTTTCATTTTTCTCTTGATAAATCAAACTGTTTAATTTATTGTCAATAGAAAATGAAGAAGAAAAAAGACTGGTAACATTTGAATATATATAGCATTTTATTTTGTCAAATCATTGTTTAATTTATTACAATCGAATAGATTTTAATATTGAAAATTATGCCTATTCCGGCAAAGTTTTTGCCGAGATGCGAGGCACGGCCTGAACTGGTCGCCAGCCAATCGCAGGGCACATATGACAAAGGAGCATTCACACTCATATTGACACCTGAGGACAATTTGGAGCCGTGGGTGTCAAAGTCATTTTTTGTCGCAGGCCACATCACTGTTTTGGTGTCCCTCACAGGGCCGCTAAGTATATAGTAAACATACAACTCATCATGTTATTACATGCACACGATTGTTATTACATACTCACAATTGCCCTAAAAATGATTCTGATATTAGAAAATCGAACTTGAAATGAAAAATGTATTCAGAAACTTTCAATTGGAATTAATAGGAATTGAGAAGAATAAACAGGAATAAAACTGAAATTTACCAAACTGAATGTTGTCTCTTAATAGCGAACGTAAATACAGTTTTTAAAAAAAATCTGAGTTTTTTTTAAGTTGGACGGCTTCATCACATCTCAGATGGATTTGCATCTCCAAATTGGTTCAAAATGCTGCGGCTCGTCTTTTAACTGGAACATGCCAAGAGGGAACGCCGAAATCCTATTCTGGATTTTAAGAGTTCATTTTCAGATTCTTCTGTTTGTCTTCAAATGTCGAAATGGTCTTGCTCCGCTTTTCCACTTTATTGAGTCTTTTTCTTTTTTTTCCCCCTCCATTTATTTGTTTTTAACTTTGTTCATGTTTTATTGCTCCTAATTAACATGATGTTCAATTGTCCTTAGTTGGCTTTGTATTTATGTACGCCACTTGGTTTTAGCTGCAGTTGTTCTTCAGGTGCTCTACAAATAAAATTGCGCTGAGTGCAGTCTAGGCAAATAATCATTCCCGCCTACGGCTGGCCAATTTTGTAATCTTCAATTAACCGAAGAGGTTTGGAACGCAGGAGGACACCGAACTAACCAGACAAACGCACGCGAGCACGGGTACAGCATGCAAACTCCACACGGGAAGGCCGGAGCCCAAGATTCGAACCCCAAACCGCAGAACTGTCAAGCGGCTGTGGCTAACCAACATTTCACCTTGCTCCCCCTCACACTGCTTCTGGTTAACAACTACAAAATTTCAAAGTTGAACACGCCACAGCAGACCAGCTAAACACTCGTCCGCCGCGCTACCCACGTGGAATCAATAGCATTCAAAAGGACAAAATGTCACCCCCGCCAGTCCAGTACCTGTACACGTCTGCGATGGTCTGGATTTGTAGTTCCCCATTGATAAGGTCTCGTGTCCCGTGTGTTGGCGTAAAGGCCGTCAGTCATACAATCGCTCCCTCTGCCACAATTGCACATGTCCCGATAAAGACGGGATCATGGCGGCGGGCTAAAAATAATAACGGCCAAACAAACGCCGACAACTGATCTCCCTTCATCGCCGTGACACGTGAGTGTGTGTGTGTGTGTGTATGTGACATAGCAGGTAATCCTTCTGTTCAAAGGTTCACGGGGCGGAGGGTTTCATCTCGTCCCTTTGGGGAACAACTAATGAAAAATCTCAATGTCCCACTGTTTAAAGCTGAAACCTTTGTGGTATTTTGCCCATTTTTCCTTTTTTTTTTTTTTGCAAATAAATGCTCTAAATCAGGGGTCCTTAAGCACCGGGCGAGGGACTTGTATTGGGCCGCAGGGCGGTTGGGTCCCAGGTCAGGCAGAGATAATGAACAAAAGTATTGTATTCATCATCAGTCTGAATAAAGTTTTAGTTTGAAAATCGGGCGCGTCCGCCCGTTCCGATGTCAAAATACTCGACTCGGTAATGAAAAACAATTAAGGCCACAAGCTAGCAACAATGAGTAAAAAAAAAAAAAAAAACAATTATTTGAAAAGGGGAACAGGCCAAATAATGAGACAAGAACCTTCCAGAAAAACAAAAGTTGTGGTTTATTGGTTGTTGACGAGCACACGTAACCCACGCTGCATAATTTATTGCGACAGACTCGCAAATGAGGCGATGAAGACATCAAAACTGCTTCGGCACATGCACTCCGCATTAAAAGAAAAGCCTTTGGACTTTTCTGGAACAATAAAAGATTACCCCAAAATGGCACCGGCTCGTTGAAGAGAAACAAGCGCAGCGCTCGCACTAATAACAGCGCCTACATTCAGTGTCATGGTGATTTGTATATTTAACCTTTTTTTCTCCATTTCTATAATGGTCCCTCAAAATGTGTCTTTACATGAAATCGTTCTGTGGCTTTAGAAAAAACAAAAAATGTAAAAGTTGGAACCTGCGGCTCTAAATGATAGTATTTCTTTAAAAACAAAAACTCAAACATATACCTAGAAATAGCTAAATAAGAGGAACTGATAATTTTGCAGTGGTCTCATTTTTTTTCCAGTGCTGTACTAAGCTACAAGGGCTGAGAAATTGCTTTTTTTTGACTATTCTGAGTTTATTTGTTCGGCAATAAATTAGATTTTAGTGGCTTCTGTAGTTCAAAGCACATTCACGCTGATGTGCACGGTTTACACTAACAGCATCATCACATCTTGGCTGGATCACTATAATGCATGCACTTGACTTTGGAGTCAGCCAGTCCTCCCTCAAAGCGTGTCCAGTTAGTCCAGCATGCTGCTGCTCGCCTCATAACTGGTTCATGATCTCCGTGTGATGTCATGATAGAGTTCTTTCCGGAAGTTCAGCATCTCCTGCAGATTCTTACACTGCAGGGCCTCGTGCACAGAGATCAGCTTTGTGTCTTTGGGTACGTTGAAGGCACATCTGCCCAGGACGGCCTGCAGCATGTTTAGCGACAAGGAGAACGAGTGTCGTTGGTCCTCGCAAATGGGAAACAAACAAACGGTCCACAAACTACAGCTGGACACGTCACCGGAAAACCTCAAACCATGACCGTCCAGACCCCAGAGGGACACGCAGGTGTCCAGAGTCACACCAAAAAGAGTCAACGCTTCCATAGATTCGGAAGCTTTCACGCAACATTTTAAGTTGTCGTCGATTCCGAAGACGACTGTTAAGAAGCCAGTTCTTTCCCGTTGGGTCACACACAGCGAATGCATGAAGACCCCATCGGGCACCGAGGTATCGGGTCTGACCCAGCAGCTGCTGACCACTGAGCCCCTGCCGACGGACACTCTCTCTCCCAGTCTGGAGTACTCCACCACGGATCCGGCTCCCACAGAGCAACTAGGTTCCAGGACGCTGTGCATCACGCAGGATGCCGCATCTGCCTTTTCATTCGGGTGTACGCTGAACGCAGACGACAGGAGACCCAACTCGCTCCTCAGGGCGTCATCCTCTGTGAGGTGGAAGATGTATTCCGTCGTGGTCCCGATGTGATAAAACTTGGAGTTATTGAGGAGGATCACGTTTAGCGGCGTTCCTCTGAGAAGACGGAAAATCTTCTGGCGGATTTCCACCAGGCCGCCGTCCTGTTTGGTGACATTGGCCGTGTTGCGGGTGTATTCTATCGAGGCCAGCGGGCCTAACGCTTGGAGGAAATCGCCGTACGCGTCGATCTCGCACTCCAACGGTCCGACCTCTTTGAGCACACCGAGGAGACACTGTGACGTATCAAAGTCTACATAGTAGCTACTGTCCGTGTAGACAAACTCGCCATCGGATATAACAGAACCGCTTCTCCTCTGACAAACGGCACCCGTGTCTCGCATCGCATCAACGCTAGGCTTGTGGAGAAAGCGCAAGCAGCTCCTGGTCTCCATTTCTGAGCATGCGGTCTCCTCACAAGGCTCCAAAACAAACACGCCGTGGGTGGTGCCGATGGACAGCGGCGACGGGTGGGCTAAAGCCGTAAAGCCCGGCTTGTCGAACGCAACGCTCTCATCTCTGGCGATACTGTAGAGCTCAATGTCGTCCGCGCAGGTCACCAGCACGCCGGGCTTCATCTGTGCGGGGAAATCCACATATATGGCCAGTTTGAGCTCCAGCATCTGGTAGAGGGGCTCGCCCAGCGGCACGGCGGCGAAGATCTTCCCCAGCGCGCTGGCACTGGGCAGGCGCTGACTCGAGCCACCTGGAGGGATGTTGAAAGAGAAAAAACAGTTCACTTTCTTGTGGCAAAAGAGTCATTAGTGATGATTCAGCCAGTGGCGTATCGTGGGTTTGCTACCTGGGCTGTAACTTGGGACTTGCATTGTGACGATACACCAAATGTAAAGATAAAATTCATATATCCATTTCTGACCCACAATTCAGTACACGATTCAATTTTTATGAATACAGCCCCACTTAAATTAATTTTGGGATGGTGTCTTTGAAGGGGGAATTACTCGTGTATATGCGCATCCCCCCCCCCAAAAAAAATTTCAAAAATCAATGCTGCGCATTAACCACAGGTACAGGAGAAAATAACAAAAATAAAAAAATTTCCCATTTTATAAATGTATTCCCCCATGCAGAGGTTATGAAAAAGCTGTACACTTTCACTCCAATATGCCACCGCCACCTAGAGGTTACACTTTCATTCCAATATGACATGTATAATATGTGCAGTTGTGCTCATAAGTTTACATACCCTGTGCTCATAAGTTTACATCATGCATTGTAAAAATGCATTATACATAGGTAGAAGGGTTTTCCAGAATTTTGAGGTCAACTTTGGGGGTGCGTATTATACATGGGTGCGCATTATACACGAGAAAACATGTTCCACGTGTTGCCCGTGACCTGGGGGAGTTTTTTGAAATACTTCCAGCGAATAGTCTGGGTCTTGTCAACTACGCGGTTTCTATTTCTGTTCTCAACCAGGAGAAAATGCTTACGACATTGAGGGCCGGAACACCAGCATTGTGATGCTGAATTGGGAATCTGATTGGTAAAAGAACCAGTCCCATTATTAATACATTTTAATTTACATCTGCACTACTGATTCTGAACACCCTGGGCATTGTAGCTTGACATGGTAACACAAAGAAGCTGAAATCTGATTGGACAACAAAAATAATAATAAGAAGAAGAATTCTAAAATCCACAAACATGTACTGGAAGCCCTGCAGCCAGGAGAAATGCTACAAAACGAAGACAAAAGACTTTTAGGAATAATTTATACAATTTCATGGAACAAATATTACAGTTTAGGTGGTAAATGTAGCTTTTAGAGCCACAGAGAAGGCCCATATGACCGCCCACCACTGGAATTATACCCGACCTGCATGAATCAGGATGACTCTCAACCTGCAAAGAGTCGGGCCGTAGATGTCACTCAGCTGCTGCAGAGCGTGAAGGGTGGAGCCGCCGTTGCCTAGAAAACACAAGTAATTATAAATTTAGCTTTATATGTTTCAGTTAATGCAAAAAAAATCAAGTCAGACTGGAATGCCTGTTGAACAAATTTGTTTTTAAATCCCTTTTAAAAAAAAAAAAAAAAAAAGAAAAATGTCCACTGAAGATATTTTATGTTTAACATTAATTAGGAACACTCACCTATTTTACATCCAGGTGGATCCGAGAAGACTTTGTAGGGAATTCCAAGCGGGAGTTCTTTCCTCTCCACTTTTGCCTGGATCTGAAGATCGTAGGCGTCTTTCTGCCACTCGTCCGCGGCGGTTACCGCCACCACGTCCCAGAACTCGCCAGACTCCAACTCCCGACCTTCAGGTAGACCACAAGGAAGCATGTTATTGTTTCAAACCCACGGGCCAGATCCAGCACTACATGTCATTTGACGTGGCCCTTGAAAGCTTGCCACAAAAGTCATACACACTCAAAGTCACAGCTACTACAATAGAACGTGATGATGGCGATCCCAAGGGGACAAAAATAATACCTGCGCCTCACATTGTGCAAACAAAGCAGTGCAGCTCTGCTGCTAGCTAACAGATGTCAAGGCTCACGATATGCTTTTGGCACAATCTAGTCTAAATCACACAAATGCGCAGGAGGAAATGATTACACAAGACAAAAGAAACTAAACACCATTCAATTGGCCTCTCCTGGGCGCTTTTGAATTAAAAATATATATATTAAATGTAATTGATCATACTCATTTGAATCCCTCATAACGGAAAGCTCCACCTTCTATTTTACAGATTTTGGTCACCTAAAGTAAATGTGAGCTTTAGGTGCATAACACTCGCGTAGTTTTATAAATGTAATTATTATTACACGAGTGAAACTTACGCCGTGTTTTAAAAAAAAAAGTTTTCAAAAGTAAGACGCGGCAATTCTAAATCCAATTCATGATTTTTAAATTGTTATAAGGTTGCTTTTACGCCGTTGGCTGTCAATCAATGACACGTCGTGGAAAACTCACCGCGCAAACTGTTGAATTTTTTCAGTTTTTCTCTCGTTGCCATTTTCAACTGTCGGACACAATCCTCGTTCACTTCTTTAGCTCCCGAATCCATCTCTTATGTGTAAAATAAACAATAGAAATATCCTAAAATGAAGTTTGTTTTGAGCAAAAACGCCGTAGTTCCATCACGGCGACAACTTCCCGTTTCACTTCCGCGTTTTGGTCACGTGAGCGTGTGAACGTTAACGATCACGAGAAATGACCGCCATAAGAAATGGAGTATTTGAATAATAAAATATTTTAGAAATAATAAAATATTAGTTAAATATTATTACAATCTGATTAAAATACACTGCAAATTTTTTTTATTTTTTTTTTAAATTACTGTATTAATCTTTGGGGTGTTGTGACGAAAGCAGACATGGAATTAAGACACTTGAGAATTGTTTAAGATTGTGGGAAAAAAACATGCATAATATTTATTCTTTTTCTTATTTAATATAACAAAAAGAAGCACAGGTACAGTAAACCCCTTTAACAGCGGGGGTGGGGGTTTGTTATAAGTTTGCCCGGGCCTCCCATATGCCGTAAAATTTAACAAAACACGCTTTTTAAAACATATAAACACATTTGATCACACAAATATGTGCAAGCATAAAATGTGCAGAAAATACTGTACATGCATGTGCCTTTAAGAGGCGGAGCCTGGTGGGGTGCCGTGTGACGTCGGCGAGTCTGCGTGTGAGTGTCTGGACGTGAGCTGTGGCCTACAGCAGCTTCTAAATTAGTCTGTTCAATTGTGTTTATTGCTAGCCTGATAGCATTTTTGCCGAAGTCATTTTTTTAATAACATTTTCGGAAAACAAGAAAGAACAAATTCAACAAACAAGAAGAGTTCAGTTACCTCGAATCAACCTTTGACAGCAGTCGCATGAAGCCAAAAATGTGGTGGAAACCAAAGTATTGGATCGTATCGAGTCTGAAAAAAAAAGGCACTGAGAGAAAATTTACATATTTTATACACACATTATAAACCATTTAAAATATATTCTATTAAATAGTTGGTCAACTAATTATAATTTGTTGTAATAAAAATCATTAGAAATGAAAAATGAGAATGAGTTAATTATTAACGAGTTCACATATTCTACACATTTTAAACCACGTAATTTTACTGTCAACTCCAATTTAATTCTGTATATATCTTTTAAATGAATTACTTCATTAAAAATACATTTTAAACATGTTTTAATCGAACCTGTTGAAAAAAATCATTCATTATTAAAAAGAAATTCAAAATGAGAATTCTAATTAACAAAATTACATGAAATTATTTTAAATACACTCACACATTTTTCAGTACTATTTTCACCTTTTTTTATCAAGCAATTGATCAATTAAAATCAAGTTAATTATAATATATTCATTATAAATAAAAAATGCGAATCATTTAATCGTTAAAATAAAATGCTTTATATATTTTACATAGACAAATTTTAAAGCATTTTGTTCGTTATTTCATTTTAAAAATCAAATGTGGACGTTGAGCACAAAAGATGGATGGGCTTATATTTAAATGTTTCACTCCCACTCCAATTGCTGACCTACCTTCCTCCAGAGAACAGAATAAAAAAATTGCCAAATATAAAGCCAACGATCCAGCTGCTAAATCTTTATTATTGTATTAACACATGTAAATGAGAGTTACTTTGGCCATTGACGTTTTACATATTAAAGCCAAGGCGCGCTCAAACTACACAATTAAAAATCACAAAATCGAAATAAAAAGCAATAGGAAAACATAATCTACTGGATTATTAATTATTGCACAGTTTTATTTTTCCTGACATTCAGTCACTTCTAATAAAAACACAAGAGGCTTAACAATCCTTGTGCACTCTTGCTTAATAAGGGCTTAGGTCCTTGAAACAAGTACCAGATTCGACGACACATTCCGTACACTGTATTTCCTTGACCCTTTTCCCCACAAATGCCCGCAAACTGAGGTGAAAAGATTCAAAACAGCATGTAAACACTAAGCGCCACTGTCACCCATGTGAAATCTAAAAACACAATATGATTACGAAAGAAAGACAACAGTCCTATGGTTCCTTTCGCGGAGAGGCCGTATTCGCTGCGTTTTTGGCCCGCAGAGCCGAAGGGGCCAAGCTGTTCTTATTGGCCTCCAGGAAGTCACTGCAGGCAGAAAAGGCGCTGGAAAAAGAGGACGAGAGTCCCACGATGTCCGTAGAGATGTAGGGAAGAACTCCTGGTGTGGCCTGATTGTAGTAGGTGACCTAAAAACCAAACATATATTCATCAGTGGTGGGATGTAACAAAGTACAAATATTTCTTTACTACATTTAAGTCGATTTTTTTTTTTTAAAAAGGTATACGTACTATACCTAGAAAGGAAAAAAAAACTGATGGGAAATACAGAACCTTGGTAACAGCGACGGACTCCTCCCAGATTGTGAAGCCGGCGCAGAGCACCTCTCCTCTGTCGTAGTCCGCGGTTGGGGGGTGAGTGGGCAGCGTGACCGAGCGTAGAGCGATCAGATACGGGTCCCTACAAGTGACCAGAAAAAAATAGGGCGACACTGTTCAAAGAGCGGGGATGTCTACAGTATTGTATTGTATAAATGCATACAGTAATAAACACACACACACAAATAAATAATAATAAATAACCACGTAACAGTTCGTAACTTGAAAAACTGGTAAGCTGGGGCCCTCGTCAGTCAAGATGCCACGAAAGGGAAATATTTCCAAGAGGAAGCACTTATTTTCATAATATGTTAAGTAAATGTATTCTGTTTGCCTTCCCAGTTAACATTGATATTTGACTTTTAAAGCCGTCAATGGCAGTGTGTTAATTATAACCTCATATAGTTGTTTGTTTTAGTGCGAGTATAAGAAAGTAGACCTTGTTCCTGTCTCTCTTTATGTGTTATCACTTTGCTGTAAAAGTAAATTAATGCTGCGAGAAATTAAAAAACAAAACGTTCTGGGGAACAACAGTTTCACTGCTTTTTTTTTTTTTTTTTTTTTTTTTTTTTGGTATCAGCAGAAATAAAGCAAATTCCAGAAGAGGAAGAAAGAAAGAAAAAAAAAACAAAGTAAAAACTATTTTGAATAATTTCATTATCATTTGTTTTTTTCAATTAGGGAAGGGGGGAAAAAAACGATTAAAATCGTAAATGCGATTTCGTTGGGAAAAAAATTGGATTTTATTTTAAGGTGATATATCCCAAATATGTACCTCATTGCATTCCACAGCTAGGTGCGTTTTTATGATGTGATGTGTGTGAAAACACACCTGACGTCACACGGTTTCCGACAAGATGCCAGCAAGATAAAGTCCTGGCCTTTGCCCCCTTTTCGGACGGAGGGCGTCTTGACGCGATAAATGGTGTCGTCCTCGTCCGCCTGCGTGATCACCTCGCACGCCCTGCGGGACGCCACAACAAATGCGCGCTGACAACATAACATGACACAGGTTGTGAGTGCTTTGTTGTGCACGTTAATTCAGCAACGTGAAAAGCGTCATAGCGCAGAAATGCAAGACGTGACTGACTGATAATGGCGGTCCCACTCATTTCTCCTCCTGAGGTCGGACAGCAGGTGGAACGTCTGCTCGGCCGAGACGCTCACGTTCATCTCCACTTTGAAGCACAGCGTCTGGTTCTCCTCCAGCGTGTACAGTCTCACCTACAAAAAAAGATTTGCCATGTCACGTTCAGCCTGGAGATTGGGGTTAGAAGGACCACGTGGTTTTTTTTCCCCTTGAGGCCAACCTGTGCGCGTGTAATCGAAACAAAGCGAGCCGACCGGCTGTGAGGACTCATCGTGAGTGTGTGCACTTTGTCCAAGATAATAAACATTGGGAGGTTTAACCCCTTTGTTGCCATTTGCCATCTAATTTTCATTTCTCATTATTCTAGCAGTGTTAATGCGACTGTAACAAAACCTGGAACAAGTGCTGAAGGGTAAAGGGATCGGCAAAAATACTCACTTTGTTTTTCTCCGAGGTCAACACCCAGTTGTTTATGGTGTCCATCAGTTTTAGCGCAGAGACATTATTGTAGCTCAAGTACATCTGGAAAAGCAAAGGACGCAATAAACGCAGGATCGTCAAACTCATTTTAATTGCAGGCCACATTTCGTTACAGTTTCCCTTATTATGACCGTGAAAAATGTATCATCAGCTCATCATATTATGACGCACACACAATTGACCCTGCATGTCATTGTTATTGTATTCATTTTTAACAGCATTTACCCATATTTTTTGGGTGAAAAAAATACTTGTAAAATATGTTTTAAAAAGATGCAGTTTTAAAAACAGCTTTTCTGCCAAAATGAAAAGAACAAATCCAGTTAGCAAGAAACAAGAAGTAGACACACTATTAGCTTTAATGGGCTACAAAAAAAAAATAAAAAAATATGTGGTGGGTTGGATCTGGCCCCCCAGGCCTCGACTTTGACACCTGCAATAAAGTAAAGCCTGTATAATAATAATCCATTTCACAAGCCGTCTTTGAAGTACCTGGTTAATCGGATCCCAGGGTACAGACAGGGGCACTTCATTTTGCTTGCAGGAGGTGATGTATTTCCTGCAAACACGAAAAAGCATTGACAGAACATTCCGGCAGGTATCAAATACTTTGCTACTTCAGGCAGTTGTACTTTACTTACTTTACTTTGAACTTTTACTCCCTAGATTTGAAAACAGATATCGGTGCTTTCTCCTCTTTATGTTGCCAAAATAAGCTTGTTACTTTTTCAACCGCCGCAGATGATAACACGACTTTTTTTCTTTTTGTAATTGTGCCAAGTTAACAAAATGGGTATTGTCTATAATTGACGGGGAGGGGTGGCGGGGGTGTCATACAGGCCATAATTCACGTTTACCTCTCACACTCACCCTAAAAAAACCTCTCACACACACACACTCAAGAATTTTTCCTTCCACTCGAGTACAGAGAGCGAGTACTTTTGCCACCTCCGCATTCCAGACACAAAAGCAAGACCCGAGCGCCACAAACACATTCTTGCGGTGGTTCCGCCATTTGCCCGAATAAAAGGTTATAACGCGGGCCGACTGCTTGACGGCGGCACAATGAGCGCATTATGCCTGGGCGAGCTCCGCTCAGCAGTAATGTTCTGGATATTCTGCTCTGACGGATCACACGCTGTTGCGTAGACGGCGAACAATAAGATTCGGCAGCGCCACCCAAACACGCCGCTCGACGGTGACACAGCAATACTTCTCAGTTAACGCACAATGGAATTTATGAATTACATCCAAATTATAATATTGTCATCCCCGCATATTTGTGGTTGACCAATCACAGAGTTTTTTCTTTTGTTTTTGTGCTCTTTGTGAACGATGCCACAAAAGGGCTCCAAAGCCATGTCTAGTTGGAAAGTAGTAGAGTGATGTCAAGAAAGTATGTTGAAGTGATACATCTCAACGAAGGGACAAAATCTTTAGGTCAGGGAGGAGTTAAGTTTAGTCTTGGCCACACGTACACATGCGCATCATTTTTTTTCTAAATGAAATCAAATATAAACCATGAATGTTGTACAACCCCAATTTCATCATCTGCGGTCCATAATATCATCAAAAGGTAAAGAGTATCTGGAGAAATCACTGTATGTAAGCAGCAAGGCCGCAAACCGACATTGAATGCCCGTGACCTTCGATCCCTCAGGCGGCACTGTATCAAAAACCGACATCGACGTGTAAAGGATCTCACCGCAAGGGCTCAGGAACACTTCAGAAAACCAATGCCAGTAAATACAGTTCGGCGCTACATCCGTAAGTGCAACTTGAAACTCTACTATGCAAAGCAAAAGCCATTTATCAACAACACCCGCCGGCTTCTCTGGGCCCGGGCTCATCTAAGATGGACTGATGAAAAGTGGAAAAGTGTTCTGTGGTCCAACAAGTCCACATTTCAAATAGTTATTGGAAATTGTGGACGTCGTGTCCTCCGGGCCAAAGAGGAAAAGAACCATCCCGATTGTTATGGACGCAAAGTTCAAAAGCCATTATCTGTGATGGTATGGCGCTGCGTTAGTGCCAATGGCATGGGTAACTTACACATCTGTGAAGGCACCATTAATGCTGAAAGATACATACAGGTTTTGGAGAAACATATGCTGCCATCCAAGCAACGTCTTTTTCATGGACGCCCCTGCTTATTTCAGCAAGACAATGCCAAACCACATTCTGCACGTGTTACAACAGTGTGGCTTTGTAGTAAAAGAGTGTGGGTACTAGACTGGCCTGCCTGCGGTCCAGACCTGTCTCCCATTGAAAATGTGTGGCGCATTATCCATCCATCCATCCACGTGTGGCGCATTATGCAGGATAAAATACGACAACGGAGACCCCGGCCTTTTGCACAGCTGAAGCTGTACATCGAGCAAGAATTCCACCGACAAAGCTTCAACAATTCCCAAATGTTTATTGAATGTTGTTAAAAGAAAAGGTGGTGTAACACAGTGGTAAACATGACCCTGTCGCAGCTTTTTTTTTTGCTAAAAACAATATGGTTTATCAGTTTGAATATTAAATATCTTGTCTTTGTAGTGTATTCAATTAAATATAGGTTGAACATGATTTGCAAATCATTGTATTCTGTTATTATTATTATTAACACAACGCCCCAACTTCATTGGAATTGGGGTTGTATTAGGAGTTTGAAATGATATTAGATCGATTAACGGCATTTAAATTCATTTCAAAGGGCAAAATTGATTTCATTTACGAATAAATTAAATTACAAGCTTGCTCAGGGAATGAATTAAACTTGTAAGTCAAGGCACCATTGTACTGTACATAACTTTTTTTTTTGCACCAAATCTCGCCACATTCTTGTGAGAAGACCGTCCACCGAGATGACTGCTGTGCCGCTTTTGACTCACCTATCGAGGCGGATCTTCTTCCTGGCGATAGCTTCTTGATAACGCCGTTTACCGTCCTGTAAAACATCTGCTGCATCACCTCACACCAATCGCATTTCGAATGACGGTT
The DNA here is from genome assembly GCF_024500275.1 of Phycodurus eques. Taxonomy (NCBI): domain Eukaryota; kingdom Metazoa; phylum Chordata; class Actinopteri; order Syngnathiformes; family Syngnathidae; genus Phycodurus; species Phycodurus eques. Next base: position 27,080,562 of record NC_084532.1, read on the forward strand.
GGTCGGAGCAAAACGTGAATTACGCCACGGTCCACTACTGGCCTCACCAACAAGAACAACTCACCACAGGCTCAGGTCTTATCCGGGGCAGCGTGCGTGGTTTCCGATCAGCGTCCAATACCTCGAAGGTCATAAAGGCGCTATTTATATGACGCTGAGGCTCTCCACCCTGGTAGGCCTCAGCGCACACACCCACCTCCATGCTGCAACATAACAGAAGTGAAGATGAGTTAAGAATGAGAAAAAAAAAAGAAAAAAAGACTGAGATCATGTGTTTGCAAAAGTGTACACACCCTGTAATTGTGGGCGTGTTCAGAATTAACCAATCACATTCAAACCCATGTCAAACGGGAGTCAGCACACATCTGCCATCATTTAAAGTGCCCCTGATTAACCCCAAATAAAGTTCAGATATTCTAGTAGGCTTTTCCTGACAGGGAGAAAAATGTCAACATTTTTCAAGCCATTTTCCCCCCGTTTTCTCTGTCAAATGACATAGCAGGATTTGTTTACTAACGGTTCCATTAGAGCTACTGTTAGCTTGCGGTATGTGTGGCGTCATGGTGAAAATGACTGCTGTGATGTTTTTTTTTTTAAGGAAAGACTGACCTGTGCTTGAAGGCATTGTTAACGATGGACTTCAGTACCAGTCGGTCGCCGATGTGAGACGGCCCACGGAAATGGAACATGTCTATGCTCCTCAAGGTTGGATGGGCATTACACAAGCGACTATATCGACAAGGGGAGAAATACAAAATGCACCGTGCGATGCCACATTATGACGTCACACACGAGGCCACGCCCCTTACGAGGCACACATCAGACACAAATACTACAGTGGGTACAATAGTTACACACTTTATAACACTGGTTAATTTCTCTGCCTTCACTTTTATTACATTTATATACAATACAGTTCTTTTTCATTTATGGGCTGGAACAGAAAAACAGCATTTCAGTTCATTTAAAGGGGAAACGTTTATTTGATACACGATTGGTCTCGGAATTAATTAAATTTGCAAGTCAAGGTACCACTATAGAATATTTCATGAGAAAAAGTTGACTGAAAGCTAAACAAAACAAAGTCCAAGATATAAAAGATTGCAAAACTCAAACACACATTCCAAGAATGACATGACTTGAGTAGACTACACAAGGTTACACAACTGTATCATTAGAAAATGCAAAGAAATTCACGAGCCATTGGAAATCTAATGCAAGGTAATCATTTTTAGTGAGTCATGTTGCTGTAATGTTGAATTCTCTTTCATTTAGTATGTCAGTTTTACAATAAACTGAAACCAGAGAGTGACAAATAAACAGCTTGACGAAAGCATACTTTGCCATACTTTGTTTGTTTGGAGAGCTTTGCAAGTGAGAGAGTCTTCTCCATTTCCTCAAAGTGATGTTATATGATAATTTCCCATTTCTTGAACGCGAGAGTGAGACCAGAATACTTTAAAAAGTGTATGATAATACATTTAAGTGTGTTTATTATATATATATATATATATATATATATATATATTTTTTTTTTAAATGGTTTTTCTATTTCGTGGGTTTTCACGTCGTAACAATTGAACGGGCTTTGTTGCACTGTAGTCTGCTCACACCTTGCTGAGATGGTGGCAACGTTCTCCATCCAAGCCATGATCTGGCCCCCGAAGGTGCTGACTTGGTGGTTGGCGTGGGGCGGCAGCACCAGCTCCACACTCTCCACTCGGGTGCGCTCGGCGGCCACGGCGTCCTGGTACTGCTGGCATTCTCCTGTGGTGAAAATGAAGGGGCCAAAATGGAGGGAAAAAAAAAAAGAAACCTTAGAGCACGTACAAAACAGAATAGGAAACCTTTATCGTCATTACGTGTACAAGGAAATCGGGGGTGTACCCAGCTGCGCCGTGCTGCTGCTCAGCAGGTCTGTGATGATGTCGGCGTGGATGAGCCTCATCCTCCTCCGCTCTGCCGCCAGGCTGTACTCCATCTGCTCCATTTGTGTGTGAGGCGTCAGCTGCTTCAGCCGCACCTGTGCACGCACAGCCGCGAGCACATGCTGAACACAATTCACGGCGAACCCACTCGTACTTGGGACACCTGGCCGTCACTTTTTGGGGTCCAGAGACCGCTTACAGGGGAAATTGTCTACTTCTAGATCTTTCTGTGACTCTTCCAGTCTCTCTATTGTAACCTGCTGACGATACTACAGTGGTCCCTTGAGATGCAAGTCTAATTCGTCCTGTGGCCATCATCTTTCCCTATTAAAATGAATGGAAATGCCACTCATCTGTTCCAATCTCCCCGATAAACCCAACAAAGATTTATTTTTTTTTTTAAATAAGAAAAATAGCACTCTCAACTATTTTTAAATATATTGTTTATAGATGCACAATATTTGCATATGAGACATATCTTTTTCCCCATTTGATGACGTAGGGAGAAATTTGCTTTCCCACTCCTGATGGAAATCATACATCTTTGCGGCGGAGCTGAGCAAGCGTACTCCCTCGATCAAGTTTGCAGGAACACTCGCAGCGAACCCTTTTTTTGCCTTTCAAAATAAAATGAGTCAAATTTTAAGATAATATAACAATTCATAATCGGTGACCCGAATGAACGAAGACTCTTAGTGGTAAACGGCGAACCGAAATGTATTGGATAAAAAATTAAAAAAAAAGAAAAAAAAAAAGAAGAAAAAAATAAAATATGACTTTTTTTTTCTATTTTTTTAAATTAGGCTTCCTCGGCGATGGGCATGGAGAGCTACCTGTCGATCGCGAGTGACATGTTGGTTGTCACCCCCCGGATTGAGAGATGCGTGTCAATATTTGTGTCCGTATCTTGCTTTTCACATCTCCTACCTTCCCCGTTTCCGTTCTCCTGGCCACGAAAGTGGCGAATGCTTGACAAATCCTCCAGTGAGTGTCAGTGTAGAGGTCCTCGCATGTCACCATAATGCCAACCTAAAGTGTAGAAATCCATTTATTTCTCTTTTATGTCTGAGATCACTTTTCAACTGTAAAATCAGTAATAAGTCCCAACCTCCATACTGGATGTGAAGGCTCTGTTGACCTTGGCTATGATGGTGACGACATTTCCCACACTGCAACACACACACACACACACACACACACGTCGGATGTATGCTTGTAAGGGGCGTGGCCTGGTGAGTAAAGTCCGTTTGTCTTTCTTGTACCTCGCCCAAAAAAATCTCTCTCGACTTGGGGCATTTGTACCAAGGTACCAATGTATACTGAAAAAAAATATATCGTCTTAATTTACTCGTAAATGTTCTTAGTATGAATTCTGGGCCTGTTAAGTTGAACAAAAATGTGTTATTCTGTTGTATGAAGGACAAAAAGAGGATTTACTGGTTAATTGTACTTTCTGTCATCTTGTGGAAGAGCATTTCATTCTTCCGCCTCTCACTAGACGTCACTGGCATAAATACCCGGTTGATCAAGATAAGTGAAATTGGAAAAATTAAAGTTAATCACTGGTGTACGTTAGGTTTGGGTTCTTACCCGATGGTGTGTTCAAAATGGATGTCATCGACAGACGCAGTGACACAGGAGCAGCCTGCGTGTCTCTCAGCTGGAAAAAAAAAAAACAGATAACTTTAGCCATAAGTCATCACACGCACTTTAATATAGAAGAGTACCTCGACCTACGAGTTTAATTCGTTCCATGACCGAGCTCGTAACTCAGTTTATTTCTATATCAAGTCAATTTTCCCAAATGAAATAAATTGAAATGCTACTAATCCTTTGCAGCGCGCCGAAAAACACCACCATTTTTTGTCACGTTACATTTTAAAGATCAATCGATCAAACTGTATTTGGGCAGTGCTTTTCATACAAAAGAAAAATGCAACACAAATCAGTTTACATCCATTAAAATCTAAGGCCCTGAGGTGACTAGAGCACCTTATTGTGTAAAAATATAATAAAAGATACGAGCGCTTTACAGTACTTTAGTTGCTCCATTTTGTTTTTCACTTCACTCGAGCAGTGGCTCGCACGAAACTCTAAATTTGGCTTGCAACACATGGCAAAAAAAAAAAAGAAAAAAAAGAAAAGACCAAGTGGCTCATTACTCGAAAAACTTGTCAGGGAACTCTGTATGATTAATCATGATTAAATATACAGTACAATATTATAATTTGAAAAAGGCACTGTACTGGTTAGTTTGAAATTATGGAATTTTAATAATTGTACTATAAAAGGTTAATCGTGAAAAAATGTGTGTTTTATTTCTGAATTCATTTATATTCAGTTTTATTTTAAGTGATTTAGTCATTTCTTTTTTTAATGTTGTATCTCAATAATTAACAATTACTTCAAATACTGTCCAACGATTATATTCAATCTTTCTTGCCATTTTTACGTCTTAAATATAACACCATTTACTGTGTATGAGATTTTTTTTCGACTACATTTTATTCCTTTTTTTTTTTTTCCCCACTCCACCCAAGTGGGAGCATAACTCAAATCTTGTCTCGCAACTCAAATACGACAGCTCGTAACTTGAAAACTCCCAACTGCAGCAACTGTGCAAACTCCACACACCCCTTTTCAATAATGCATTTCCTACAGTTGCAATTGAGATTTGCCCACCCGACAGGCAGGCAGTGGAGTCCATCCACTTGAGCAGCTGCCCGGCGCTCAGCTCGCCGCAGTGATTGGAGTGGCAGGGCAGCACGATCTGACTCATCTTCACTTCCGTGGGATTCCTGTACGCCTCGCCGATCTCCACCGCCACCCGGGCGCCTTTCCCCTCCTCCGACGTCATGATTCACCACTGCGCAGACGGGGGACGTGTGACGGCGGGTCACGGGGGAGCCGGCAAATGGAGTGTGGAAATTGCAGTGAAACCGGATGTAAAAAAGTTTACACACCCCTGTTCAAATGCAAGGATTTTGTGACATATAAAAAAAAATAAAAAATAAAAATAAAAAAAATCAAGAGCAAAATAAATCATTTATAAAAAATTTTTTAAAAAACTCATTGCATTTTTTTTTTTTTTTTTTTTTACTATGGGAACAACAACTTAGAATGCGACCAACGTCATGGAACGGGTTGTGTTCCACTTTGGCGATTGCACAGTACTAATTTTAGGATGTGCACGTTCATGCAACCAGCTCATTGCCACTATGTCCTCCTTCATTGTCTGCTATTTTTATCCGAACGGGTCACATTGTTTTTTGAAAAGAATTCTGAAATGAAATGCCACGGTCTCATTTTATCATTCGTTACATCCTATTATAAACAGGAGTTTGTTCACTCGCGCATTAAATCGCGACTGGGCAAAGCCTGCTCACTTCTTAAATCCACCCCACCGAGCATTTATCAAGGGACCTGTGATTTTTGTTCCATTAATTTAGCCATTTTTCCTAAAATTGTTTTCAGAATTTTTTAAATTCATTTTTAACAAAAAAATGGTTAATTGAAGTTTTGTAAATAAAACAAAACAAAATAAATGAAGAATTTTACATAAACATTTTACAAGGCTTTATTTGTTTTAATATATAATTGTTAAAAAAAAAATATATATATATATATATCTACTGCACCTGCATTTACAACTTAAATTACAGTATTTGTTCCATAATATTGTACTAATTTATTCCCAACAGAAACACTTCATGTTTCTTGCTAAAAGAAAAAAAAACCTGAAAACTAAATTATTCACGGGAAAATTCCGATTGCAGCATTTTACCAAGCCTAAAGGCTGAATTTGGTGTTATCCTTGCAATGACCTTCCATCCGAATTCATGTGCAATTTGGAATTGACTAGGTCACTACGGTGTTTAAGTTTGTATGCAAACACTCCAAGCGTGTGCGTGTAATGGGGAAAGAGAAAAAAATAAGCATGTTTAGAACAAGAGAGAAGAAAAAAAAAAAAAAAAAAGGTGACTTACCGGCAGTGAAAGGAGACTCTGGCTTTGCAAAGGTGAGTTGACAGACCTTCAAAAGGTGGAAAACCGGCTAGGAAAGCGCAAACGTCAACCCGGAAGGAGGTTCCTTTTCATTTCCCCATTCTTAAAATAACAACAACAACACACGCACACACTAAAGTTTTTTTCTCAACACACTCGCCACTGAAGGGAGAGAGAGAGAGAGGCCGACCCCTAAACTGGGGAAAGGGCGCAGCAAGTTTTAAGGTGGAATTTTTCATCATGTTTTCTTTTTTTTTTTTTTTTTAAAGTGACATTCCTATTAAGCCCTGCGATTGGCTGGCGACCAGTTGAGCGGTGTGTTAAGTTATTTGAATGAGACAGTAAATTGAATTGACTTCCATTTCCAAGAGTGTTAAGGCAGTGCTGGAAAATGCTGGTCATTTGGGGGCATAGTTTAGACATTCTCACTTAGGGGTGTACTCACTTTTGTTGTCAGCGGTTTAGACATAAATGGCTGTGTGTTTGGTGTGTCACTCTTTTTTGTAGTTATGGCTTCCGTTATGGCTGTGGAGCCAATAAATATAGAATCGCCTCATATTATCACACTTACGCGACAAACTGATGGATAACTTGTTTTGAAATCCCAAGTGAACGAAAATAGTTTGCTTAACAGTTTGCTATATCTAAACGTTAGTAAAATTGAAAACAATTACCAATTGTGGTCCAGATTTGAGCAAGAAACATGAAGTAGACTCATATGATTTGTCTTAGCGGGCCACAAAAATGATGTGGCAGGCCGGAACTGGTCCCCAGGCCTTGAGTTTGACACCTGTGTTTTAAGAGGACATTAAATTTATAAATAATGGTGGCCACACACAAATGACATTTGGGGCACAATTTTTTTGTCAGCAGTTATTCAACACTGTTACACAAGTTGTCCACTGACTACTTTACATTGTTACATTGCGTCATTTGTTCAGTGTTGTCCCATGAAAAGATAAAATCAATTATTTACAAAAATGTGAGGGTTGCGTGTGGTCACTTTTGTGAGATACTGTACATGTTCAACAATACATTCGGCTTTTTAAATGAAAAAGTAAAGTTATTAAAGTAAAATGTTGCATAACGGCGTATTTATTTAACACAATTTCCAACACAACTGTCAGGTAGACCTTAAAAAATATCCCAGGCGGCTATTGGCTACCGACACCATCAATCAAAGCGTTGGCTCCGCCTCTTCCCCCGCCCCTCCACTTGGACCATGCTCGGTTGAGTTATCGGGTGAGGAGGACCATTGTAGTGCGGTTGGCGTGCGAGAGGGTCGCGGCCGCGATGAACTGACAGATGAAATAGTGGCTTGAAAGAAAAAATAAATATTAAAATAACCCCCCCCCCCCCCCCAAAAAAAAGCAAGAAAGCCGACTGTTCGACAACGAGAAACAATGTTCCCGAAAGGCAAAGGAACCCCGGTGCCCTCGGACGGCCAAGCACGAGAAAAGTAAGCCGAGAAACAGTGACGAATGTGGCTGTCGTGTATTTTTTTTCTTTTTTTCCGCCTTGCAACTTGCTTGTTGTTCGCTGGACATGCTAGCAAGAAAGAAAGAGAGAGAGAAGAGGCGATTTCCTGCTACCGAGAAAACGAATTGAATGAACCGCCTTGTCTACTCTCGCCATTGTCTATGCGTGTCGCCGTCTTTAAAAAAAAAAAAAAAAAAAAACTATATATTTTTGTAAACATTCCGTGTGTAAATCGCCACCCGCGAATAACGAGCAATAGTGTGACATTTTGTGTTGAATCGAGAGGTAGAAAACAAAAACACCGCCTGGCTGCACACTACACAACACTCTTCATCGTTTTCCCTCTTTGTAAGCAAGCCTCGCTTTTCTTTTTCTTCTTCTTTTTTGCGTGTAGTCATTTGCCTTCTCGCCAAGGCTTCTTGGAAGCTTCCTCGCACACACGCTTTGTGTATTTTCTGCACTAGATACTGTTGCGTCTTCGCTCCACACTTTGTGCCACAGTCTGCTTGCTTGGCAGCCATTGTTCACAAGGCCTGCACTAGTATGGAAACACGTTTGAGCATTTATTCGATATCCTTGATCGTGCATGTACTAGTACACGCTTTGCACTCACTGCTAAGACAATTCAGCCCACTAGTAGAACGACTAGGGCCCTCTGGAAGAACGGTTGTCTTTCTACTCGTAACATTTTTTTTTCACGACTAGTGACACTCTTGGCTTACTAGTACCGGTACGCAATTAAACATCGCTAGTGAACTACTGTGCTAGGCCCAACGAGTAGGTATGTGTCATGCTGGTAGCCTCCTGGACCCAACTAGTAGCACCAAAGTGGTTTCCATAAAGCTGTTCAAACATTTATTTAATATCCTGTTTAAGGTGCACTCTGTTACAATACTACAAAAATTCAGCGCACTAGTAGAATAACCAGAGTGTTCTAGTGTAGTAGAACGACTGGGGCATTGCACTTGTAGATTAATTGTGCTTTTACTAGTAACATTTTTTTCCCACTGCTAGTGCCACTTTTGGCTCCCTAATACGGAATAAACTACTGTTCTGCACCAGTAATACTACTACTCTAAGGCATGTGTCACGCTAGTAGTCTCCTTATCGAGGATGGAATAAATACTCAAGTGGCTTTCCACAAAGGCGGTTGAAAATTGAGTACTAGTACGTTCTGTCCTCACCTAGTAAAACAATTCAGGTCACTAGTACAACAACTTGAACAACGAGTAGGGTACACTAGTAAGATCTTACCAGTACTGCGTCTTCCAAGACTAGTGCCACTTTTGACCGACTAATACACAATTAAACCTCACTAGTAAATTAATGTGCTGCAATAGTAATACGACTAGACCCAACTCGTAGGTTGTATGTGTGACTAGTAGCCTCATTGATATCCGGCTTAAGGTCCACGCACTAGTATGTACTACTAAAACATTTTGGCGCACTAGCAGAACAACTAGGGTGCACTACTCGAACAAGTGCGTCTTACATTTTTTCCCATTACTAGTCACACTTTTAGCTTAGTATTAGACAGTTAAACCTTACTGGTCGACTACTGTGCTGCACTATTAACACGACACGTCCCAGCGAGTAGGCATATGTCACGCTAGTAGCCTCCTTATCAAGGATATTGAATTAAGGCTTAAAAAGCCATTTGAACATTTATTTGATATTCTTGATAGCCAACTTAAGGTCTATGCACTAGTACACGCTTTGTACTCAATCACTAGTAAAACAATTCAGTGCACTAGTAGAATGACTGTGTCTTACTAGTTATGTTTTTTTCCGACTACTCCCTTCCAGTTTTTGCACACTAGCAGGACAAATTTGGTGTACCAGTAGGACAACAAGTTACTAGTCTGTTAAAGCTGTGCCTTAGTTGCCATTGGTACACTACTAGTAAATCATTATATGTTAACGAGGTGCATTTTGTCACTAGTAGTGCTAGTAGCACCCAGGTGTCAACGAATGCACAGTTTTGCCTCACTCGTGACACGTTGCTCTCCGACTAGTATGCCAAAGTTGTCCTACTAGTGATGACAAAGACTTTACATATTACAAACTATGTCTTGCATACTAGTAAGACACGGTCGTTCTACTAGTGTGCCGAATTGCCTCACGAGTGAGAACAAAGAGCGTACCAGTGCTGTACCTGGACGTTAAGCTGGATGTGAACTAAACGGCTTACTATACTGCACCCGCAACTACCACCTGCGCTCTACCTGCTTTTCTGCATTCATTTAACAGCTTGAATTATAAGTGCGATTTCTTTTTTGTTTGTTTGTTTGTTTTTTTCTCGCAGGTTGGCTCTTTACGTCTATGAGTATTTGCTTCATATAGGAGCACAGAAGTCTGCACAGACCTTTTTGTCAGAGGTACGTTCCGTTTGTGGATCTTCTCGCTCGTTCTCTGGCTGCGTTCGGAATCATTCACTCATTTCCTATTTGTTTTTTCCCCCGCAAATGTTATTGAGCCAATGTACATCTTTTACATTAGTTTAAAAAAAAAAAAATGGCACAAGACCAGACAAAAATATCCCAGAAAGCCCACTATCTAGTGGAAGAGCAATTAATTGTTTTGCCTGTCACTATGTGCCACAGGCATAGATAGGAGAACAAAGATACATTATTTGTATGAGAAAAAAAAAAAAAAATCCTGACCAATCAAGTGAAATTGGACATAACTACAGCGTAGTGGATCGACATCAGATGGTGCACCTTCCGTAATAAATACTGAACAAATAAATAATGACAACATTATATTGTTTTAACCTGTATGTATTTTACTAAATGAATACAAACAAAGCACTTTGTGATGTATAGTCATGGAAATAATTATTAGACCACCCTTGTTTCTTCAATTTTTTGTTCATTTTAATGCCTGGTACCATTAAAGGTGTATTAGCTGAAGAATACATTAAACACCAAAACAACGTGGCTGATTTCATAATACTTTGTCCTATTTGACATGCTTAAGCATAACTATATTCCCAGTGATTTTGGTTATGATCTAGAAAACCATGGAAATTGGCTCGATATCATCTCTTAAATGAAACTCTGAAACTGTATCTGCACAGTGCATCATGGGATATATTGCTTTTCCAGTAATTCCAACCATTCTCCCTAGATACGATGGGAGAAGAACATAACGCTCGGAGAACCCCCCGGATTCCTGCATTCCTGGTGGTGGTAAGTGATGGCGATCTCTTCCGGGGCTCGTTCACGCGCCGGTGTTTCTCTCACGTCTCCGCGTGTCCTCCACAGTGTATTCTGGGACTTGTACTGCGCTGCGCCGGAGAGGAGAGAGACATGTGACCACTCCAGTGAAGCCAAAGCCTTCCACGACTATGTGAGTAGTCCTTTCAGTTATTTATTATTATTATTATGATTGTTTTTATTATATTGTCAGACCTCAAACATGTGGGACATACGGAGGGGCGAAATTTGCTTCCCACGAGGCCGCTTTTGTCAAAACAATACACAAGAACATGCATTATAAAGTAAGACAAAAGAATCATATGGTACATTCAAAAACACTTTTGTCGTCCGTTATAGTCGAAAGAGGAGATCTGCAGTGTCTCTTCATCAGTCAATCAAAAATATAGGGGAGCCCTATATTTTATATAGTTTTACCCCTCCCATGCTTCAAAGGTTTAACGTCATTAAAGCACACTTAAACATATTAAAACACATTTAAAAAAAAAAAAAAAAAAAAAAAAATTCCTTAGCACCTGTTCTCACCCCCAAGTTCTCAAAGTAAGAAACAAAGCATGCTTGCTTAAAGCTATTTATTCATCACACCCAGTTGATGTTTACTGTGACTGACACATAAAACAAGAGAATTAAACATTGTATGTTTGAACACCAACATGTTCAACCAAACCATCAAATACGCTATCTTAATGCTAACATATCATGCTAAACTCCATAGATGTGCTAGTAGAAATTAGGATTTCCATTCCAGTCATTTTCAACCTTCAAACAACAGCGATTGTAGCAGGCACAGAGCAGCAACACATACAAACCGAGTTTGAAACAATATTCGCAGGCATGTATTCGTGGAGTGATCTTTGGGGGAAATTATTACTTGTAAATGTTTTTTTTAACGGGATGAGTCTGTCTGTGAAAGTTGTGGAGTCCTGTTTCGATCCCCCAAGGAATTGCTCAATGTCCAATGCTTGACGTCAGGTTGTGCGTTAGACGGCAAACGAGTTTAGACTGGATCGACAGCTTTTTGCTGGTTGCAGCCAAAGTAGTGAACTTCATTTGACCTCAGTTGGTTCACGATGGGATCAATTAAGAGTTGACTGAATTTTATTGAGCCATCATGACACCAAACAAAAACGTCACAAAAAGTGAATACACAGATTAACTATGTACCTTCTGCCGTCTAGTGGGAAAGCATTTGATTGTTCTGCCTGTTTTTTATTAAAAGTTTTTGGGGTGGGGTCTATCCTCCGTTAGTCGCCCCTAAAAATCACCTTATACCTGTTTTTGTGCTCATGCCACTTTGGCGCCATTCGGTGGCATCTTGGTACTGAAGTGAGCTGAGGAGCTTCATTTGGACAAAAGTGGTCATTTGCCGCCATCTTGTGGCAACTAGAGTACAATAATTTTTTTCAGGAGGGGGCACCCATTTTGTGCAGATTTTCAGTAGCAGGGGTTAATGGACTTTTTAAAAAAAAAAATATATATAAAATCCACTTGACAAATCTCCCATGCCCCAACAGTAAAAATGTTCGATTCTCACATTTTCATTAGTTTTTTTTTTTTTTTTTTTTCAACAAGTAGGGATGGAAGAGGGTCTAGCTCAGCTTGTTTTTGAAATTCAGCTTGTAATGACTAATAGATAGCAGTGTTGCATCGCAATTTAGATCAGGACAGCTTTCGAGTTGAAGAGCTCGGCTTGACACGTCAATTATGAGGGACGGAAATGCCAATATTTTGCAAGTTGGACAAGTCAGGGTACTTCACGTTTGATTTTTGGTCAGAAACCGTATTTTTGATGAAACCAACCCATGGTCTGCTGCTGATAGGTAGAAACAAACTTTCTTTTTTTTTTTTCTGGTGAAAGAGTGAGTCTACTAAAGTCTTCTACTCATTCAACCCATGTTTTGTCACAGAACACAATATTCTGTGTTTCTTGAAAGTTAAAATGCTCTAAAACAGTTAATTTGTAAGACGGAATGTATTTTCTTTGACCATTTGTACCTCAAAGCTTTTTCGGTTATCTTGCCCTATCAGTGACGCATCCAACGGAGGTACTTATTAGGTTTCTGGGAAGCCATGCTGATGTCAGCGTGTCCCGAGTCAGACCTGTCGGTGCAGGTTGAAGCCTATTAACCTGCAATAGAATAATCTCGGTTGATTAGCGGCGGCGAGAGGAGAAGTGCACGGCCAAGTGAGTGACACTTTCGTGATTGCGTTATGTGCATCCTGTTGATTGTTATGCTGCGTTTTGTACGATTTTATGCGCCGTGGTCCATATCTGTTCCATGAGCGTCAATTAGAATACTTGAATGTTTCGCGGCGTCAGCAGAAAATGACGACCGCTTGCCAGCGCTCGGGGGTAGAGAGAGGGGGGTTGACTCGTCAGACAGGAAGGGGTTAGTTAAAATGGCGACGTGGGTTCGTCTCTTGGCAGATAGTTGTCATGGTAACAACGGGCCTTCTGGTCTCACTGGTGACCTAGGAGCTAGGAGAGCGTCTACAGAGGCGCGCTGCCCTTTAAATAGCGACGTGCCTTGTTATTGCGAGGCGAGCTTTTTCGCTTGGGACGGTCAATTGTTCCGCATTATTCAGACATTCTTCTGCAGATTTGGTCCTTTGGTTCTATAATCTGTTATTGCTCTAGGTCTTAAGATTCACACACTAGAACACATCGAGTTTTCTGACTTGACTGGTGATGAGTTGATTTTTAAATGTTTTTTTTTTTTTTTGTCTCTATCTCTCTGTGTTACAAGGCAATAATAATAATAAATAAAGGGATATATATATATATTTATCCGATTAAGGGGAAAAAATAATTGACAGGTTAATCTATTATTACAATAAGCATTAGTAGCATCCCTAATCACATCAACTCACTTACGGACGTTAAGTTGGTAAAGTCCTGAAAAAAGCAAATAATGAAAACAAGAAGGACTGAGTAATTTCCCCAATTAATGATTCATTTCAATAATTGGGATCCAGGGTTTGAACACTCCTTTAAATCAGACGTGCTTGGTTGCAAAAGAAACAAGACCCATTTTGAAAATCCACAAATTCGTCCGACACATTGGCAGTAGGAAAGGTAGAAAATGCACTTCCAACTTTTTCGGTTATGTGATACCGCAATTGCAGTTAAAGATAACAGAACCCGTGCAGCGCTGGTCAGATAATAACACTTTCCATCAGCTGTTAGAGAATTCTGGTATCTTTGGGGGAATAAGGTAAGTATGTAACATGTATGTGGGTGGTTTGAGACTTTCTGTGTGTTTGATGATTTCCCCTTCCCCGACATCTTGCGGTTGCCCTTCACTCTGATGTTGTGCGTTTGTGGGGGGTCAGGCTAGCATGTGTGTGCGTGTGGACAGTACTAGTGCTTGGAGTGTGGCCATTGTCTAGGTGTGGGGGAGGTGTGTTTGTGCGCGTCACTCCGTTGGCCGCCAGCGCTCGTAAAGCCCTGGTGTATCCGCGCTGCCGATGCTGTATGCTCCCCGAGGGGCCCCGTCGTCATGGCACCGGCGGCTGATTGATGGCTGTCACGGGAGGCGAGGGCCAGTTTGGTGAAAGAAAAGGGGAGTGGCACTGTGGCATATGCCCAGTATCCGTCAGGAGGAGGCGGGGGGAGGGGTTTGGGCTGGCCCGAAGCGGCCAGTCGGGATCCAGAGTGGCTTTTACGATGCTTGAGGAATGGTTAAACATTTACAAGCTAAACACAAGGCCATGTTTCTTTGCACTGTTGATTCTAATGGAAGAGGGACTGTTAAGATCTGGATTGGTCAGGAGGCTGCAATTCGGTGGTCTCGCTTAACATTTCTTATTCTTCTCGTTTATCCTTTCAGATAGACAGTGTTTGTAATCAGTCCCGATCCACTATATAGTGCCCAAAAAGTGAGTTTGCCATTTTGTAATGATGTTCAGATTTGTAGTGAGTACAGTGAACTCACCGATATTTACGGGCGATAGGGATAGCGTAAATCATTGGGTAATTTAATCATCGCAGCACTACCGTCAATCAAATAACTTGAATAATTGAATTACAACAAACGGTTAAAGCAAAATCTCAGCCTCGAACCTTCGCGTGGATAATTTTTCCACACGGGCTAATGTTACGCGTGTTACTGTGCAGTCACGCGTAGCACTCCATGTAGAAATAAATAAGATGGGGCAATGGCGGTGAGCCAGGAGGAAAGAGTCTGTGAAAGACAGATAATGTCTTTAGTTTTGGATCATTTCACAGTCAAAAAGAAGATAAAGTGGAGTGTGTCTACTGCAAAGCAGAACTAACACATCACATCAGCACGTCTGTTTGACACAAGCTATCGATGTTACCTACTTTAAAATAACCTACCGTCACAAGTTAGAATGTATTGTAATGACCAGCAAGCATAGACGCAGCCACTGGTGCACTTTCAATTGTGTTCTTCAACAAACAATACGAAAACAAAGGCGCAATAAGCACATTCACACACAAGCTGTCGATGGCCACGACTCACGCCGAGTCACTCATCACGCTGACTGGCTAACAGTTTAGCCAATTAACAGCCAGCACACAACACTCTCGTTCATTGAGGCCCACGTCACTCACCAGGCCAGGCCACGCATTTTAAAGACATGCACATTCAAAATCACAGATACTACAGTAGAAATTGAGGATGGCGACCCCAAGTGGACAAAAATAATACTTGCACCTCACATGCACATTGTTTCATATTGCAAAATGTATTTTTATCCAATTAATCAATGGGATAGTCAGTAGAATTAATGGCCTATAGATGCCACAAGATGGCCGCAAAGCAGTATTTTTACATTAGACATAGCTTTGGCCTAAGCAATAAAACATTGAATAGGCGAATTTCTCAGAGAATAACACAAGTTACCCTCCAATGTAAGGAAACAAATTTGTAGACTTTACACCGATTTTATCGGGCTGATCGGTATCGGCCGAAATTTAGAATTTTATGCTGATCGGCTTTAATGTCATAATTCGCCGACATTGATCGGCTCCGCAAAAGACATTAACTCCGGGTCGTCGTGTGCACAGTATATTTGAATCCAAAGCCTTGTAGCGTGTCTTTTGACGTAGTACTGTAAATATCTGACGGCCAATGAATTTATTTAAAAAAAAATAATAATAATAATAAAAAAAGAGAAAGTCAGCGGTGTGGGAGAGACAACACGTCTGAGACAGATCGGACGATATCGGACGACCAATGAAGTTATTGAAAAGAAAAAGAAAAAACATGTTGGCGGTGTGAAAACAGACAACACGTCTGAGACAGACAACACGTAATGCCCGGATCAGACTACAAGACAAATTTGCTCTTTCGCGATTGAGATTACTGATTACTGCAATAAAATCTTGTATTCCGATACCACCTATCCCGTTTTTTACGATCATTGGGCTTTATCTTGTCAGCTCAAATGCGACTGGATACACTCGTTTCCGTGGCGACGACAACAAGAGTGGATCGCGCCGACTGTATTATACGGACAAAATGGGGAAAGACGTGTGTTGGTGGTCACCGGTGGTCAGGACAGGAGAGGACGTTCGTTTAAGGCTTGCTTGAGGTATGTTCACTTACTTTTGATACGATACGGCTCACAAGCAGGCAATAAAATGTTATCTAGCCTAGCAAGCTAGCGGTAGCAGGGACGGTTGGACGTAAACATGCCGCCGTTCTGTCGAATCATGCTCTAGAGTTTCGTTGTGGGTCAAGTCATTTCATTAAAAATAAACTAATTTAATTACAGTAAGTTAGCACGCAATATTTCTGTCATGTAATGTTGGTTTGACCAGACTGATTAGAATACACAATCTGACTAGAGCAGTGATTTCCAACCTTTATAGAGCCAAGGAACATATTTTACAATTGAAAAATCTCACGGGACACCAACAAGCAAAAATGTTACAAAAAGTGGATACATTAATTACTGTATGTACTTGCTGCCATCTAATAGAAGACCATTTTTCATTTGTTCTGTCTGTCACTATGCCTCACTGACATAAATAGAGGAACAGAGATGCATTATTTATTGTAAATATAATGTTTTGAGAAATTAAGTACACAACTATATACAGTAAATGGACAGGTCATTTAAATAGACACATTCCTCCATCTTGTGATCGGAGCGGTGATTGGTTATCGTTGTTTTTTTTTTCAACTCCGTGATCGGCCCCAAAAATCCTGATCGTGTAAAGCTTACACATTTGCGAACGCTGAACCGCAAATGTACTGTGTTTACTCTTTCGGTAATCCCCGATGAAGTGTAGTGTAATGTATCCCACAATGCATCTTCAAAAGTAGTGAACAATGAAATGAACAGTCGATGGTCAGTCGAAAAGCAGTATCTCCTACGAGGCGTTGCGCCAATACAGAAAAATGATTTTCCGTTTGATTTTTTTGCACGAGACAAATTAGCTAGAGTGTGGCATGAAAAGATGTTTAAGTAGAGCAATACATCACAACATGGATAAACAAAGTGCTTTCTTTGGGTTCACTTTGTAAAACAGACTCTGTTTAAAACATAATGTTATTAAAATGTATTATTTACTTTTCAATATTTATAAAGAAGCTCCACTAGCTGACATTGATCCCATCTGTTGTAATTATGCATCAGCAGTGACTTGATTAACCGTGTGCCTGTGTAGTGTTAAAAAAAAATTTTGTTAATTGACTGATGAGTGAACTGTATAGTCCACTATAGAAACTCCTGTTGTGGTTTGTCTTTGTTTTTGAATTTTGAACTTTTCTATCCTCCTTCACTGAGTCAAGCGTTCTGAGACAATTTTTCCCAGCCGGCTGCTCGTGTGCTTAATAAGTGCACATATGTACAGCCTAAATCACGCTTACTGGGGAGGGGGACAGTCTGTGTTAAAGAGGTCCCCTAGGAAGCTGTCAGGAAGGCTAAGGACAAGAGCTCATAGCCTGAGGCAGGGCTGAGCCTGAGACATCTGCCCCCTTTCCTCTTCCACAGTGTCTACGCAGAGACGATGTTCGTTTCGGCGGAGAGCTCCATTGGGCTCTTTATATCAGCCCTCCAAACACAGCTGTCAACTTGAGTGGGACAAATTGAATCGAGAGGCAGGCATTGTTTGGTTTGGGACTGAATTCTATTGTTGGTGTTTTTATTATTATTATTTTATTTTAAAAAATGTTTTACCAAATGGCAGTGGATTGGTTGAACTTTAAAGGCTAATTGTGGAGATAAAAGAATGGCGGAAGAAACAGTAAATTAACTTTGTACGTGTACTTAAAGCACATTTAACCCAGCCTAAACGCGTATATGAGAATCTGTGTGTCCAATCCAGAACAAATGTGTACATGTAATAATTAGGCTTTACATGATCAAGATTTTTGGGGCCGATCAACGAGTTTAAAAAAACGTTAACTGATCACCGATCCGATCACAAAATGGAGGAATGTGTCTATTTAAATGACCAGTTCATTTACTGTATATACTTGTGTACTTAATTGCTCAAAAAAATTTTTTTACAATAAATAATGTATCTTTGTTCCTCTATTTATGCGAGTGAGACATAGTGACAGACAGAACAAATGATAAATGGTCTTCTATTAGATGGCAGGAAGTACATACAGTAATTAATGTATCCACTTTTTGTGACATTTTTGTTTGTTGGTGTTTCCGGGAAAATATGTTCTTTGGCTCCATAAAGGTTGGACATCACTGCTCTAGTCAGATTGTGTATTTTAATCAGTCAGGTCAAACCAACATTACATGACAGAAATAATGGGTGCTAACTTACTGTAATTCAATTACTTTATTTTTAATTAAATGAATTCGCCCACACCGAAACTTTAGAGCATGATTCGACAGAACGGCGACATGTTTACATCCAACCGTTCGTGCTACCGCTACCTTGCTAGGCTACATAACGTTTTTGTTACCTGCTTGCGAGCCGTATCGTATTAAAAGTACGCGAACATACCTCAAGCAAGCCTTAAACGAACGTCCTCTCCTGTTCTGACCACCAACACACGTTTTTTCCCCCATTTCGTCCTCATAATATAGTCGGCGCGCTCCACTCTTGCTGTCGTCGCCACGGTAACGAGTGTATCCGGTCACATTTGAGTTGAGAAGATAAAGCCCAATGATCGTAAAAAAACAGGATGTGGTGGTATCGGAATACAAGATTTTATTGCAGTAGTCTGACATAGTGCAATCGGGAAAGAGCAAATTTGTGTTGTAGTCTGATCCGGGCATTACGTGTTGTCTGTCTCAGACGTGTTGTCTGTTTCACACCGCCAACATGTTTTTTCTTTTTCTTTTCAATAACTTCATTGGTCGTCCGATATTTACAGGACTACGCTAAAAGACACACGACAAGGCTAAAAATAAACTAGCTTTTGGATTCAAATATACTGTGCACGATGGCGACGCGGAGTAAATGTGTTTCGCTTCAAGGAAGTCATTGATCGCCGAATTATGACATTAAAGCCGATCAGCATAAAATGCTAATTATCGACCGATACCAATAAGGTCGATAAAATAATTGCTTTGACATGGAATGGTCATTGCTTTAACATGGAATGGTCATTGCTTTGCAGTCACCATTCCATGTTAACAAGCATTGACTGTCTGTTGTCGTACTAGAGCGGCTCCAACTTCCGGAGACAAATTCCTTGTGTGTGTTTTTTGGACATACTTTGCAAAATAAAGAATCAGATTCTGATTCTGATCAGTTGAAAATCCAGCATCTCTAATTGTTATGGGTGTTTTACTGCCAGTGCCATCATACGTAGGATCTGTCAAGGTCGAGACACAACCTGGTTGTGTAAGAGTAGTCAAGTGTACATTAAGGACAAACACCTTGGTTGTTTTTTAAACCTAAAAAAGATTATTGCCGACAAAAGTGATTTTCTCGACCTTAAGAATCTCTTTCAGGTTGTTGAGTCCAAGTGTTGCACAAGTGCTTGCTTCTGTTAAATGTAAAAGCAGTATTCGAGGCTTATGATGTCACTCTAATCAGCTTCTTCTCTTCTGGGAAGACTTTCTGCAAGATGTTGGCACGTTTTTTCTGAATTTTTCTTGCCCGTTCATCCATAATGAGCAGTTTGTGAGGACTGGAAAGAGGTCTCACACTCTCAGTTGTAGTTCATACCAACTGTTTGTTCTTGGGTTCTTACACACGAAACTCACTCAAGCATGTCTTTATGGATCTTCCAGAAGAAGTAGGGCAATTACAAAGGTTCCCACAAAGCTGAAGGTGTCAGTGGGCCAAAATGGTAAGATGAAGTATTAAAAAGTCAGTGAAAACGAAGCGATCTAGCTCAGTTCCTAATTGAGTCATCCAAATATTAAATGTAATTACCGTAATTTCTCATGTATAATGCACACCCCCAAAGTTGACCTCAAAATTATGGAAAACCCTTCTACCTATGTATAATGCATTTTTACAATGCATGATTTTGCTTCTACCCATATGACCAAAACATTAAGTATTATCTGTATTTTGTTAGTTTTTTTTCAAATAATTATTCTGAAGTTAATCATAAGGTGTTGGAACACACAATACTTTCTTTTAATTTTCTTGCTCTTATTTCGAAATTCACAGCCCTACTTTTATTTAGTCAATGAGAAAACACACAGTTGTGCTCATATGTTTGATTACCCAGGCAGGATTTGTAAGATGTGTCCAATTCTTTTAAGAAAACATAAAAGACCACGCGAAACACATTTAATTATATTTTAATGGGATTCAAGTTAAACTGTCAAGCATTTCAGAAAAGCATTATCATTAAACAAAACATAACCATAAAGAAATTAATGATGGTTGTTGTTCAGTCAACAGTCGTATTGGAAATATATATTTCAAAAATTCTGCCAGGGTAAACTTATAAGCACAATTGTACATTTATGCAGTCATATGTACCCCTGTCATATTGGAATGAAAGTGTAATCGACCCCTTTTTCATAACCTCTAGGTGGCATACTAGAATGAAAGTGTACAACTTTTTCATAACCTCTAGGCGGCGGTGGCATAGTGGAATGAAAGTGTACAGCTTTTTCATACGAAGCACTAACCTCCATTCACAACCCTAAATTGTAATATTTGGTCCATGACATTTTATTCATCCATTTCAAACTTTCTATTCATTCTCTTCATCTCATCGTGTCTTTTTTCTGCACTTCTTTCAGTAGATGTACTGGATGTGGATGTTGGATTATTTTTTCATCCAATCAGATTTCAGCCTCTATGTTCTGCCATATCAGTCTAATCTGCCCAGTGTCTTCGGAATCATTAGTGCTGTCTGATATCGCTTACACTGCTGGCAATGGGACCGTTTCTGTAGCCAGTAAAATTTCAAATTTGTCCTCACAGCGACAGCACACTGGCACTCGATGACTTGAACATTTTTCTAGCCACTGGTTGGTCAGAGCAAAACTTGTCCCAGAAACTTTCATATATTTAATAATCAGCAATTTTGGTGAGTATGATGTCCGTTACTTACAATTTTGATTGCTTTTGTCAAGTTAAGATATTGAACCTCAACTGCTTTAGATGTTGTACGTAATCTACAGTAGTTGCGTGCTGTTGTATTGTGTTTTCGTATCGTATTGATGGTTTCTATAATTGAGATGTGATAGTGGTGCTATTAAAAGGTGGATCAAGTCGGGTAAGTCCTCACCGAAAGCCCAGGTACCAAATGTATTGCCAGCTGTGGAAAAAGTTTCGAAAAAGCTGCCTTGGGTAACCACGCAAAGGCAAACTTCTCTCTTCAAATCCATTTTTTCTTCATTTTTGTCCACTCCCCACTCACTGTCCTGTAACACCAACTTGTAAAGACTTACAAAATGCGTGTCTATGTGTACGTCATTGTGGTGTTGTGTCCTCGAGTTCTCTTTCTGGCCTCCCGTCTCTCCCGGCTGAGGTATTTCACAGCGGCCCTGCAGTGGCAGCCTGCTTAGATATAATTAGGGGGAGGTGCAGTCGATACAGGGAGTGTGTTGGCTATTGACCAGTAATGTCTTTAGTGCCGGAGGGCTCCAGACAGTGTTTGCATGTTTGAGTGGGGCTGCTCGTACTTCTATCCTTCCAGCGCAGTCGTAATCGCTCCTTGTTTGCGTCCGATCGACACGACCAAAATGGAGTCGAAAGGGGCTTCTCCTCTTCGGAAGCCAAACGACACCGCCGCTTAGGAGACATTAGCACGTCTCGTGTTGCCTTCGCAACAAGGAAGAAAAACCCAGGCAATTAGGAGTGTGTGACCAAAGCAAATGGCACATTAGTGAGTTAGGCCTGTGGTTTATGCAGGAAATCGGTCCGATATGCCTCTGCTGTGAAGCAGCACTTTGGAGCCACTGACTCACTCACTGAGTCCCTCCTGATTGATGCTTATCTCATTCACTACATCATGGGTCAGCAGGGCTTGAGCTTTGCCTCAAGGAACACATCAATGTTTTTAACCTCCGCCAAGTACAGTGAATCGCCATTTGTCATGGGGGAAGACCCACCCACAATAGGTACAAATCCACAATGCAGAGGGGACCATATCATTCAAAAAAATAAAAAAGCTTTAAACAAATTGAAATGTATTAACACTCCTTAACGTATCAAAAAATCACAAGCATAAAGTCAATTGAAAATAATGTACATATTGTAGTTTCTGTGTATGGGCCTGGTGGGGCGCCATGTGACAACATTGTGCGAGCGTCTGGGCAAGAGCTGTGGCCGACAGCTTTTAAAGAAATCGCCTTAAGTGCAGATGGGGAACACTGTACAAAAGGACAAGGTTCAGTTTGGATCGCCAGGAGTTTGTAGGTTCGTAGGAAAACGATGAAATCAATTACCATGAAACTTTGTAGTAATAGTAGTAGTAGTCGTACCACCCATTTGCTTTTTTGTGCGAATCCAGGAATCAAATATTAAAAGAATCAAATAGTACTTTGCCATCATTTTATGGCATCTGTAAGCAATTCTAAACCTTTTTGGATGGTCGTTAATTACTTGAGGATTTGCTCTAAATGTATTTCAAACACTTTTCCAGTTAAACATCATGTAAATCAGGGCTCACCAATATGGTGCCACCGTAAGTAGCCCACGGGCCTGTTCGAATAGTAGCTCACCAGTGAGGCGGATGTTTCCTGATTTCCTAGAAATGTTGTAGAAATCATCGTTTGACAATGGAAATGCTTGTAGATATTTTGAGAATTGGGACTACAGTGGATAGGGACCGAGCCCGACCGCGAATAGTCACGAAAGAAATCCAACTTGTAAGTCAACAAAGCTGCCGCTGTACCTAACTGAAAATGTTTTTACTTTGTATGCGTTGATGAATGATGATGTGTGAGTGATAATGACTTGTCTTTTTTTGGTCTTCTCTGTTACTCAGAGTGCAGCAGCAGCCCCCAGCCCTGTAATGGGAGGGATGGCCCCTGGTGACGGCATGCCGGGAGGACCCGTGCCACCCGGATTTTTCCAGGTCAGTGAAACACCCTCCACACCGACACCAGGTGTTTTGATGTATGTGAAGCCCAGAACACCGCTCTTTTATTTACTGCTTACTGATTACTCAATTGTATTCGAATAGATTTTTTCACAAAGAGTTTTCGTTTTGTTTTTTAAAGTTTCTTAGCGGCTCCCGTCGTTCAAAATGCGTCCCCGCTGACGCGCGCTGCTTCCACTAACTACATGGCTAAGAACAGAGAAATGACAGCATCGTTTAGGCTTTGTCCAATTAGCTAATGCTGATGATCTCAAAGAGAACGAGGGGATCCGATTTTGTGACTCTTCCATTGGCTTTCGGCTGATGTGTGGTCACATCGGTGTCAAAATGTTTTTTTTTCGCAGAATTAACATGAACACATAATGAGTCCCCTTAAGTGTGGCCTCTTTTTCATTAAGTTAACAGCCTGGTTGGTAGAGTAATTTAACCCCTTGTATATCCTAGGGACATTTTGTGCCATTCAGCTTTTTTGAAATTCTTTTTTTATTTTAAG
The DNA here is from genome assembly GCF_024500275.1 of Phycodurus eques. Lineage (NCBI taxonomy): Eukaryota > Metazoa > Chordata > Actinopteri > Syngnathiformes > Syngnathidae > Phycodurus > Phycodurus eques. The sequence goes on from NC_084532.1 coordinate 27,104,142, forward strand.
ACTTTTGGACTGGTATCCTCCTGTTGCCATTCATACAGGGGAATAATAGCTAAGTGTTCAACCAAAGAGGCCCACATGTCACACTTAGTAAGCAGATGTACATACTGTAAGTAGATGAGATTAAATTATCCATCCATCCATTTTCTGAGCCGCTTCTCCTCACTAGGGTCGCGGGCGTGCTGGAGCCTATCCCAGCTGTCATCGGGCAGGAGGCGGGGTACACCCTGAACTGGTTGCCAGCCAATCGCAGGGCACATACAAACAAACAACATTCGGACTCACAGTCATGCCTACGGGCAATTTAGAGTCTCCAATTCACGCATGTTTTTGGGATGTGGGAGGAAACCGGAGTGCCCGGAGAAAACCCACGCAGGCACGGGGAGAACATGCAAACTCCACACAGGCGGGGCCGGGGATTGAACCCGGATCCTCAGAACTGTGAGGTTGATGCTCTAACCAGTCGTGCACCGTGCCGCCGAGATTAAATTAAATCTTTTTTTTTTTTTTTCAGTACACTGTACACCTTTTGTAATATTTTTCTTTGGTTGTGTGCCTTGAGATTTTTCTCAGGTAAAATCTGTGGCTTGACTCAATAAAGGTTGGGAAACACTGATCTAATTTGATCCGATGCAAGTTGTAATACTTCATCATACTGAGGTTTGGTTGCCAGTATTTAACTAAATGAAAGCCTAATTTGTGTCTGAGCAGAATCTTTGATGCGGCTCTTATATTGAATCTCATCAAAGTGTACAGTGACGAGGAAGTGTTTTGCACTTGCCTCTGTCCTTCACTCTGCTGAGTGAAATTGTAGTCAACGTTTGGTATATGTTTAGTATGCACGGGGCCGTCCAGTACTGTAAACAGACAGGCGTGGCAGAGCCATTTTCCCTGATGGAGAAATGGAAATGTGCTGCACCTACTGTTAATCAACAGCTCATGAAGCTCGACTCGATGGACAACTGTGTGAAACGAAGCGGTGACATTAACTCTTAAGAGATCCTTTAAATATATTCCCTCATTTGTCCTTACAAAATAGTCCTCTTTCCAAAAACTGTAAAAAGTATATATTTTTTCCATTTTAAATGAGTCAATCTTTTAAAGGTACTTAAGCCTGAAATATACATACAGTATCAAATATTCATTATATTTTGCAGATTTTAACCCTTTACTGAAATACATGATAGCAAACACTTGAAAGATGCGCACACACACACACACACGCAAGCGTGCATGTCCATTTAGCTTAATACTAACAAACAATGCATAACACTACAGACAGGCTAACAAATAGCATCGGTGTCGCGGTGTTGTAATCCTCTAAGCAGCAGACATTTGTACACAAACGGTGGTGCAACATATGTAGACAGATAATATAGCAATAGTCGCAGGCGTGTGTTGTGCGTCCTCTGCAAAGAGTGACATATTACTACAGTTTACCGAGAAGCTGTGACAGTCTCAATACATATCCGGATATCTGTAATATATATTATACTGCCTCCAGGTGGCCAATGCGGGCACACCAGAAGGAGCTACACAATTTCCATTGAATTGCAGCAAAAAAGTGACAAAAACTGAAATTCTGCACATTGTATTTAATTATGTCAGTACTGTATGTTTTTATAAAGTACAGTATTAAAAAAAAAAAAAAAAAATCTCCCTGGGTTCTGTTAGGGGTTAAATAACTGTAGAAAGCGGGCTGTCAACTTAATGAACAAGAGGCCACACTTCGGATGAATCAGTATGTGTTCATGTTAATTCCGCGAACAAACATTTTGACACTGACGTGAGCACGCGGACGCGTGTACGCACGCCAGAATCCAATGGTAGAATCTCAAAATTCTCCTTCAGATCATTAACATCAGCTACATACAAATTGTATGCGCGCATGTTAAGTGTTGCTGTACGGCTAATTGCCCGGAGCTTAATTGATGCTGTTATTTCGGGGGGGAAATTAGCGTTGACAACACGCTGCATGCAGCAAGGCTTCTCCGTGCCTGGATTGACAGGCGAGAGAGCCCACTTCCTCTTCTCTCATTCAAGTCTCACATGCTTGCGCCTCTCTGCTTAGCTTCCCGTTCCCGTGCTGTGTTCGGAACATGATAGCGAGCTTATTCTGTTGTTGCATTTTTTTATTTTGATTTCTTTTTTTGCATCTCTCACTCTCCAACTGTCCTCTGCCCTGCAGTAACCCTGCTCCTCTCTTTCTGTCTCTTCACCCCCCCCCGTCCTCTATTTTGCCATCCTTTTGTGCAATGCCGCAGGGTCCTCCCGGTCCCCAGGGCTCTCCTCACCCTCAACCTCCTCCCCCTAACAATATGATGGGACCCCACAGTCAGGTAACGCTCCCTTTCCCTCTTTGGCCTCCCAACCCCCTGTTCTCTGTTTTGCGGTCTGCAGTCATTTTAGGGCTCTCAGTGCTCGGTGCTTCACGCTTTGCTCTTTTGTCTCAGCCTGATGCTTTACCCCGCCTCAGTTTTCCACGCAGTGGAAAAGAAGGAAATGCGACGGAGTTTTAATCGAAATCTCACGCCGATGTCTTATTTGTGTCGTAGTCCTTCATGTCGCCTCGCTTCGCCGGAGGGCCGAGAGGTCCCCCCATCAGGATGACAAACCAGGTAGAAGTCAAACACTCGCAGAAGCAGAATGAACAAAGCATTCAGTTAAACCCAATCTCACCCAGGACAAATTTGGGAAAAGTAGTGGAACCAAGACCTACTGTATGTGTGCCTCAATTTACGGGGTTTTTTTGTGTCATGAGCCATCGCTTGGTTGAGTTATTTATTTATTATTATTATTTTGTAAATTATTTAATTAATTAAGTTATTTCTTATAACAACTTCCGCAAGGACTCCAATTGACACCAGCTCCTGACATCACTGGCTTAGCCACGCCTCACATCTGACACACAATACTACAGTATGTACTGTAATTACCCACAATAAAGCCAGTTTTAAAATTCTCTTTATTCATGTTTTTATGCTATAAAGTACTATTTTTCTTAGCAAAAAAAAAATGGTGGTGGCTTTCAATTCATTTCAATGGGAAAATGTATTGGATGCACGAGTACTTAAGTTCCAAACTTGCTCTCGGAATTAATAAACTTGTAAGTCAAGGCACCACTGTGCAATATTAAATTAGTTGTTAATGTTTTCTTTTTTTAACCAATTACAATTTCATACGCCCTTGTCAAAAGCATCCTGGGAACTTCTAACATAATATAAAGCATTCTGATCAGTTATGCTAGCTACCGAAATGTATATGCTTACATTGCAAAAGTGTATGAATCAATTTGGACATAGGCAAAAAAGAATTGAATTAATAGATGGTAAACCTTTTTTTCAAATCAGTATCTCTTAAAGTCGTACCTTACTGTATTTCGACTCCTTTTCATTTCCTGCTAAAGGATACCATTCCACAAATGACAATTCAACTTTAACTCAGAATTTGACTTGGGTGTGAATAATTTGGGGCTTAACTGTACATTAGAAATGACAAATTCGAATGACATGTTTGTCCCTCACAGCCACCAGGGGGAGGACCCGGCCCACATCCCATGTTGCCTAATATGGACCCCACGCGACCACAAGGTAAGCATCCTTCCCATTTCCTCTAGAAATATGTGTTACCGTATTTCCTCATGTATGGTAGTGGCAAGGAGGATTTGTGTACACACCTGCAGAGAGGATCAGGATTTTATCAGAGGGGGAGACAATATTTTTTATTTTTTAATAGTACATATTTTCTTTCATTTGTTTTCAAATTTAAAAAGGAGCCATGCTGAAACCGACCTACTGTAGTGTGAAATAATTTTGAACTGTGCAGGGAAGTCGTTTACAACAGTCAGTTGGCAGCCGCTACGACGCCACACTTCAACTAATCTCACAGACGTGCCTCTGTGGGTACCGCTGTTTTGGTTAGCAACAGAGATCAAATGGACACAGTAGCAAACGCTTGAATGTCCATGAGCAATGTCTATGAACTGACCTGGTGATGATAACAATCAAAGGAAAAGAACTGGTGGGAGGTGTAATGACTTTTTACTCGGCGAAGTAAGGAGGCGTGTGTTGTCGAGTGGAGGTTTGAGCAAATGCAGTGCGTTTAGTGGCTTCCCTCGTCACATGATCTGTCTCCATCCCGCCAGGTCATCCTAACCTGGGGCCCATGCAGAGAATGAGCGGCCCGCGGGGCATGGGGCCGATGGTGCCCGGCCCGCAGGTAGGCTCCCCTCACGCTTAACACATTCACTGCCATTGACGACTTTCGAAGTCAAATGTCAAATGTTAACTGGGAAGGCTGGCAGTGAATGAGTTAACAAACCTGCAGTAGTGTTTTATTTTGCAAGCAGCAAAACTGCCACAAGTGGTCACATGGGCTTTCCTCTTTTTTTGTTTACCAAATTACAACAATAATAGTACAGCGAACCCTCGTTTATAACGGGGGATACGTTCCATAGCCACTGTGATAAGTGAAAGTCTGCTATATAGCAAGACCATATGGTGGGGGGGAGGGGTGGGGGGGGGGGGGGGGATAGAAGCAGTGATACTTCGATTTACAAATGACCAAACAAGTTTTCCAAGATACGGGGAGCTCAGATTTTTGTCTTGAGCTGTGCGCAAAAATTCCAGTTGCAAGTGCTAAATGATGGCAGCGAAGTATTTCTTAGAGCCTGTTCTCACTCTCTCGCCGTCAAGAAATGGGAGACTGAATCGAATTACATCTCTTTGAGGAAACTAAAAGAAGACTCCCTCGCTCACACCGTTTTCCGAATGAGAGGCAACGCTGCTTTCTTCAGGCTGTTTATCACTCACTGTTGACGTTTACTGTAAAACTGACTCACAAAACAAACAAATTAAACAGTGGATATTCAAATACCAAAATGTTTAACCAAAACATAATTTCTAAATTAACAATTAAATCTAAGGAAAATCCACTAGCTTCATGCTAACATAAAATGGGAAACACCATAGACAGGCTAATGGAAATTAGCATAGACGCTACGGTAATTCTTAACCGTCCAACAGCTGCTGCTTTAACATACAGAGCAGCAACACATACAAACAGAGCAGCCTACAACAATATTCACAGGCATATATTCGCTCTGCTCTATTGTAATAATAGTAATGATAATGTCTTTTCAGAACTTCGGTGGCGGGATGAGGCCCCCACACAACGCCATGGGTCCCGGCATGCCGGCAGTCAACATGTGAGCCTTCACTTTAGCCCCAAGTCGCTTCAATTCGGACCACCAAAGTCAGGTTTAACGCTGCTTTTGCCTTCCAGGGGCCCAGGGACCGGTCGGCCGTGGCCCAATCCTAACAATGCTAATTCTGTAAGTACACACGCAGAGTCGAGACAGAGAAGTGCCGGTTCAAATTGCTCCAGAAGTCTTAATGCGCTCCGAGGCTCCCGTCTGGCATGCGATTGTGGTATTATGTGTCACGGATTTCCACGGACATGGGAGCAGACAGCCGTAACGCGATTAGGATGATGCGATGATGAATGATGACACTGAGTTACACAGCGTGTGGTCGCTCCTCCCCATCTTTGGTCAGTAATGGCCGCTGTTCTTGGTTACAGATGCCTTACTCGTCACCGTCTCCCGGCGCGTACGGGGTAAGTGGACATCTTCGCTCTTGTAGCTTCACATTTTCGAAACAAAAACAACATTATTTGTCGTGTTCTCTGAAGGGCGCATCCGGGGGAGGACCACCAGGGACTCCCATCATGCCCAGCCCTGCAGGTGACGACTTCCCTCCTCATTTACTACCGTGCTGCGCTCTCCCACTACCAGTCACATGAATGCTCATCTTATTTGTATTTATTATTATTATTATTTTTTATTTATTTATTTTTTTTTTTTTTACAGACTCCAACAACTCTGGAGACAATTTGTACACCATGATTAACACTGGACCCGGCAATCGAAATAACGTAAGTTTCTTCTCGATCGGGGTTCTCTGTTTTATGCAGTGAAATTGAAGTGGAGGCAGCACGGCGGCGCAGCGGTCATCAGGCTTGACCTCACAGTCGAGAGGTCGCCGGTTCCAACTCTCGACTCAGGCCATCCCGAGGGGCGTTAGGTTCATTGAGGCCTCTAAAATTGTCCGTGGGTGTGAGTGTTTGGTTGTCTCCATGGCAACCAGTCTAGGGTGTCCCCTGCCTCTTGCTTCAAGTCAGCTGTGATGGGCTCCAGCTCACCGGTAGTTCTAATGAGGAAAGGTGTTAGAGAAAATGGATGATAAATGAAATAGAAATCACCATAAAACCTAATAAAAAAAATTGAAAAAACTTCATTTAAAAAACAAAAACAAAACGTCAACTTCAGGGACTGCGACTTTAGAGGTTCCACTGTCGCTGCTTGAAGTTGGAGCTTGTTTGCGGGCCTTTCAACGGAGACGTAATCCCGCGCGTTGTGTTTCCGCTTCAGTTCCCGATGGGCCCCGGCTCTGATGGACCCCTGGGTGCCATGGCCGGGATGGAACCACACCACATGAACGGCTCACTAGGTAACACACTCTTAACACAACCCTTCAAATATTGCCGGAGATGGCAGAAGTACGGATCCGACAAAAAAAAGTCGATGCAGAAAGTACTGATATGTGTTGAAATGTGTGGAGTGAAAAGTCATCCGGAAAATAAATACTCAAAGTAGTTATCTGAAAAATCGACTGAAGTACAGTAACAATTGTATTTGTACTTTTGTATTTATTTATTTTTAAAAATGTTTTCTTTTTTTTTTTTTACTTCCCACCACTGAATATTTCTTAACGTGTCTCCAATATAACATTCTTTTTTGGTTTTTTAGGCTCAAGTGATCTGGACGGAATGAACAAGGTAACCTTTTCAACCGGCCGTGCGACCAAGCAGTCCCTCACAATCACAATTTCATACGGTTTCTTTTTATTGTTGTTGTTGTTGTTGTTTCCAGAATTCTCCAAACAATTTAAGTGGCATTAGCAATCCTCCCGGGACCCCAAGGGATGATGGAGAGCTGAGTGGGAACTTCCTCCACTCCTTTCAGAGCGAGAACGTAGGTCACACCCTCCTCGCTGTCACCTCATAAACGGCATCCGAGAGCCGTTTACGTTTTTGCAAAAATCCTTCGCCGCCGCTGGATGGCTTGTTGAAATGATGTTCAAGACTCGAGTTCCACTTTGCAGTTCGAGTAACACAATTCGGAATTTTTGTTCTCAAGAAACAACCGTATGAAATCGGATATCTTCCGATCGGAGAACAGGCCTCTTCCAAAACAGCTCAAACTTGCCACCAGCGCTATCAGCTGTTTTTTTCTGTTGTTTTTGAGTTACTGGTGCAGACAAAGTGACACCACCGCTCCCGATGTTGCTGCCTGACGACTTTTCCTTTGGGAAAAAGGTCAGGATTTGATTTGCATACTTGGGTCCTCGGATATCTTTTTTTTTTTTTTTCAAATTTTGGTAAAGGGAGCGTGCAAAACGCAAAACAAAGCTGCTCAAGGAGGTAATACTCTGATTACAAATGTTACATTTCTTCAACAGATTCAAGGTAATGTGAATATTTTAATATAACGTTTTGCAACAACCTACGAGCGTTATCATGTCTAAATTTGAAAGAAAGACTATAGACTCTATAACCAGGCCGATAACTAGCTAATTAGCATGGCTAACGTCAGTTCGTTTCCATGGTGACGTTTACTTGCTGACGACTCGTATCCTGAGAAGTACTTCTACTGTTGTACTACGTTTTGATTTTATTTAGAAACAGTCTATTGTTTTTCCTTTTACATTCTCTAATGCACGAAATATTCTATACGTAGTTTGAAAACAAAATAGATCATCTGAAATGGAAGCTATTTACCCGAACATTTGAAAATAATACATTTGAGGACTGCAATTGCAATAGCGTGAAATCGTGATATTTTTGTTCAAGTTTATCAATCACACAGTCAGAATCTGTTACGACACTGAATCTCCACATTCTATACTGGAACTCTAAATTGGGACTTGCCTGTACGCTGTAAAACTCTGCGATGCAGCTGGAGCGCGAACGATGAAATTCAGTATAGCTGGGGACCGACTGTGTGATATCCTAACTCCGGTCCTCTTCTCTTCGTCCGCAGTACTCTCCCACCATGACGATGAGTGTGTGACGCGCCCCCGCTCCCATCCTCCTCTCTCCCTGCCAGCCTTACCCTTCGTAATTTGCCATCATTCCAAGGATTCGAACCCCCGCACATCCTTCCTATCAGGCACGGCCAAACGCATCAGCAAAGAATCAGGGATCCGCACTTGACGCCAGAAACGCTGGAAGACGGGGAAACAAAACGGCCATCGCGCGACGAAACCAGCTACTGAAACGACCGACCGATCGACGACGGCGACACGTCCCCCGACACGCAGGACCCCGCCCTAGAGCCGTGGTTTACCTCTTTTCTGAATGAATTTGTGCAGGAAGCGTCTCCCTTCTCGGGCTCGGGTCCACTTCAAACACTGGAGAGTGTACATACATGTACATGTGCATCGTGAGCTTTTCTCAGTCAGTTTTTATTTTATTTTTTTATTTTAACGCGCCTGTGTCGCCACTTGCTCAGCCACCATACAGATGGACATTTTCATGTGCAGTGTTCCCCCACATATTTGGGATTCGCTACTTGCAAATTTGGAGATTTTTTTTTTTTATCCTCTGGTTTGTGGACAAGCTCACATTTGCCATGTTTGTGCTCAGGCCAAAAGCCCTGTCTAGTATAAAAGTAGTGTTTTGGCGGCATCTTGATGCCAAGGAACTATGTTGGAGTAAAGGGGAGGCGATTTCACTAGTAAGACAAAACCCCTGTTGACTATAAAAGTAGTTCTCTGGCGCCATCTTTTATTAGATTGGCCAAATAGAAAAAAGTATTGCTTTGCTGCCATCTTGTGGCATTTATAGGCAATTATATACCTGAAGTGGGGAGCGTCAATTACTTACAGATTTTGGGTATTCGTTATGTATAGTGGGGGAACACTGTTGTTTTGGACTCTTTGTCTTCAAGCTAGTCGGAATTTATAATGAAAGCTGATGCGCCCTAAAAACTGCAGAATATTGATGTGTTTTAGCCTTTTTTTTTTTTTTTTTTTTTTTTTTTTTTTTAACTGCTTTTAAAGTTTCCCATTAGGTCCGTCCGGATAACAGACGTGGGCCCAATAAACGAATGCGGACACTTATGCAAAGCAGTTTGAGCATTTATTCCATCTCCAGCTTCAGGGCCATGTCCCAGTACGCACGTTGCCCTCACTAGTAAGACGATTCGGTGCACTAGTAGAACAACTGTCCTACAAGTAGCACGTTTTTTCCACTACGTTGTGACATTTCTGCAAACTAGTAGGATAATTATGGCATACTCATAGAACGACTACATACAAAGCTGTGCACTAATTGACATTTGTGCAGTATTAGTACTACTAGTGAAGTGCTAGATCAGGAGTCACAAACCTTTTGGAAACTGAAAGCTACTTTGGTACTGATTAATGCAAAGGGGCTACCAGTTTCATACGCACTTCTGAAATTAAAAAAAAAAAATCATCACCTTGAGTTATGTTATTAATATTTATCAATGTGAAGACAGATCATGTTCATGATGTGATGTAAAAAGTGGAACTAGTAGTGGAAAAACATTACGAGTAAGACAGCTGTTCTAGTAGCATGCTGAATTGTCTTACTCGTGTGGTCTAGGAGTGTACTAGTACATGGATTTGAACTATATGCTCAAATGGCTTTCCATATACATGGTAGTAGTGCACAACATACTACCTAGTGCTGCCCCCAAGTGGACTCCTGCTTTTAAAGATTTGGTTTTTTTCCCCCCAAGTTTTAATTTTTAAAAAAATTATTATTATTATTTTACTGTGGTCATGGCGTCACTTGTTTTTCCCCACCCGCGCTTTTTTTTTTTTTTTTTTTGTTGTAATATTTTGATCCAATCTTGGAGTCCGTATATTGGCCAAGTTATCCCGAGTTCGTCGACGCGTTCCAAGCGGATTCTGGTCGCTGCCGTTCTAAACTCAGCAGGAGTCGTGTAATTGTGATGATGCATTATTTTTATTCCCTTTTCCCTTTCCTGTGAACATTACAGACGTCTGTCCTGTTGTCTTTTATTTGCTTATATTTTTTTATTTCAAAATTGAGGAAAGATTGCTTGTTAATATAATTTTACAATAACTTAACATCTAGTGTCTGTTTTTTTTTTTTTTAAATTATATATTTTTTAAAATTCCACTCACTGGGAACATATGGATGCCGCGGACACTATTGCTATTTATTAGACAGCTAACAGACATTATCATTCAACTGAGGCATGGAATAAAATGTGGCTTTAATACAAAGGTTTAGGTTGATCTGTCTCCAATTTTCATCAACGTGCAATGTTTTGATTAACATTTTAGCATTCTCAACTGGCATATTGTACACATTTCAAGAAAATGCAATTACTGTATAATGGAAATTTTGACACCAGGTGTCTGAGCCATGAAACTTTCCAGGAACAGCCATCTCTGCCTTTCTGTGATCCCTCTTGTCGCAATCTGCTGATGACACATTATCATCTTACAAACAGCGATACCAAGAGACTGGAAGACTCACAGAAAGGCAATACAAGGCATTTTTGTAAATATATTGATTCATCCTGCAATTTCACCCCAAAGCATACTATGCTGAATGTTTTGTGAGTTATGTACGTACTGTGTGTGACGAATTGCACTGCTTATATTTCACCGAGGACCCTCAATGTCACAGTAAGCTGCATTTCCGGTTCGATGGTATAGTTGCATCCAATCCAAAAATCTTTTACACATTGTTGCATACAGTACAAATTTTAGGATTGTAACTTTTTTTTATTTTTTTAGAACGTGAAATATTTTTGACATTTGTTCACATAGTGTGATATCTTGTATTTTCAAATCACACCAAAAAATACATATATATTTTTAAGTCTAAATATTTTGGCATATTTAATAATAATTTGCTATCTGTTAAAGTCCCAAAAACTGAAATTAAAAAAATAGCACTCTTTTAAAAGGCAAAACATTTTTCCAATACTGCAGTGCACTGATTCTCAATTGGTGGGTCGCATACAGCTGGTTAAAATTTACACATATATACCTATTTCAGATTTTATTTCTGTACAGTACAGCATAATACATTCCCACAATATGGATAGGGTTTCAATACAGGTTTAGGGTTTCAAATTTGGGTTTAAACAGAATTTTAGGGTTTCAAAACGGGGTTAGCGTTTACAATTACAGTCTCAAATTAGGGGTTTGTCTTTAAACGAGTCACTGATGGTGTAGTGGTACACTCGCCTGACCTTGGTGCAGGCAGTGTGGGTTCAGTTCCCATTCAGTGACGGTGCGAACGGTTGTCCGTGTCTATATGTGCCCTGCGACTGACTGGCGACCAGTTCAGGGTGTAGTCTGCCTTTCGCCCGAAGCCAGCTGGGATAGGCTCCAGTGCCCCGCGACCCTAACCAGCAGAAGCAGCGTTGAAAATGGATGGACGGAAGGTTTAAAGACCGTGTTAGGGTTTCAAATTAGGGATTGAAAACAGTTAAGGTTTCAAATTCAGGTTTCACCACGGTTAGGGTTTCCAAACGGCTAGGATTTCAAATTAGGATTCAAAGAGAGTTTTAGGTTTTCAAAACAGAGTGAGGGTTTCAAATTAGAGTTTTAAGAGATTTTTAGGGTTTCTAAATAGGGTCAGAATTTCCAATTAGGGTTTCAAAACAGGGGTTAGTATTTCAAATTAGGGTGTGAAAAGATGGTTAGGCTTTCATTACAGGGTTAGGGTTTCAAATTAGGGTTTAAAGAGAGTTTAAGGGTTGAAAACAGGGTTCGGTTTTCAATACAGGGTTTGAAAACAGGGTTAGGGTTTCAAATTAGGACTTAAAGACAGGGTTCGGGTTCCAAACTAGGATATCAAAACAGGGTAGGGTTCACAGTGAGTTTTAGGATTTCAAATTAGTGTTTCAAAAACAGGGTCTGGGTTTCAAATTAGGGTTTACACAGTTTTAGGGTTACTAAACAGGGTTTCAAATTAAGGTTTCAAAACAGGGTTAGTGTTTCAAATTAGAGTTTAAAGAGATTTTTAGGGTTGGGTTTCAAAGTAGGTTTAAAAAACAGGGTTGTAATCTTCCGCAAATTATTTGGCAACATATTGGAATAAAAAGAATAAGAATGATACACATCTATTTACTCAAATGTCAAAAATTATTTGAATTTTTTACAGAGACGTCTGGAAATAATTAGTGTCTGGAAAAAATATGGCATTTTGAAATTCTAATATGTTGGAACCCGGGCCCAAGACGCACACACCAGAAGGAGCAGTGCAATGTCCACTGAATTGAGGCAAAAAAAAAAAAAAAAAAAAAAAGTCATTTTTTTGTTGTTTACATTTTATATATGGCATTGCAGTAAGTTATTATAAAGTACAATATTGTAAAGCGTGTTTTTTTTTTTTTTTGTAAATTAGAAAACACATTACAAACATGTTTGTTCTTTTTCTCCCATTCATTTTAATTGGGAAAGATGATTTGAGATATGCATGTTCCGAGTTACGTGCGTCGTCACGGAAGGAATAAAAACAAATTTTGTGTTTCGGGCTTGTGTATTGCACAAGTTAAAAAGTACATGAATACATTTGAAAAGGGTTTGAAAACAGTTCCTAAAGATGAAATGCAAATTGAATTAAAAAGCGAAATATAACTGAACTCCACCGAGGCAGTCCTTTTTTCTAGCACCACGAGAAGGAGCCCGTGCACCACACTCTTGAGACTCGCCGGCCAATAGAAAGCCTGTTTACGTCACCCAAGACGTTGAACTTGCCGGCGTACGTTTTCTGGCTCGGTGCAGAGTCCAACCAGTCCAACTAGTCCAACGCCGGCGTAGAAGCGAGCTGATAGGGCGCCGGAAGTGACCCGGTTGGGTGGCAGCCAAACTTCCTGTGAAACGAGAGCCCGACCAACGTATGCGCCGGCATCACAAACGGAGCTCTGTTCACTTCCTCATCCTAATTATACCCTCAGTAATAATAGATGCTGTTGCCCCGGTTTTGTGTCCGCGGCACAGAGCTTCCTTTGTGGACCTCGCCATTGACTTCCACTTGTGTTGTGGCAAATTGGCAAAATCAACGCTCGATATTTGTGAAGAACACAAAACCAACCAACAACAAGTGTGGGCGGGACAGCAACAAAACACAAAGGGAGCAAAATCTGTTTAGGCCATGTTTTTACATGAAACGTTATCCATTCATCCATTTGATCACCCTCATTAGTTTCCGTTTGTTCACATTTCAAGCAACACAGCTCCACACCGAAAGTAATGTTCTTTTTAAATCGTTTTTAATTGAGTTGAGCTATTCCCCCCCCACGCCAAAAAGAAAACAAAAACATTTAGAGATCATATACAGTACATGCTTTTCATTGGAGAGTGACAATCTATTACAGGAGAAGTGGGATTGCATCGCATTCTCCAAAGTGCATGACCCATGTGGGACACAGATCAGATTGTTTCCAGACGGTAAACAAAGCCCGGAGAACATGACCGAGCTCTGTACTGCACTGTCAGTACAGGAAGCACTGCTGTTTGGGGGGGGGGGGGGGGGGGGAAGAAAAAAAGAAAGATAAAAAAAAAAAAAAAAAGAAAATTTTTTAAAGGGATTTTTTCCAAAAGCACTTCTGTACTTATAGCCTCATAAATGATAACAGAATTAAAACTCAACACAGGCTGAGGGTTAGGGACAGCAACAAGTATTTGTACCCGATTACTCGGAGGAGCGCAGAAGCCCAAACCCGGCCGGCGGCCATGTTTCTGTATGCGGTATGTCCCTGTACTCCACAACGAACTTGGTGAACCTGTCGATCCTGGCGAGGTCATCGGAGTCGCACGGCAGCTTCGAGTCGCCCGCCTTTTAGCAGCGATAGCGCACGGGCCTCTTGAAGCACCGAAGCAAATTATCGCCATCGTTTGAATCGTTTCAAGGAAGAACTCCATTGCTGCGAGTAATACAGCACAGCTAGCTCCACGAGGCTTATTATAAGCCGAACTAGCTCAGGGATGAGCGTCAAATTTCGAAGACTCTCGTGAGCGTCGGGATTTGAGCTCTTTTCCAAAACGCGACAAATCCATTTTGGGTGATTCTGAGAAAATGGAATTCATTGACACAGATATGCAAATGTTACAAGCAGGAGTTTGATCAAATCCTTTGGCTAAGTGGGAACAGGTGACACTCATAGAGTCTGATCCGGTATCTTTCAATTTGGCTTTTATCTTGTTTTACAAATGGTTCTTTCATTTTCTGTACTTAAACAAAGTCTCGATAATCCACTTATTCTTTTCTAAATGTGCTTTTACAGTTATGGACATGATACGACAATGTAGTCAATGTTCAGTTTGTATAACTAAATTAGCTGTCCGCTGAAAATAACACGCCTTCCCGTGAGGAAGCAGAGTCTGGGTTCTCTGAGGCGGGCTCTCCCATCTCTGGGGTCGAGGTCACCGAGGTGGTTCAAAAGCTCCTCGGTGGCAAGGCCTCGGGCGTGGATGAGATTCGCCCGGAGTTGTTGTTGTGGTGCTGTCCTGGTTGACACGCCTCTGCAACATCGCGTGGACGTCGTGGCGACAGTGCCTACGGATTGGCAGACTGGGGTGAGGGTCCCCGAGGGTGTGTTCCAACTACAGGGGGATCGCACTCCTCAGCCTCCCTGGTAAGGTCTATATTCAGGGGTGCTGGAGAGGAGGGTCCGTCGGGAAGTCGAATCTCAGATCCAGGAGGAGCGGTGTGGTTTTCGTCCTGGCCGTGGAACGGTGGACCAGCTCTTCACCCTCGGCAGGGTCCTCGAGGGTACATAGGAGTTCACCCGAGTTTCCTCCGCAGGGTGTCCGGGCTCTCCCTTAGAGATAGGGGGAGAAGCTCGGTCATCCGGGAGGATCTCAGAGTAGAGCCGCTGCTCCTCCGCATCGAGAGGAGCCAGACGAGGTGGCTGGGGCATCTGATTCGGACGCCTCCCCGGTGAGGTGTTCCCGGGGACGGCCCAGGACACACCGGAGAGACTACGTCTCCCGGCTGGCCTGTGAACGCCTCGGGATCCCCCCCGGAAGAACCGGATGAAGTGGCCGGGGAGAGGGAAGTCTGGGCGTCCCTGCTAAAGCTACTGCCCCCGCGACGCGACCTCGGATAAGCGGTCGAAAATGGACGGATGGATAGTCATTCGCATTCCCTGTTGTCATGTGACTCATTAGCTCATAAAGAGTCGTTTCTTGAGTTGTCCATTGAAAAATGTGACATACTGTACATACAGTGGATATAAAAAGTCCACACACCCCTTTTTTTGTGATCGAAAATAGTAAGCAAGATGAACCATTTCAAAACATTTTACACCATTAACGTGACCTTTAACTTGTACAACAACAAAAAAAGATATATAGAAAGAAACAACTGGTTGCACAAATGTGCACACTTTCATAATTGGAGATGTGGTTGGGCTCAGAAATAACCAATCACATTCAAACTCGTTAAATGGGAGTCAGCATGACGCCATTGAAAGGGGCTCCCCCGATAAAGTTCAGCTGTTCTACTAGATTGTAGCTGGCCTTTTCGTCGTCACGGCACACGGCGCGGTCCGCCGAGTGCTTGCACGGCATCAGAGGGATCGCATTGTTCAAAGGGTGCAGCAGTGACATCGCTAAGAAGTTGGGACCGCCGCAAAACGGATAAAAGACGAGAAGGAAACTGGGCAGGGGAAACCAAGGTCGAACTTTTGGGACGTCATTCCGAAAGGTATGTTTGGTGCAAACACAACACTGCCCATCAACAACAACAAAATATCTGCAATTTGAACTGCAGTGTGTTATCCGCTATAAAAATTGAAATGCAGCTCTCTTATTCAAGCAGTTTTTGGGGTTTTCACGGTCGCAATGGAAATGCGCCAGAACAAGCTGCTACATGCGATGCGATAGAACTTCTTGCTTTAGAATTCGCACGGCATGTGGCTCGTTGCCCAAAGGTTCAGACTAAATGTCATTTTTACTGTCTGTGTGACAGAAGCAGCGCTAGTCAAGTGCATTTGCTCTGGAAATGCTCAAGAGCACGTGGTATTCATGATTGCCCCCCCCCCCCCCCCCCCATCACAGTACTATTCCACCTATTTTTGCTGTTCACCTCCTTCCACATTTCTCCACAGCTTCAAAACATTCCAATCTTCACCGCATCTTGGTAACAATTTTCCATATTCCCAAAATGTGTACTTTGCCCACACCTCCACATTTTTAGGGGGGCGGGGGGGAATCCAATTGAAATAAATGGAGACAGGTTCCAAATTTAATTCAACCTTCCGCATTTCAAAACTTCTTTCAAAGATTCCCACCATTCCAACATCGAACTTTTCAGATCATTCCTTCCCAAAATTCGCATTTTCCTTGACCAATTGACCAAATCACTTTTTCATATTGACCTAACCCTTCCACATTTTCCAACCAATTGAAACCATTCCAACTTGTAAATGTTCAGTTCATTCACGGCATCAACTGAAACAACAACTACGATCCTAATGATGAAACAAATCAGAGCCCCACATGAAACTGGAAACCAAATCCTTTATTGTGAGACAGCAATACAAAACGTATTCGACGTAAGATAGCCAACATCCATCACAGACGGCTCAACTTTTAAGCCTTCAAATTACGGCTACCGGAGGTTTGCGCCGCAATTGTCATGTAAAAAGCGGCCGAGTGTGAAAAGATTTGGCACATCTTTTGATTTGATGCTAATTGCCAATTCGCAACATCCCCAATGACAAAAATCAGTCATTCCTGAAAATGTCAAATCAATGAAGGCAATTTGGAGAGGCCCAATGTCACAATCTTCAACACCTTTATTAGACCAATGGTCATTTATTTAAAAAAAAGAAAAAAGAAAGCATTTAATGGGAACTATTTCAATATCCGTGAGCTCTTGACAAACAATTTGGAGCAGAAATTAGGGATTTTGTTTTGGGTTTTTTTTAAACCGGAAGCCCCTTTTTATACCCAAATTATACACGTCGGAAATGAATCAAACCCCAAAACTTGTTTTTCTGTTCAGGAATGCAAGTCAATCACTAAAGTTTGACATCTTCATCAAAAAATAATAATGTGCTTTACTGTCATACCGTCGGGAGTCGGTCAATGTACGAGCACTGGAATTCTCCGAAACGGCTGCTACAAGACAAAATGGCTGACTTCCTGTACAATTCCGGACACGCGTGCTTGAGATGTTTTTGTGCACCGTTACGATACGCACGTCCCGCCAGTTTTGGGTCGATCTGCGAAACTGGTACCCAGAGTTACATTTTATTTTATTTTTCCCCGAACTTTCTGCGAGTTGCTACCGAGTGAGAACTGGCTCCTTCAAATCAAAATGGCCGACTTCCTGTTCCGTTCCGGTGTCAAATCTGGCGTCCCTGCATTAATAAACTTGTGGTTTTGGGAAGAAAAGGCCTAATATTACAATAATAATAAAAAAAAAAAGACTTTTTTTTTTTTTTTAGCAGGTGTCTTTTCATGAAATTTTTTTTAAAACGTTGCATTTTGAAATTCACTCATTCATTTCACTTTACATCATCATCATCATATTTTAACTGAATCCTAGAAAAAAAAAGGATTATTTTAATCTGGTAGGATTGAGTTTTTTTTCATCCTGCCAAAAAAGGTCTTTAAGATTAAAGATAACTTTTTTTCTTGACGGAAAATAGAACTTTATTCTTACAACATTACAACTGTTTTCTTAAAAAAAATTGTCATCGTAACGTCGGCTTTTTTTCTGGAAAATAGACAACAGTCGGATTCTTGTGACATTTAGCGTAGTTGCTATGTGAAATTGCCGTTAGGCTCGTGAAGGCGTTCTTGGAGAAATGTGTCGCCTGGAAGGACTCAAAAAGTTGAAGAACCCCTTCCAGAAACGCATTGAAATTTGTTGCGCACCGCGAGTCTACGTTATCACGCTTAGGAACACTTCGTCATAGCTGAGAGCTGATCTCCAAAGTCTGCGTTTCACTTTATCAGGGCACAGAGTCCGCGCGGTTTAATCTGCAGCCATCACCAAGAAACACAGACGAGCCGAGACGAGCCAGCTCAGTCATCACGCGAGTGTTTTTGAGCGTGTGCGTGCGTGCGTCGCCGGGGGGGGGGGGGGGGGGGGGGCCCGCCGGCTGGTGAACGATGAAAAAAAAAAAACGATGAGTTAAGTGGTGCTATGTAAGTATTAGTGACCTGGCTGAATAGGGAGTCTGCTGGGCAGAGAGGCGTTTTCCTTCCTACTTCATCTTCTCCAGCACCGAGCGCACCTCCAGCGGGCTGTAGCCCCAAGGCCCCATGCCTCCCTGCGGAACACACACACACACACACATTACAATCAAATCTCCGTCAGAGTTCACGGTGGCTCCAATATCGGCGATAATTCAGTTAACCTTGTCAATTTATTTCATATTATTCCCGTGCATTCCCGGAAATTCCCGCCAATCCGCATGGAAAGGTTCCAATTTGAACACCCGCATTTTGCAACGCTATCTAGGTAGTATAAATACACGCATTTTAAGATATCGGTGTTTTTTTTCCCCCCCGCCGGCAAGGTATGTTTATTTTATTTGAAGGAATCTCACCAAGTCAGAATATAGTAATTTTGCCGAAATGAAGTACTTTGCAATATATTCCTCATTTCATGACTTGTTACATTTGCGTCTATGTTTGAAGTCCAGTTTATGCAGTGTAGAATAACAGAAAAGACCGCATTAACAATACGGGAGTGACGCATTCTTTTGGCACGGCTCGTTTTCACCCTGCGGCCGAGCCAAAGAATTCCTGAGCTATCTGCGGCGCTCCCTCGGCTCCTAGACACGCGATCGCGTGAGCCGAGGGACGTCGACGCCCTCCCGGCCGAGCTTCTAATCGCGGCATTTGCATGGAGGAGGGACGACGTGAACGTAACACCAAAATGCTCCTTTCGCTTCTTTTCGAAGCAAACTCTCGAAATCAGGATGACGTGCAACTGCGGAACCTCAAAAGTCCAACACGGAAAACCCTTTCCTCGTGGGATGCGATGGAAACAGAAATCATCTTTTCTCGGGTGAATTTCCCCTTGAGGAATTATAATGAGTGTAATAGAAAATAAATCAATAAAACTGTTGCCATCATACAACATTTATAATTGAAATGTAGGACTTCCTTTTTCCCCTCCTGATACCAGAGAGGCTTTGAACGTCAAAAGAAATAAGAATTGTTTTTTGTTGTTGGTGAAAATAAGTGCTTCCTCTTGTCTAAACAAAATTCACTTAGAGAAATCCTATACTGTATATTAATTATACATCACTCTGGAAATCTGAAATTAGTTATTCAGTCAGAATTATGCTAAAATGAGCCACTTAGAATCAGCGTGAGCTAAATCCCCCCAACATTATTAGTTTCTCTGATTATACTATTTAAAGGTAATGGGATGTGTAGAATGAAGATTTTTGTTTGTTTGTTTGTTTTATGCTTTGAACTACCGACAACATACTCCAAACAAATATTGTCATTTTGAGCGTTTATTTGCAGAAAATGAAAAATTGTCACAATACCCACAGAGCTCCGGTGTTTTGTTGGTGTCTTTATTTGTTTCCAGAGTCACGTGTATTGTATTTACAGTACTACATATACTACTGTTTATAAAGGTTTGGGTGTCTCTAAGACGCGTCCTTTGCCAAGTGTTGCGTTGAAAGCGGGGCTCACCTTGTAGAGGACTTTGCCCTCGCGCAGCACGTAGAGCCTCTCGGGCAGCGCGCCGTACTCCGTGGACGCCGTGTTGCTCATTTGGTCCACCACCACGGGGCAGAGCGGATCCTCCCTGATGAGGATCTGCGCCGCCGCCATCCTGTCCTCCAAGCTCCGGTGCTTCCGGACTTGAATGTTGTTGGTGAAGGCCCAGCCGTCTGAAACCAAACGGTTCAGCAAACCGCCTGTTCATCACGGGAGATACGTCCCAGACGGCAAATTCGCAACACATTTCGCGCTACCTACAGCGACGCACACTGTACAGCGGTAGCTTGACTCACAAGTGATCAAACACGGATGTTTTATTTGCGTTGCGAGCGAGCTTCCGATACGCTGGGATAGGCTCCAGCAGCCCGCCACCCTAGTGAGGATAGGCGGTAAAGAAGATGGATGGAAGGATGGTGTCAGGAGGTGGTGAAGCATAAAGCTGTTCCGCGATCTTCATCACATGTGATGTCAGGGCGACTGGCCTGGAGTAATTTAGCCCACCAGGATGTACCGTAATTTCTCGTGTATAATGCGCACCGCACCCCCCCCCCCCCCAAATTTGTCAAAAGTCAATAGTGCGCATTATACATGGGTATAGGGGCAAATAGAAAAAGATTTTCACATTTTATAAATGTATGCCGCCATCTAGCGGTTATGAAAAAGCTGTACACTTTCATTCCAAAATGAATCATGTTCAACCTATATTTCATTGAATACACTACAAAGACAGGACATTTAACGTTCAAACTGATAAACTTTGTTTTGTTTTTTTAGCAAATAATCGTTAACTTAAATGTTTATGGCTGCAACAGGTTCCAAAAAAGCTGGGACAGGTGGCAAAAAAGACTGACTTTGGGAACAGGCGGGTGCCATGATTGGGTAGAAAAGGAGCTGCCCTGAATTGCAAGCAAAGATGGGGCGAGGTTCACCTCTTTGTGAACAAGTGCGTGAGAAAATAGTCCAACAGTTTAAGGACAACGTTCCTCAACGTACAATCGCAAGGAATTGAGGGACTTCGTCGTTTACGGTCCATAATATCGTCAAAAGGTTCAGAGACTCTGGAGAAATCACTGCATGGAAGCGGCAAGGCCGAAAACCGACATCGAACGTCCGTGACCTAACGTTGGCCGTTGGGGTTAAGGGGAGCAATATTCAGAGACGTGAATGAGCGATTGCTGAAGTCGTTGAAAAACTGGTTAAGCTGGTTTGCTCTCAACACATTCTCCCCAGTGGTGGAACCATTCTAAGAACTGCATCCGGAGCTAGTTAGCTTTATTAAAAACACTTAGGCGGTTTTGGGTGGCTGGGGCGTTTCCGTCCAATGGGGAACATTCTTTGGCTAAAAGAGTAAATTGAATTACAAGCTGGGTCACGGAAGGAATTTCACTTGGAAGTCAAGGTACCACTGCATTCCAAATCAATTTTCTCTTATGAGGTTAACTGAAATGCTATTAAAGTTAAGTGAGGCCCAACAACAACAAAAAGCATCCACATTTTTTGGGCTCAAATTGTTAATACCGAAAAACAGCATTGTAATGTCTACAAAACAAACATAAGAAAAACTTGTTTTTTTTTTAAATGTATAATTACTGCACCTGCTGCGGCATTTGCGTCTCGGATGGATGCCTTTAAGGGGTGTGGCCTAGTGAATGACGCCAGGAGCCGGAGTCAGTTCGCGTGCGAGCGTCTGGGCGCCGGTGGTGGCCTACATTCTCATTTTGTATTTGCGTGTTTATTCAATTGAGTTGTACAAGATATTGGTCACGTTAATGACGGAAAGTGTTTTTCCACGATTTATCTTGGGTCTCATTTTTTAATATCACAAAAACGTGGCACGTCAATACGGGCGTTTCGAGTTTTGAAATCCACTGTACGTGTGCATGGGATGATGCAGATGGCAAAAATGCATTGAAATACTGCGATAATGGGAGTGTTTTGCGGCACGCGGCCGGCGGCCCACCGGTTGAGTGGGCCTCCTCGATGTAGACCACCAGAAAGTCGGCCACGTCGCCGAAGTCCCGGACGAGCTGCTTGAACAGGTCCAGCTTGAACATGAACGGCGGTCAGGAGCAACTTCCGAAGCTCAACACCAGAGGCCTCGAACCTGCACGCGCAGCAAGGAGGGAGTGGAGATTCACGCGGGCTGCGTAGCAACGGGTGGATAATTCCGTTCATTCGAAAACAATTAGTTCAGGAAACTTTGTTGTTTTATCGAAGAAACGGTTTCACATGTAAAACAAACAATTGAGGGTCAGCTGAATTCGTGGTTCATTTGTGAATACTACAACTTGAGAAATATCAGCAGTTATTTTTATTTCATCACATTCTTGTTTCAATTGCTATAAATCAATGACGAATACTGCATTCATATGTATTTAATCGTTGACAAACCTTAACGGCCATTAAATCAATTATGAATGATACATTTAAAGAGATTTTACTCCGTTTTATTTGAAAATGTATTGTTTTACGAAAAAAAGATCTTTCTTTAATGTAAAACATTTTGTTTTTTTTATGTTTTAATTATTGGTTCATTCATTCTCATGAATTATGAATACTACAACTGAAAAAAACTTTTTTACATCAAATAAAAATAGCACTTTTTTATTTAATCAAATTCTTCTAAGACAAACCATATATCAATTCTAATGTATTCGTGTGTATTTAATCACTGGCAAATTGATTATCATTATGAATTACGAGTGTTACATTTAAGAGAATTCTTTTGACTAAATTAAAATACGTTGGTCAAATTAGAATTGGATATTTTGTATTTAATGAAAGCATTCGAACGGGGAGGGTCGCAGTTTGAACTTTTTCTGCAGTTGCTCGATAAATAAATTATAAATTGCTTACAGAATTGTTCGCATCACTACAGTTGTTACGAATATATATATATATATATATATATATATATATATATATATATATATATATATTTATTTTTTTTTTAAACACACACACACACAACACTCATCATAGGTTTGTTATTTTCCAGACTGTTAAGTTGGTTTGAAGTTTTTGAAGCGGCGCCTCCTTTGAAATAGGAAGAGGTTTCATTTCCCCGCGTGATCAAGAACATGTCCCTCTTGTAAAAAGGAATATGGACTTCCTAACCATTTTCGTAATGCCATGTCGTGCTCACCCACGCTGCAGAATGGTTCCATTTCCAACCCCACCGCCGCCACCGACCTCATCTAAAGCGCTGCCCCATACGTCTGTTGGAAACCAAAGAAAACGGGACCGAAATTTGCCTTACCGTTGAAGAAGTTGCAGATGCTGCTCTGCTGCTCGTCCATGGAGACCACGGGCGAGTCCGGAGCTCGTTCCCCCACGAACGCCTTCTGTCCCAGCGACGCCCACATGTGCGCCGCGGCCGTTTTGACGAACGTGTGGGTCAGGAACGTGGGGCCCCAGTCGTCGTACGTGAAACTGGGATTCTTGTTCATCGTGGTCCTTTCGTTCATCTTCAGGATCGCCTCCTTGGCCAAGGCTGGCGAAATCAAGTGCACGGCGCGCAGGACGACGTTCAAACACAGCACGTAGAGTAACATGAAGCCGGTTCGGACGTACAGGCGCACCTTTTGCACGAGCATGACCGCAGCGGCCGCGACCGAGTCGCCGAGTGGGAGGCGAGCGTGTTTGGAGAGCCGGGAAATAGCGCGCGATGCCTTCACGGGAGGAGGCGTCCGCTTCCGCCTGCAGCGCGCGACGCCTTCACGCGCAGCTCGGAATTTCGAAAGCCACCTGTTGCGGAAAGTTACACGACAGCACGTAAGCGACCGTTTCGACGTTTGGGCTCGCTTACCAATGCCCTGCAGTAATTTGTTATTTTTCTTTTTTTCTAGAAAAAAATAATAATAATATAATTAAATCTTTTTTTTTTAATCGAAAAAAAAAACATTTCTATTTTTTTTTTTATCTAAAGAAAATGTTTTTTCCCATTTTTTTTTTTTTTAAATCAAAAAATAAAAACACTCTCTTTGACAACGGTTTTACGCCCCCGCCCCCAAAAATAAAACTATTATAAGCCAATGTAAACTTATACAGTGGTGACCATGGAAGGATGCAATTTTCCACAATTTTGTTACAATTCTTAGTATAAACCTGAAAGTGGCAAATTTGTAAAATGATCTTTTTAAAAAAAAAAAAAAAAAAAAAAAAGCATCCCTTTCTGGCCACCACACCACTTGTGGGCACAATATGGTGGCAAAGCACTACTTTTCTATTACATAGGGCTTGGAGTACACAAATAGCGCTGCAGCAGTTATTTTAATAATAGATTAATCTGTCAGTCAGTTATTTTCCGATTCATCGACGACTACACCATTGCAAATTGACAGTGCAGAAAATACACAAACACGATTCTGACTCAGTTCCTGGTTCGTCCCGTAACGTCAGAAAATCGGAAAAGATTTCACCATTGTTTTCCAAAGTAAAAAGCAGATGATTGCCAATGTCTTATTTTGATTATACAAAAAGATGATTAGCCTGCTTTTATGGAGGACTAAAAAATAAAAAATAAAATTCTCTAAACGATGACTCAGTTAGCAAAACAGTTATCGATTCATTCCCAAATCGGTTAGTTGTCAATGAATCGATTGTAGTACCGCTAAACACGAGCCATAGCCAAAGATTTAGGACGAAGGCTGCAGTAGAAGATCCTCCTCCCACTTCAACATAGAACACTGCCTGGAGATTAGTCTTGAATTCACGCTCGTAACTCGGTGCGGATAATGCCATTCGTCCATTCCAGCCTCTCCCCTCGGAAAATGTGTTTCATGAGAAAAACAGCTCTCTGCACTTTATAAATCACAAAAGCATACGGTAATAATATAATTCAACTGAATAAGTTTTTGTCGCACTTTGGCCTTCACCTGTGCTGCTCAATCTGGTGTGCACGCTTTGGCCACCTGGAGGCAGTAGAAGACAAGACAGATGGGTATACCGTACATTGAGCCGTCTAACTCCTCTCCATCAGTACGACACTAATAACAGCCGTTCTTCGCAGAGGATCAAGAAAATATGCATTAGTATTGCTATATGCTCCGTGTACGTGTGTTCTAGCAACATTTATATCCCTTGCTTAAAAGGTGACAAAGGCGCCACACGGATGCAAAAAAAAACTCCTCTAAGTTGGGTCACTTGTAACGTAGCCCTTTATGTACCCACTTTGATGCCCCTCGCATGTGGGGAAGGAGACTCCCAGTCACCGATGCACTTTTCAGGCGTTGATCGAACACTGGGAGAACAGCAAAACGAAACGAGCACATTCACGCGGGCGCTGCTGTCGACCGCAGCCCACGCCCAGACACTCACGCAGATTCGCTGATGTCACGCGTAGACACCCCACCAGGCCCCGCCTCTTAAAGGGACACGCATGTACACACACACACACACACTACAATAAATACAGTATTTTCTGTACATTGTATGCTTGCAATTTTTTGGGGGCGTGTTGAAGTACATTAACAATGTGCTTAACAGTGAAACTGCAATGATATTTGCCTTTACATATTTACACCAAAAGAACAATATGAAAAGCTGACTTGTGGCAATCGGACCAAAGGAGGTCTCCGCCTGTCAATCACTCTCCTCGGAGTCGTACTTGAAGTCCTGCATAATCTCGCTGAGCGCCTCGTGGGTCTTGATGATCCTGAACAATCCCAGCACGCAAGTACGTCAGCTTAATGAGTCATGCGGTAACCACGGCGACGGCGACGGCCCTCACTCGTGTTTGAGCTGCTGGATGGTCTCCTGACAGGTGTCCTGCTCTTCCGGGCGGTCCTGAGCCCGCTGCCTGGCCAGCTGCAGTTGAGCTGTCTGAACGCAAAGCACAAGTCGAGTCTGTCGCGTATTCATCAAAAACAAACAAAAAACAAAAAACACAAACAAACAAAAAAATGGTGGTCTTAGTCCTAAAAAATATTTGATATTATTTTAAGTAACATTATACACAGTTTAAACATGAACACTGCACTTAGCTGTAGGAAAATGAAAATATAGATAGAAAATTTTAAAGTTACATGAAAATGGACCTAAAAAAAAAACCATGTTATTAAAGACTAACTGCAAATGTATTGCACTTCAAAGTTAAATACAACGGAACTGTGCATAGGCCGTGATTCATTTGAAGAAGCCCGCAAACGACCCTTTTTTGCAACACGGCACATAAAAGCCAAATATAAATCGTGCCTAATTATATGTTTAAAACCAAAAGGTTCTGAAAGATTTAATCCAAGAAGTAGGAGCAGTATAGTTTGCGACGTTAGTCTAATGGAACAGTTGCCTCAGTCATACTTGCACTTTTTCGTAAAACAAGACAAAAAAAAAAACATTTTTTTGTCAGGATTTTGTATCGCAAGTTAAAAATGACTGACAATTGTGCTATTGTGTCAGCGATATACAACTGAACTGGACGGAGGCAGTGCTGCTTTTGTGTACCACTAGAGGGAACATAAATACCACTCGTGGTAAAATAGTATTGACTGCTATGATACGTGCCCAAGTACAGTTCAGTTATATTTAACTTTTCTGTTCAGTACAGCTGCATTTAATCTTTAGGAACAGGTTGCTTTTAGACATTTATTTCGGTACTATTTTAGTAACTTGTGCGCAATACATTTGAATGGAATCATTGACCACATTTGTTTAATTTCCCTATGTTTAAGCGCATTCCCAATGTCCAAACAGTGCACGGTGTTACAGTGGTCTGTAGTCATGTTTCCTCCCTATGGCAAAAAAATATTACACTTATTTAAATTACACATTTTATGGATAAAATACACTCATCATTGAAGGAAAAGAATAGTGAAATAAGATGAGCCAGTGGCCAATCAGTGTATATTTTGCATAAGAAATTAACAATATTAGTTATCACTAGGACAGAGAAGTTGTATTCATTGATTTATTTTTGTAATTGTATCACAAATGCAATATTGAGTCCTTTACTGTATTTTAAGATTGTATGCCCTCTTGTGGTGATTCTGAAAAATTTACTTAAATTACAAATAAACTTTGCCCTTCATCCTAGCAGAGACTCTTCTGTCACATAACACACCTGACACCTTCCTCCACCCGTTCCAACCTGCTTTGACCCGTTTCTTCACTTCCTGACCACACTCACCATTGCTCTGGACGGTTGACCCCAAGTATTTAAAGTCCTCCACCCTTGCTATCGCTTCTCCCTGTAGCCTCATTCTTCCCCCACCAGCCCTCTCATTCATGCACATATATTCTGTTTTACTTCGGCTAATCTTCATTCCTCTTCTTTCCAGTGCATGCCTCCATCTCTCTAACTGTTCCTCCAGCTGCTCCCTGCTTTCACTGCAGATCACAATGTCATCTGCAAACATCATGGTCCACGGGGATTCCAGTCTAACCTCATCTGTCAGCCTATCCATCACCACTGCAAAAAGGAAGGGGCTCAGGGCTGATCCCTGATGCAGTCCCACGTCCACCTTAAATTCTTCTGTCACACCTACAGCACACCTCACCGCTGTTCTGCTGCCCTCGTACATGTCCTGTATTATTCTAACATACTTCTCTGCCACTCCAGACTTCCGCATGCAGTACCACAGTTCTTCTCTGGGTACTCTGTCATAGGCTTTCTCTAGATCTACAAAGACACAATGTAGCTCCTTCTGACCTTCTCTGTACTTTTCCATCAACATCCTCAAGGCAAATAATGCATCTGTGGTACTCTTTCTAGGCATGAAACCATACTGTTGCTCGCAAATACTCACTTCTGTCCTGAGTCTATCCTCCACTACTCTTTCCCATAACTTCATTGTGTGGCTCATCAACTTTATTCCTCTATAGTTGCCACAGCTCTGCACATCACCTTTGTTCTTAAAAATGGGCACCAGTACACTTTTCCTCCATTCCTCAGGCATCTTCTCACGCACTAGAATTCTATTGAACAAGCTGGTCAAAAACTTCACAGCCACCTCTCCTAGATGCTTCCATACCTCCACAGGAATGTCATCAGGACCAACTGCCTTTCCATTTAGCACTAATCGGTACAAAAGCTTTGTAAAACCTATGTACGATATGCAGTATAGAGGCTATACTTTAACTACTGAGGGCAGTTTGTGTAGAAATCGTGTGTGAATGCCGAAGAGCTGACTTTGCACTGAAATGCTGTGGAATTGTTTCGTTTGTTTTAATTGTAGAATGTGAAACTTAAAATGTGGATGAGGTAACTTATGCAAAATATCAATTTTATTAATATCAATTTTATTGTGAACGTGTGGGAAAGTGATGAATCGTTCCTGAATGTGCTGAAGACTTCGGAGTTCGAATGGTCTGAATCGGTCCAGCTTCATATGTGATATAGTTCTTAATTTTGGAGTTTTAAGGAGACAAGTGCAGAATTGGAGCACTGCGGGAATCCTTGGACTGTCGAAAATAGTTTCCAAGAATTTTTTTCAATGAGCTGAACAGTTTGAATTTAGAATGAGAAAGATAGGGAACCTTTTTCGTTGAATGTATCGCTCACTCGAATGGAATTTTTGTCAAAGAGTCCGCGTCGCTTAATGCTGACAAATGATGCAAAACGCCATAGACAGGCTAACGCGGTGTTGCGGTGTCATAACCCTTTAACTAACGGATATTTGACCACAAACGGTGGAGCAACGCATGTAGACAGTATAACAAAACAGGCATATATTCTTTATCCTTTGCGAAGAACGACTTATAGTGTTGTACTGATGAGCTGTGAGGAGTTGAGACATCTCAATGAACAGCGTACCCCCCTGTTTGTGTATAAAAATACTCACAGGCCTATGTTCTTTATCCTGAGCCAAAAAATGACTAAGATTACTGCAGTTTAGTGAGTCAGTTGTGAAAGTCTTGTTCGTGCGTGTCTCTAAGTCAGTCTTATACAACTACCTGGTGGCCACACACCAGCAGCACAAGCAGTCCATGGAGCTCAAGCTCAAAATGGGGCAAAAACTCATTCTATTTAATTATGTCATTACTGTGTTTTTATAAAGTACAATATAATAGAGTGCTATTTGTCTTATTATGAAACAATTTTGTTTTGTTTTTGTTTTTTTGGGGGGGCGGGGGGGGAACTGGAACAGATGAATGACATTTCCACTCATTCCAATTTTTTCCCAAATGAATGTTTTTTTTCAATTGTTTTCTTTTTGTGTTTTATTTTCTGTTGGCCAAACCTACCCTGAAAAAACATATTCGCCATTTATCCCCGCTTATTCAAGAATTGTGGGGTTTAAAAATGTAATAACTATTTTTCCAGAGCAATTATAATGGGTGCCAGCTACCCGCAGTTTTTCGCTATTCGCGGTCCGGCCCGCCCCCTATCGCCCGCGAATAGCGGGGGTCTACTGCGAAAAGTAGCCATGTTAATAAACATTACAGAGTAGCTCAGTAGGCTTGAATTACCAGTTGGAGCTTGTGCTTCTCTTTGCACTGCAGCTTGTCGATGTGTTCCGAAAGGTCGGGCCGGTCCAAGTGGAGCCGGAACTTGTCCTTGATGTCCAGAACCTCCTTGGAGATGCCGCTGAAGGCCAGCGTGATCTGGTGCACGAGCTGCTTGTAGTGCTCGAAGTCATAGTGCGGGCCCGTCCTCAGGTAGGCCTCGTGTCCTCTGCAACAACAGGTAATCCAGCAGCTTCACTTCATCGCGCCTGGAAATTTGTATTTATCTATTACAAATAATGTATCTTTGTTCATCTATCTATGCCAGTGACATATAGTGAGAGGCAGAAGAATTTATCAACCTTAAATGAGCCAAGGTACATATTCTACACTGGGGGAAACTCTCACTGCACACAACCAAACAAAAAGGTCACAAAAAGTACTAGATGGAGTGGATATCAAAAGTCTACACACCCATGATCAAATGCCAGGTTTTTGTGATATTAAAAAAATTTGACAAATCATTTTAAAAATGACTATTAATGTGACCTGTAACTTGTACAACTCATCCATCTATCCATTTTCTGTGTAATTGTTTTTTTTTTATTTCAGAGGTGGTAAGTAAAAATAAACAACTGAGATATTGTGGTTACATAAGTGTGCACACCCTTTTATAACTCGGTAAATGAGTCCGCACACATCTGCCACAATTTAAATAAATTTAAGATGCTCTAGTAGGCTTTTCCTGATATATATTATGCTTTCTATCAGAAGCCAAAAGATTTTATGCTTACACTGACTGCTATTTTGAACTGTTCATAATTCCTTGCACCTTGTCTAAGGCTCCAGGTGCCGCTGAAGAAAAACAGCCCCTGAAGGTACTTTGTCCTTTTTTGGTTCATTTGCACCAAAAATTACCTTCTGGTATTACGGCCAAGAAAAATCCAACCTTGGTTTCATCGGATCATAACAAAACCTCCCAAAAATGTGGGAAAACTTGTTTTACCTCACAAAAACCTAACCTTTGAACAGGGGTGTGTAGACTTATATCCACTATAGATAGATGAACAAATGTAGATTATTTGTAGTAAATAAATAAATAAAATAAAATAAAATTGAGTGAAACCACTGATCCGTGAGAGAGATCATCAAGTGTGCGGTGAGAAATCAACCAAATTCCCTAAGTTGGTCCAAACATTATTATTTAAATCAAAATTGCATACAGTGCATGATACAATGAGATCAGCACCAGTATACACAAACGTACTCCTCAAAGAGTCGATAGGTCTCCAGACGCTCTGACTGCAGCTGGTAAAACCTTTGGATCAGCGCTTTGAAATCAGTGGAAACCTACAAGGAAATAGTCACGTTTCAAAAAGGGATTAGTAAAGAAGTACCAATACTTTATTCACTACTAAAGTAGATTTTGCAGGGCTGTGTACATTACTTGAGTACATGCAATCCATTATGCCAGGGTTTCAGAACAAGGTATTGTAAAGAACTGAGTAAAAATACATTTGTTCTTTTATAGTAGTACATTTCAGAGTCTGCACTTTTTTTTTTTTTACAGTAACTTTTACCAGTCTATTATTTTACACAAGTACGAATGTTTACGTATACGTGAGGACAAAGTGTGAATACTTCTTGCCACCTGTATAAAAAAATAAATAAATAAATAAAAAAGACTAGTTAATTATCTTAGCTTGTAGCACGTGCGTCGGTTTAAAAGTATCTACCGATAAACATATGACGTGCTTACTTACCATATTTACCTATTGGGAAATACACTTCGTGTCTTACAATGACGATAAAATAATTCTAATTTTGACAATCACGTTGTTGGTTTGTTTTATTTTCAGGCAAGTCATGAGACTGAGTAGACGCACACTTCCGTGTGGAAATGACGTCGTGCCAGTGTTAGTTTGAAGGGGCTTCAAGATAAAAGATTTGCTGACATCTTTCGCAATTCACCCATAAACTCTCAAAAATACTTATAATGAGGACGCGATGGCTAAAATCTTAGATTTCAAGCGAGACGTCTGCATGTCCACGTATGAGGATGTTGCAGCAGTGTTAAATACGCTATGACAATAACCATGCTTGTTAAATATGTTATCATATAACTGCTCAAAATCACGAATATACGAGTTTCTGATGAGGACACGATGATTATTCTTAACATCCGCTTTAGGCGAGACATCTGCCGGGGTGAGCGCGTTTCCGCGTGGAAATGACGTCACAGCAGTATTAGTTTGTGGGGGCTTCAAAATAAGAGTCACGTTACCGCTACAATCCATGTCTCCAGAAGTATTTGGACAGTGGCGCATTCGCCATAATGTCACTTTTGTTTAAATACTTTTGAACCAATGAAATAGTGGTACGTTAAAAGCCTCTTGAAGTTGACATTTTATCCAATTCCCTGCTCACTATTTAAAAACACTTTCAAGATGTTTTAGTAACAACACGTCTGCGTCACACTTTGGTGTTGTAAATAAAAAATATATATATATACAAAAATTGCTTCTTTAACGGTAAATATGCGGTTTTCAAACTGCTAGCAAGATTGGAATGTAGCCTCACTGGAATATTCCATCAGTTAGAATCGAAATTGTAGTGCCATTTCTCTAAATAAACAATTTAAATTGTATTCTAATTGATGGAACATTCCGAGCATATATTTAAATATTCCCTATTAGAGGTTCAGGCTTTAGCGGGTTAAAGGAGAGGGAGATCCACAATCTGGCTCCTTGAGTTTGCTGTAATAATTGCTGGTGATGACGTCATACTTTGTTTGTCGGTTCACGCTCGTCATATGCAGACGGCGGCACTCCCACGCAGCGTGCGTGCGCTCGTCGCCCGGCATCCAGCTGTGTTCAGCACCGCGCACGGCTGAACAGCGACACGCGCGATGCCGGCGGCGGACTGATCCACGCGATCGTCGGGCGGCGACGAGCAGCCGCAGTATCCGGTGCCCGACGCCCGGCATCCGCCTCCCGTGACATGCCAGCCCGGGCGAGGACGAGGAAGCCGCGGGCAGGAGGGGAGCAAACGACTCGGTCCCCGGAGAGGCACGTACCCTCTCGGTAAAGGGTGCCTTTCCTCCGTCCCCCCCGGTGGCCCCGGCGGCGGTCGCCATGGGCTGCATCCACAGCATCGCCTGCAACAAGTCGCGCGTCCGCAGGGAGAACGTGGTCGTGTGCGAGCTGGCGGCCACCATCGACCGCCGCCCCACGGCCGTGGAGGAGGACTCGGCCATCGTGTTGCGCTACAAGACGCCCTACTTCAAAGCGTCCGCCCGGGTCGTCATGCCGCCCATCCCGCGACACGAGACCTGGGTGGTGGGCTGGATCCAGGCGTGCACCCGCATGGAGTTCTACAACACCTACGGGGACCTCGGCATGTGAGTGGGCTCAAGGCTATCGTTTGGTGATTTCCTAGTTAGTTTTTTCGAAGTTTTAATAATAATGATTGAGTGCTTTTTATTTTTTGTCTATTTTTTTTTCCAAATATTTTTGTTGTATTTCTTTTGCTTTATTCATCTTTTTTTTCTGTATCCTGTTTTGTTATTTCCATAACAATTGTGTATTCTGTCATATTTTGTTTTGCTTTCCCACAAAACTATCAACCAGTTGATGATCCACCATTCATAACCTCGAAATGTTTTTTTGGGGATCACTGAACCAAAGCACTGCGGCACATTCGCCGTTTTGGACTCGCAAAGTCGCTTATTCACGTACTTTTGGGGTAACCTATCCTCCACTGCCATTGACGGCTGTTGAATTCAAATATCCATGTTAACATGGAGGCCTGGCAGTGAATGAGTTAATCGCTGAAAAACTCACCTATTTGCTGCTTTTGTGTTCAAGCCAACGCCATCTCTGGGAGAAAAAAAAAAGCTTTGCTGCCACTTTGTGTCATCTACGGACAATTAAAAACCTTTTTTCTTATCTCCGCAAATAGTACGCAAGCAAATTCTTTTGATGAGCCTCATGCGAAGGCGGTTTGCTTGTGCTGAATAATTCAACGACTGAATATCTTTTATGTAACATGGTTGCATGATTGTGTACATACGTGCTAGATGCATGGTGTTGATGCTTTATGATCCTCTTCAGTTTCAAGCGCAAAGTTGTATGTCGTTACACATCAAGAGGAGCATTTGGGCACGCAGGAGCCGAGGCGCACACCTACGCATTTTGTTCTCGTGACTTTGGCTTCCTGTGTGGAGTTGGCACGTTTACCGGCGTACCCAGAGAACGCCCACACAAGCGCGGGGTTTTCTCCAGGTACTCCGGCTTCCTCCCACGTTCCCAAAACATGCATTTTGGGTTCATTGGAGACTCAAAATTGTCCATGGGTGTGAATGTCTATTATTGTCTATCGGTGTCCTGCGATCGGCTGGCGACCAGTGCAGCGTAGGCAAGAGGAAGTGCCGTGCTAGCATCTCCATGAGTGGCACCACTCCATGAATTATTTAGTGTGCAGACACATCTGGGGCGCCCCCGTTGGAGTCTTCCAAATGATCCAATATGCTGATTAAGATAACTCACAGTAAGAGGAAACAAGAAATTATTGCTTGGTTATTAATACATTTTTAAGTGGCCGTTCTTTTGAGTTTTTACAGTTTTTACAGTAGTCTCACACTTGAACAGAGGATGGATGTGTATGCTGGAAAGGGAGTATGTGTTGTAAAGAGAAAGGGTGTGTCAGGATTATGAGAAAAGATGATAGAGTCCACGGAGTGAATGAGGAACACCAAGTAAAAAAGGCACTGACGTTCAATTCGAGCATGCGTATTTTGTATGTGTTGCATCTGTAAATAAATTAAAAACTGAAACTTTCTTGGTATATTTTTTTTTTTTGCTGTTTTATAGTTTGGGGTGTCACAAAAGCAAAAATCAAAGTCACTGTTCCGCTTGACATGTTTCGTTTCATATAAACAAAATGTTTCCACTCTGGTCAGAAATTGGTGTTTTTGTTGAAAAAACAAACAATATTCTACTGCTGAATACTAATGGGGAAAAAAAAGCCAGAAACAAACTTTCTTTTCTCTTTTTTTGGGGGGGTGGGGCAGAAATCCTGTGGGTCTTGAAAGATCAGTGAAAATGCCCTACAGCAGCTGGCAGTGAATTATTTAAATGCCAATATTTAATCACAACAAAAGCGCTTACAAATTTGCATCATCGATCCCATTTTTTTGTAAAACGGTGCCAACAACAATCACACACACGAAATCCTGGAGGGACTGGAAAGGCTCCTCTGACCGGGCTCCCTCTGTGTCGCCCCCCGCAGGTCGAGTTGGGAGCTGCCCGAGCTGCGCGAAGGCCTGGTGCGGGCCATCAGCGACTCGGACGGCGTCAGCTACCCGTGGTACGGCAACACCACCGAGACGGTCACCATCGTGGGGCCCACCTCCAAGCCGTCCCGCTTCACCGTCAGCATGAATGACAATTTCTACCCTAGCGTCACCTGGGCCGTGCCGGTGAGCCGATCCGACACGCCCGCGCTCACCAACGTCAAGCGCGACCAGAGCTTCACCACCTGGCTGGTGGCGCTCAACGCCACCTCCAGGGAGAAGATCCCGCTGCGCGCCATCAAGTGGCGCATGCGGGTGGACATCGCCGTGGACCCGGCGCGGCCTCTGGGCTCCAGGGCCCGGCTGGTGAGCCGGGCGCATCAGGACCAGCCGCGGGTGCTGAGCCGCACGGAGCCCATCCCGGCCAACGCCATGGGGAGGCCCAATGCCAACGACGCCCAAGTCCTCATGTGGAGGCCCAGGAGGGGGCCTCCGCTTGTCGTCATACCGCCCAAGTAGAGATGGTTACCAAAGCCGCTTGAGCGTTTATTCCATGTCCTTCATGTCCAGCTTAAGGTCCGTGTACTAGTACGCTATTTCTCCTTACTGGTAAGACAATTCAACACACTAATCGAACGACGGTGTCTTAGGAGGTAACGTTTTTTTCCCACTACTAGTGCAACTTTTGCCCCGCCCTACGGCAAATGCTTTAATGCCTTTTCCTGCTTGAGCATTCACTGTTGGCCTACTAGCACACAATCAAAGTGCTGCACTAGTAACACTACTAGGCCCAACTAGTTGGGATGTGTCACACACTCGTAGCCTCCCGGAACCCATGAGTAACACCGAAATGCTCAATGGCATGCCATAAAACTTTTTGGGTCAGTGGTGCTGCTAGGCTTCAGGGAACTTGCTTACTAGTAAACTACTGTGCTGCACTAATAACACCACTAGGCATGTATAGTAGCCTCCTGGACCTTACTGGTGGAACCAAAATGCCCACTTGTAGTTTTGCCTCTCTAGTAACACAGAGTTGTCCTACCAGTGTGCAGAAATGTTATGCAGTAGTGGAAAAACATTTTTGTGAGATGTTCTTCTCGTGCTCTGAATTGTTTTACTAGTGAAGACCAAGAGTGTACTAGTGCATGGACCAGAAGCTGCATATGGAGAAGGTTTTCCTGTTTTCAGGGAAAAGGGGACAAGCGCCTTAATTCCCCACGGCTGCCTTGGCTGTTCCGAAAAGCATCACGGCCTCGACCTCAGCACAACTAAACAAACAACCGCCCATCCGTTTTCTATAGCACTTGTTAGGGGTCACAGGTCAACCGGAGCCTATCCCAGATGACTTTAAGCGAGAGGTCGGCTACAACCTGTACTGGCCGCCGGCCAATCGCGGGGCAGCGAACAACGATAATCAAGCTTCTCATAACTCAGCCTTAAAAAAACTCACCGAACACACTACAGAGTACCAAACGTGTTCGATTGAAAGCCGGGAGCGCGTCAATCAGGATACATTTCGATGAGGCCTGTGCGCTTGCCGAGTCAGATAGCTGCTTTCTTACACTAGACTGCCTCAAACGTCACTTGAAGAGGACATGGGGTCGACTTACTGTGTTCGTTTATTTCTTCTATTATTATTTACAGCTCTGGCGCCCTCTATTGACTAGCCGCCACAAGTACTTCAGCACGTTTCAGTTTTTGTTTGTTTGGTTACATTTAGATAAGGTGCGGAATCAACACTTCAATTTTTGTTGTTGCTTTCTTACACAACTGTGTGTACGTCTGTACAGAGTTTGAGTACTTTTACCACCTCTGATGAAAAACACTCAAACAAATAAGCGAATGAAAATCAGTAAGTACGGCGGTACGACGTATCATTTCGCGCCGTTCGTAACCTCAAATGCGGGACCACCGTAAACTGAGGACCCCCGTCGTCTATACATTAAGAGTTATTGTGACGATTTCTTTGGTACCTGCGTTTCGTTTTGGTCAACAACGTATGAGGATGTCGCGTTTTTCCCGTTTTTTCCAATTTTGAGCTCGTCCGACTTGTGTTTTACATGCGGAAAAATGTACGCGTATGCACGTGATGTATCGGAACTGACTGAAAGATTTCATGTTTACACTGAGAAAAAAAAAATACCTCAATCAGTGACTGTATTGTGAGGGCTTCGGTTGGTACTATGAAGTACACACCTAAGCCCCTAACCGCCATTGAAAATTACATTCATTTGCGTTTGTCTACTTAGTTATTATTATTATTGTAAATATCAATTATAATGAGGTTGAGTGCAACTGTATTTATGACAAGGGAGGCCTTGTACACATTTACTGCATTAAAATGATTTTTTTAAAGGCATTTTCCCCCACAACGGACAACCTTTCAAGGACCCCCATCATGAGCCTAATGCCAATTTAAACATAACTACCACCCTAAATGCTATTGGAATTTAAAACAACAATAACACACATTCAAATTCACAGATACTACAGTGCAGAACGTGAGGACGGCGACCCGAAGTGCATAAGCACTGTGTGTACCGTATTGTTCGATGATGCAAAATCATTTTTTTAATCCGATTAATCGATGAGATAATCGAAAAAGTACACGATTATAAAAATATTCGAAAGCTGCAGCCCTAGTGACGATGACAAATTCAGATTTCTTTTAGAGGAAAAAAAAAAAAAAAAAAAAAAAGTTGTAATCTTATGCTACTCAAGTTGCACTTTTTCGAGAGAATTATTATTATTATTTTTTTAATGTTTACAAGTTGTGTTGTGTATATGTCAGGCTGCAGTAGAATAAAGAAAAAAGATCCTACATCCCAGTTTTGCCTCAGAGGCGACAAAGCAAAACTTCTATTTCGTTAAAGTGGTTTTTTTATACACTAGTTTGGGGTGCAGTGGGTGACAGAAAGATGAGGCGTACCCTAAAAGCAGCACAAGCAGTCAGACACCTTTTTTTCGACTTTATACAAAGATTGTCTTAGTAGTAATTGAGACAACAATGTGACAATTCCCACACAAAAAACGCACAGTAAGCACAATCAAATCGTACAACTAGATGAAGCTCTTCAAAATAAAAGCTCATAAATTTCTCATCAGCATTAAAAAAAAAAAAAAAAAAAAAAAGAGGGACACATTTTAACCCCAACGTTGACGACAATAAATTACATGAGCCGAGGAAATGAGTGATTTAAATTATTCCGCTTCGACTAACAGCCTATTTTAAAGCTACCAGTATTTACATCCACTGTTCACGACTTAGTATCTTAGTAATAACTTTATGTAATCGCTCTCAGTATTTCTCAAGTGACTCTGTAGCCATGTTGAGCAAATATGGCCACTGGTTGCCTGGCAGCAACGCAAAAACCCCTCCCAAAGTAGCCGCTCAAATGCACAGAATTGGTTTTTTTTTCTTCCCCACAAACACAAAAGTTTGTATTTCGATTCCATAAGATGCGATCTATGGCGCCTGCTCGAAGAGTTACTGTGCCTCACACGCCTGCATGCTAGAAGCCAATTAAGAAATTGGATTCAGGCTTTTGGGTGAAATTTCACAAACCTAAAATGCACTATAACCTTTTACTTGCTGACCAGAGATGGTCAAATTATGTTTACCTGAAAAGGTTGTAGTGCTTTCTCCGTTCGTCGTGAAATTTTACCTGAGCAAACGTTTTGTGAATACAGTGGAACCACGGTTTTCACGATGAATCTGTTGCAGGAAGTCTGACTAAACCCAAAAATGTACGAAAACCAAAGCAATATTTCCCATAATGTAAATCCAATTATTCCATTCCAGACACCTAAAAACATTAACAAAAAACATTTTATGAAGAATAACTATAGTTTTACATACAGAAACCAGCGGGAAATAAATCTGACAGATGAAATGGAAAAATCATTTAACCTAATCATTACCTTTATTGAAGACTCTTGGAATGAAAGACGGCGAGGAGCGGGGAGCCATTTTTGTACTTTTCTCAGAGTTCTTTCTTGAATTCTCTCGTCTTTCTCGCCTTATTTATGGCTGACACTCGGAACTTTCTGTCATATTGTGTAAAAACGGTTTAACAGACCACAAAACGTATTCCACGATGGAAGCTTTTATGAACAATTCAAGGCGATAACAAGCCTCCCGGTCTGCTCAGCAGCACTCTGGCAAATTGGGTCAACGTCGGTTTGACATCCTGTCAAATGTCTGGCCTTCAAAATTAAAGCATGCCATCATAATAACAGTTTCACCACACTTTCTTTGGCCCCATGGTGCCTTATCATGCGGCCATACTCAAAACAATTTTGTGCTTGTTTACTGGGCGTTACTGCTAAATAAGCTAGCATGGGACCAACGAAATTGTGTTGAAACTGTTATTATATTGCATTCTTTTTATTCTGAAGGCCTGACTATTGACAGGATGAATTACTCTGATTCCCAGGATGGTTGTTATTGCTCCGAGTTGTTATTAAAAGCTTGCATGGTGAAATACATCTAAGCTGTCTGCTGAATTGTTTTTTTACAAAACTTACTAAAATGCTCCAGATGAACCCGCGGGATGATCGACTCCAGGAAAATGAATGTCTGAGTCTTGTTTTTTTTTGGAGGGGGTGAGGGGGGGGGGGAGGGGGCCCCATCGGATGTACGAAAACTGGGACATAATTTCGATGAAAAAAAAGTCAGTGAAAAGCGAGGTTCCACTGTAATGTATTTCCTATGAGGTAACTCTTAGCCTTCCATAGTAGCCGTTCTTCAGTTACTACACATGCAGACATTATTGCTACAGATGGAATGATTGCGCAAAAAGTTGTGATTTCGCTCTCCCAGCTGAGGCACTTCAGGTGTAAACAACAATTGTGCTTGACCTTTTCTTGAGTTGTTCCTGTACACCCTCCCGACTGACCTTTCCCCCTCTCTTTCCCTGACCTCCTTTTGGTCGCGCTGGGCTTTCCGTCCGTCTCACGCCCTGCTGGGGTTGGGGGACGGCTTGGTTTTGTAGCCGTAGAGGAATGTGGCGGCGATGACGAGGACGGCTCCCGAGAAGAAGACGCTGGTGATGACACAATTGGACAAGGGGAACCAAAAAATCTATCACAAATTACAGCGTCCTCCCGCTATAACGCAGATTGTTAAGCAATTTTTCACGGGTTTTCCCAGTATACAGACAAGTACGAGTTTCGAGTTGCATGCCTTCAGTGCAGTACCACGTTGTGTCACAAGATGTCGTACATAAGAAGCAAGACGAAGAGTCAGAGATGGTCCCCTACTTAGCTCAAATAATAAGTTGTTACCAACAGAGGTGAATGAATATATGCCTGAGCATTGTTGTGTTTTCTGTTTGTAAGCATTGCCACTTCATGTATGTTTACGGAGCAGTTGATTCAAAATTATCGTGACACCTATGCTAATTTATGTTTGCCCATCTATGGCGTTTCGCAGTGTATGTTAGCATTAAGCTTTCAGAGTTTTGGGGTTTAAAAATTAAATGTTTTGACCGATCACGCATGTTCGCTTACAAATACTGCCAGGGTATATAAACTTAAAAACACAAATGTAAAAGCTTTAGCTTTACAGATGCCACGGCAAATGACAACGGACGCTAGAAGAGGTTGTTGCATGTACCTGGTGGGCTCGAAGTCCTGGAGCCAAAAGTAGGAAATAAACGTGGAGAGGATGATGGAGAGCGACGTCGCGAAACCTTTGAGGATGTTGTCGGCATACTTGATGACCGCCGCGATGACCAGACCGCCCAGCGCCTGAGAGAAAACAAACACATGCACGCAGATGGACGGAGGCGGGACGGAGGCGGGCAACGAGACTAACCTGCAGCGTGACCACGGCGCAGGTGACCACGTTGTAACCCTGGAACATTCCCGACTCCATCACTTTGTCCCCGTCGAAGCTCATCATCCCGAAAAAGCCAAAAAACAGGCCGAACATCCCTAAAACCGCACACAAAATTTGCTCAAGGGCCACATTTGAGTTTTAAAGCCGGGCCATTCGTAGAAGACATTAAAAGATTTAAGGTGCATGATGTAAAAAAGTTTATTTAAATGATATGCATTTTATTTTATTACTAATAATTCATTTAATATGAATTACTTAACATATTTTTAATAAAAAATTTAACTCTAAACAACTGACACCCAGTCACTCACCATGCAAACTAGCTAACAGTTAGCCAGTTGACAGTATACCGCTAAGCAGAGCCAAAACAGCCAACTCCACTCTCACTCGCTGACGCCCACGTCACTCACTGGGCCAAGCCCCGCCTTTCAAAGCCACACACACTCAAAGTCACAGATATTACAGTGTAGTACGTAGTACTTGAGGATGTCGACTCCAAGTGTACAAAATTAATGCCTGCACCTCACACGCACATTATTTTATTGTATTGTATTGGTATTGTTAATATCCGATTATCCAACTACTCGACGTGCCAATCGGTAGAATACGCGATTCTAAAAATATTGGATGGCTAACGTGATAAGAGGTGAAAAAAATTTTGCCATGGATTTGATTAGAAGTGTGTACACGGGCTAACTTTAACTGACCGAGCTGGATGTTGCGTATCCAGACGCTCTGTTTGCTCTCCTTCAGGATCTTCTCGAAGTAGACGCCGGCGAAGCCGCTGGAGCAGCACGCCACCAGAACGGCCGTGACGCCCACAAACTGGGAGCCCGTGGACACGGACGCCTTCTCCGCCACCACCGAGGATTCAGACGGCCACTGCGGACACAAGACATAAGATGAGGCATCGAAGGCTGTGCCTCTATATTCTAAGAATCACTATGTCTTGATCGTCACCAGTGGATTACAGATGCCTCAATCACAGCGTGCGCGACGTGACTCCAAGTTCAAAGTGAACAGGCACAGTTTGAACATTAACAATGCGCATCAAAAAATAGGAAAAAAAAAAAAAAAAAACTGTACTTGAAAAAAATGATTCAATTAGAATGTACAGTAAGCAG
Organism: Phycodurus eques; assembly: GCF_024500275.1. Lineage (NCBI taxonomy): Eukaryota > Metazoa > Chordata > Actinopteri > Syngnathiformes > Syngnathidae > Phycodurus > Phycodurus eques. The sequence continues at coordinate 27,145,560 of NC_084532.1, forward strand.
TCTCAATTACACTCAGCTGCGTTTCATCAGTGCCAAAGGGAGGCGTAAAGAAGTGGGCTGACACAGTAATGAAGTTGCTTTTGTCTTCTTCTATTGTATCAAATCGTCTGGTCGAAAAAAATAAACTCTCTGTTGTCGCGGGGATGTGGAGGAGGTGATACCGCAACTTTTTACCCTTGTTCCCAACACCTCATCCTTCATTAGTTCATCCCGTTCCCACGTGACCGTTGGTTGGTCATAATGAGTCATTGCTCTAGTTAAGACGTAGTGATTTGAAACAAAAAAAAATGGCCACGTTTACTCATTAGAAATGCAGCAATCAGGACAAATTTATACCACAAATAGTGGGGGGGGGAAAATGCAAGAAAGTGATACCAGCTTAAAAATGTTTACAATCTCCTATTTTAATAGTTGAAACTGTAAATATGATCCCCAAACACTTAAATATAATTTCAAACTCATTTTACAGCATAATCCTTAAAAGTTAATCCTCCATAACTTCCGTTAGCAACCTGGCCTAAACTCAGCTCCCCTCTAACATACAAAGATCTTAGAACAAAATAAAGAGAATTAATACGCACCTTCATAAATGACTTTCAACGGCCACAGCTGACGCCCCACGACTTAGCTAGCCAACCTTAGTTAACAACAAGCAACTATACTCTTAATTCGCTGGCGCTCACGGCACTCACCAGGCCAAGCCCCGCCTTTTAAAGCCAAACGCATTAAAAGTCACAGATACTGCAGTGTAGAACGTGAGGATGACGAACCCAAGTGGACAAAAATAACACCTCAAAACATCCCAAAACATGATTTTTTGTTAAGTGTCTTAAATGAAAATATCACGGCATTTTATAAAAACAAAACAAAAGAGTGAAACGGGGGTGAAACTGGTGCAATTACTGGCGATGCACCAAATGTGCGTCCACGTTTTAACTACAGGCGAGCTGTCTGTGAAACTTTTAAGTCAAGCTGTATAAGTGAAAATGGAGAAAATTGACCAGCTACCTGTACGAGAGCCACTCCGGTCATGAGGATGATCAAAGAGAGCCACTGGTAGATGCCCAGCCGGCGTCCCAGCATGAACACGGAGAACAGAGCCGTGGTCAGGATCTTCAGCTGGTACGTGAGCTTGTGGGAGGGAGGGAGGGAGGAAGTTAGGAAGGACGCGGCGAAAGTCAGCGTGGAGAACAAAACAGCGCGGCTTTGTTGATGTACCTGGTAGGTGGCGGCGTCCAGGTTGGACAGGGCCACGTAGAGCAGGTTGTTCTGCAGGGTGTAGATGCCCGAGGGGATGGCCAGCTTGAGGGTTTCCATGGGCTTGTGGGCGATCTCCTGGCGAAGGACGATGTTGAACGCTCGCACGCTGTAGCCTGAGGAGAGGCCAAACGACATGTCTGATTTTAACAAGGCTGTGTTGCGAGTCATTCATATAGTGGACTATATTGCGTTGTTCATTGCAAGCTGACGGGAAATAGAGGGCCCACCTTGTCTTTTGTTCCCAGCTGAAGAAATTGGTTGTGTTTTAAATGGATTTTGTCACTTTGATTTAGCTGTCTATCCACTCACTGTGGTCTCTGAAGACGAGCATCAAGCAGATGAAGATCTTCATGACCTCGGCCGCCACCACGGCCGAGGACGCCAGGTACCGCGGGCCCTCCGCCTGCAGGGTCCGGGAGTAGCGCATGATGAGCACCAGGGACGTGGTCTGGAACACCAGCACGCCCAGAGACAGGTACTTCAGCCGAGATGAAACCATGGCGGCCGTTCGGGAAGAAGGCTGATCGGATAGAAGAGGACGAGATAAAGAAAAGAAATTAATTAATCATGACACTGATGAATTCTTTACAGTCTATTGAATTATGTTATTACTATATATTTGTTGAAAGTCAAATATCATAGAGTGGTGTTTTCCGCATTTGAAAACATCACTTTTGTATTTTTTGAGGACGCTGCAACGGATTAATTGCATTTCCATTCATTTCAACTGTGAAAGATGATGTGTGTTTCGGTGTTCACAGAACTATTTAAACCTGTATCTCAAGGCACTACTGTACGTTGAAGTGAGTTGAGGAGCTCAGTTTTGACTAAGGTAGCGCTTTGCCGCCCGCTTGTGGCATCCACGAGGTGTGTCATAAAGGTTTCACTAAAGACATACAGTTTTCCCCCTCAACGAGGGCCAGACGATCAAGCGACACGAGACTTGTGACAGAACAACTCGTGCCTGCTGCCCCATGACAACGCGCCGACTCAGAATGCCCTGAGCATCAGACACTTCCTGGCGGAGAACATGGCACTACGGGAGCAACCTTCCTAACCGCCCGTGACGTCACAAGGCCATCCATTTTCAAGGACGACATCAAGTTGGCCGTGACGACGGAGCTGCGGAGGATCCCCACAGGATTCCATCCACGAGTGCATGAAGGTTGAGAAAGAAGGGGAAATCTTATGGCTTGTAGTTTGGATTTTAAATTCTCTCGGCCATTTCAAGCCTTTTGGGAGGAGTGAGGCACCAATTACTCGCCATTTGCGGCAGGGCAAAGTCCCCACCCCCCACCAACTTCCTTGTTTTCCACCAATCACAAACACGCACCTGTACAGAGCAGCTGGCCACCGCCCCCAAAACACAAAAGAAAATATTTCAACTTTTTTGCCTTAGCTGTTACATATTATTGCTTAGCGTTTCGCGAGCTACACTGATTGGTTTTTAACGTGTTAAGTAAATCAAATAGTAATGTCAAAAGTCGCCCTTGCATCCTTCGAGTTAAAAAAAAAAAAAAAAAAACTTTAAAAAAAACGTTTGGACACCCCTGGAATAGAGGGAGTTATTCTTACCCTTTAGCGTGTATTTAATGAGGTATTGAAGACATAAAAAGACAAACAAAAAGGGAATTGTAGCTCACGCCTAGTCCGATGATGTCAAACGTCAAAACCGAAGCAGCTACAAATGCAGTTCTTTCTTTTTCTTTCTTTCGTTCACGTCCTGTCGTACGTTGAGCCACCCTGGACAACCACCATCCACGGAGACGCGCACATTATGACGCATTGGGCATCTTGGAATAACATTTTAATTTAGATACAAATAGCCAACACTGAAAATGTGAACTGGACGTTCGGATCGCTTGAAAAATAATAAAGAAATCACGTCCGGTAGGTTTCTTCTTCGTTACATCCCAGGGCGGATTGGTGCTGCTGTTGTTGTCGGCAGGTTGCCACCCGCAGGCCAGTTAGAGAACTGCGCAACATAATTACGTTTGCAACTAAAATGTTTTCTCTCTCAACAAGATATAAAGACATATTTGTTTTTAAATGATTGCGCCAAAATTTACATACTCTAACTTTAAGATAGAGCAGTTGAGTGAAAATCGTCTGATCTCGAATTGTCCCTGAAGGCAACACCAGACTGCAGCCTGACAGATGACAGAAAGACAGATAGATAAGGTTACCTACTTTTTCTTGTATATCAACATTATTTATGTAAAGCCAATATTACAATTTTCCCTGCTGTAAGACTAATAAAAGGTGCCGTGAGCAATTTAAAAAAACAAACAAACAAAAAACAAACAAAAATTGAATACATGACGTATTTCTTCTGCGATTGGCTGGCAACCAGTTCAGGGTGTACCCCGCCTCCCACCCGATGATAGCTGGGATGGGCTCCAGCACTCCCGCGACCCTTGTGAGGAGAAGCGGCTCAGAAAATGGATGGATGGATGTATTTCTTTACACTCACACATACACACACACACACATCTCTGATGATCCGGGCTTTAATTCAGAAAGGAAACTTGGTTGATCTTTTTTTCAACACAACAGTTTGAGCTCCAGTTTACAAAACATGGCCACAACTACTTCATATGTTGGAAGAAAAGAAACACCGATATATGTTCATATATAAATATATACAGACCTTATAAACACAGCTTTTGCTTGCTATATGTGCAGAAATATCAATTGTGTTTTGTGGAAACTGAAACACAATTACTTGTTTGGGATTATGGTCAAGACAATTCCAACTCTGCGTCCACTGTATTGGATGCACGTGGACACAGAAAGCCGTTTGAGCATTTATTTAATATCCTTGAGCTTAAGATCCATGTACTAGTATGATCTTCAGCCCCAATAATAAGACAATTCAGCGCACTAGTAGAACAAATATGGCTAACTGGGAATGTTTTTTACACAACTGCCTTCGATTACCAAGGATATGGAATAAATGCACTAATATTATTGATATCGAATAAATGCTAACACTAGTACTACTGACAAAATTTTCCGAGTTAACATCTAGCACGCAGTTGTCAAATTGTGACCATTTTTACCTCACTAGTTACATGTCATTGTCCTACTAGTACACCAAAGTCATCCATATACTAGTACATCTTTGTCCTCACTTTTAAGACAATCCACATGATACATGTATAATTAGTCATTTTTCTTCCCACTACTGTATAAGATTTCTGCATACTAGTAAAACAACGTTACTATTGAGGCAAAAACTACTAGTCGGCAGTTTGGTCCACCTAGTAGGGTCCAAGAGGCTACTGGTGCATATCACATGCCTACAAGATGGGTCGAGTTGTGTTACTAGTGCAAAACAGTAGTTTGCTAGTAATATGAATTGGGTCAAAAGTGTCACTTGCAGCCAGGAAAAACATTATGAGTAAGCCAGTTGTTTCCCCAGTGTGCACAATTGTCTTGCTAGCGAGGGCAAAGAGTGTACTAGTATATGGACCTTAAGATATGAAGACTATCGAATAACTGCTTAAACGTCTTTCCACAAACGAAATCACACAAAGTCACTAAATACTTTGATGGCCCTCCAGACTTGGCGTAGGCATCATGACAAGTAAAACATAGCAGACAATGATTGTAATTAAGCAAAAAAAAAAAAAAAAAAAGGAAAGAAAAGAAAAAAAAAGTTATAACGTTTTGGAAGAAACAGAAAAACAGAGGCAGTTTTTAAAAAAATCATCAATATGCACCTTTAACATTCACAATCATCCAAGTGCGCACAGTAATCATATATATATATATATATATATATATATATATATATATATATATATATATAAAGAGCCTTTGAAAAAAAAGTCTTTTCTAAGTAAAATCTCAGACTTTACAAGCAGAATGTGCTGTGCGTCCATGTATGTTTCAACACACCAAAAGTGGAGAGAGACAACAACAACAACAAAGGCGGACATAAAATTCTATGGAGCTTTGCGACTATGATTGTTATTTTTGTAACAAAAACTGCCAACATGCAAGTAAAAGCTTCAGATCACTTGGCCTAGGAAGAGTGGTTTCGACATGAACACACATCGTGGCATAAATATGATAGCATGTAACGTAGCAGAAAGAAACGACAAAAGTATCCGACGCATTTCATCCCCGCTCTCATCTCGATGTCCATCTCTGTGATCATAAAAAAATAATAAGTCCACGTTTGGTTGCCAAATGAATCTGACGTGAGCAAACAAGGAGCTAAGATGTTTGTTTGGTACACATGGAAACATTCTAGCTCATAATAAACATTTTTTTTTGGTATACTGTACAGTGGTACCTTGACTTACTGCACAAGTTCAATTTGTTGTTAAACCGCCTATTAAGTGAAGTCAGGAGCTGAAATCCGGTTAGACTGCATGTGAGTATCTGGGTGTGACTTGTGGCCTACAGCAGCTCTTTGCGAGTGTTCTTATTTTGCATTTGTGTTTGACTGTTTGACCAGTCCAATAAACGTGTGAAAGCACATCAGTGAGTGTGGCTCTCTTTCTCCCCCCCGCCCCACTTTCACACCAGTCAGTGTCAGAACTCTTGTCTGCTCCATGCCCCTTGCAAGTGTTTTCATTTTTTATTTGCGGGTTTGCTAATTTTGGCTTGCAGCACAATTAAAAACAAAACAAAACAAAAAGTAGTACCATCAATAGTAGTAACAAGTAGAAGTATGTTGGAGTGACAATACGTGAATGTTCTTAGATCTTTGTATGTGAGGGAGGGGCTAAGTTTAGCCTAGGTTGTTACTGCAAGTTACAGAGAGTCTTTGCTTTTAAGGGTAATGTTGTAAGATGAGTTTGAAATGATACAAATGTGTTTGGGATCATAGTTTGGGGTATATTTAAGTTTTAAATGATTAATATTGCATCTGAACCCAAATTTTGTCTGGCAACACAAAGCCTTGGAAGTTGGGGCACTCATCAGTCAAGGCACCACTGTATTTGATTTCTTGCTCAGGGAGGTTTTAGGAACTATAACCAAGTTTTCTTAAGTGCAAAGAGAGACAACTATAACATACGACGGGAAGAGAGAAAGTTACTCTGCGTCAACGTTGAAGCGCATTGAATCCCCAGAAGTCATTCTTTGGCTGCTTTGCCTACGCGAAAACCTGCCTGCTCCCCAGGGCCGGTTGCTGGGACGCCTGCTGGGACGCCTGCTGCGACTGCGGTTGCAGCTGCGCCCGCTCGGGAATGTGTGTGTGGCGGGCGGAGGGCAGCGCGTGGTGGCCGTTCCCCAACGGGGTGGGGCTGGTGGTGACGTCGGACCAGTCCGAGTTAGAGTGCGGCGAAGACGACGACCAAGGGTCCGGGGACTCGGGCGAGGGCGTGAGATAGGGGTGCTCGCTCGGAGGGTGCGCCGGGTGCCCGGGAGTGGTGCCCTCGGAGCCGGCGGGGGTGAAGCTGTGTTGGGAGGGCGGGGTGGGGTACTTATCCACCGGGCTCTGCATGGGCGGATACGAAGGCAGCGGCCCTCCATGGGTGACGGTGTGGGGGTGCTGCATGGGGTGGGAGAGCCCCAGGCTCATCTGCTCCGGCATCTGGTACATCAAACCCTGGCTGCAGTGGAGGTGGCCGGGCCCAGGCTGAGGGTTCTGGGGCTGGGCCTGCGTCACCTGCACGTGGCCTTGCTGAGGTTGCTTCAGCATGGCTTGGCCTCCGCCGGGCGCCATCATCTGGAAGGTGACAATGGGGGGCAGCTGCTCCCGACTCATGGTGACATTCATGGGGGTCAACATGGGGCCCTGGCTGTGGTGCTGGGCCATACCACGGTGGGTGCCCCCCATGGTGTGCGGCACCAGGCCGAACATGTGGCCGCCGAAGCCGTGCTTGTTCATGCCCACCCAAGCCTGCTGCTGCTGCTGCTGCTGCTGGCCCAGCATGTGGCTGACGGGGGGCAGCATGGGTCTGGTTCCGGGGCTGCTCATGAGGGGCGGGGAGTTGGCGGTGGTGGAGGCCGCGCCGGATGCATCGCCCGCGTACGAGTGCGGCGATTCTAGGGAGTCGACGGGCGACATGGTGACGGAGCTCTCGGGAAGTCCTCCAGCTGCCTTCACGCCGTTTACGCCACCTGAACCGCTGCCGCCGGCACCCGCAGCCGGACCCTCCCCTCCGGCAGGTTTCTTTCTTCTCTTGGCCTTCATGTCTTTGGGCTCCTTAGCTCCCCCGCCGACACCTCCCATCTTTGGGCCGCCCCTCCGGCTCTTTTTCCCCTGCGGTCCGGGACGCATGCCGATGAAGGCGGCTCCGTTGGCCCCGCACATCACCGAAGAATTTCCTCCGATGTGATTGGGCCCGTTGTGGGGGCTGTGAACCAAATTGTACTGGTCCAGCAGACGGACGATGTCGTGATGCATTCGTTCTTGAGCCGTGTCTCTGGGAAGACGATCCAGGTGATCGGTGATGTCGCGATTTGAGTAGTGGTCGAGGAGAACTTGAGCGGCTTCGAAGCTGCCCTCCCTGGCTGCCAGGAACAGCGGGGTCTCCTCCTGAAGGAAAGAGTTAAAGGCATCAGGCTGACTTGTCCACATTGTTTGCTAAAGTCATCCAGTGGTGCCTTGACTTACAAATGTATTAATATAATTTCAATTATCTCAATGGGGAAAACTGATTTGATGTCCCAGTAAATTGAGCTACAAGCTTGGTCACGGAACAAATTAGAACTGTAAGTCAAGGTAGCACTCTATCGTAGTCGTACACCTATACGAAGACAACGCAGTACTGTATCTGAACAGACCTTATTGTCCTGCATGTCACGGTTGGCTCCGTTCTTCAAGAGGACAAGAGTGGCCTCTACATTGTTAACTGCTGCGGCCCAGTGAAGCGCGGACTTGCCTGGAATAACAGAATGACACAAAAAGTTAACCCAGAAGAAGAGTCTTTGTTGGTCAGAAATTGTAATAATAATATAATAATAAGTGTTCCCCTACATATTCTCGTTGCTGTTTTTGTGCTTCGGTGAAAAGCCCTGTCTAATATGAATATAGTGCTTTGGTGCCATCTTGTGGTATCTACAAGGAATTATAACCCTTTTTCGGGAGGTGTCAATGACTTGGGGATTGTCACTATTTGTGGCAGGGCAGATCTAAAAATACATTTACATTACATTAACTCAACATTGCAGTATAATTGTAACATAACCTTAGTGAATTTTTTTTTAAAAAGAAGCCACATTTCAATACATTATATTATTGGCAAACATGGTACATTCCAATGCTTGCTAACCAAATCTCAAGGGGAAATGTATTTATTTAAAAAAAAAAAAATCAATACAAAAATCAAGGCTTCACTTGTGCATTACTGACCATGGTCATCTACAGCGTTGATGTCAGCATGGCAGTGGATCAGTTCTTCCACCATGCCCTCCACAGCCAACCTGGCTGCCAGGACTAGTGGAGTGGTGCCATCGTTCATTCGGGCATCCAGATCTGTAGCACGATTGCGAATGAGAATCTAGGATGAAGCAAAGATGCAGAGAGAGAAATGTGATTGGTTGGGAATCACTGAGTTAGTGTTGCTGGTAATTTAATATTACCTTTTCATAATAATTGTAAAAGAATAGGCGGCAGGGTACTGTACTTCCGGGGGCAGAACAGTGAGTGAGTGGCTACCACTGACCTGATTTCTCACAGGTATGTTTAAAATATTTGGGCACGTAACATTATCTTTTCGACTGACACTTCACACATTCAAAAATGGCGAAATTCATCATTCAAGCCTTTTACCCGTTTATCTCAATTGCTCTGCCTTGACTAATACTGCCATCGGCACTATTGCAAACCTAGAAGTGACATCAGAATCAGAATCATCTTTATTTGTCAAGTATGTCCAAAACACACAAGGAATTTGTCTCCGGTAGTTGGAGCCGCTCTTAGACATCAGACAGTCAATTTACAGAACACTTTGGAGACATAAAGACATTGACAAAAAAACAATTGTGCAAAAAGATGCAGAGTCCTCTGGCACTTAGAATGACTAATATTGCAATAGTCCGGTGCAATGACCATTGTGCAAAGGGCGCCGAGACTTCAAGGAGTGTATGCGGTATAAAGTGACGAGTAGTGCGATCATCTGGGACAATGTCGGTTGTGCAAATGTTACAGATACTCCTCCATCAGTGTGCAAATGGAGCAGATGCTACTCTGGCATGAGTGGCCAGTATATGCAAATAGTGCAGCATGGCGAGACAACTACAGTGTGTGCACGAGTAATACATAATTGGCCCCACAGAAATGTGACAACGAACTCAAGTCAAAAAATTGCCAGCTTGTTGTAATGGAATTATAGGTTAGGTGTTTAAGATGTTGATCGCAAGAGGGAAGAAGCTGTTGGAATCTCTACTAGTTCTAGTTTGCATTGATTTTGCATTGCATGGTGAAAAAGTTTATTCAGGACGAATGTAGACGTGACGTTAAAGACTGATGCTGTCCTCACCTGGAAGACACCCTGTGCATCTGCTGCCACAGCAGCGTGCAGGGGGGTCCTCCCCATATTGTCGTGGGCGTTGGGATCAGCGCCGGCGTCCAGCAGCCTCTTGGCAGCATCTGCCCTGGCGTAGCGGGCGGCCAGGTGGAGCGCCGTCTCTCCTGTGCGGTCCGTCTGGGCCATGAGCGACGCACCCTGTGCGATCAGGTCGGATATAACGCTCGGTCCCGGTTCATCGCCTCCGCTCTCCTCCTCCTCCTCTCCGGGCAACGAGCAGTCGGGGCCTCCGCCGTTGCGGAGTGAAGCCAACATCAGCGGGGTGAAGCCATCTGGAAGAGGCGGCATTCTCGTGATTAACAGGGGTGCGTAGTAGACTTTACACCGATTTTATCGGGCTGATCGGTATCGGCCGATATTTATCATTTCATGCTGATCGGCTTTAATGTCACAATTCGTCGATCCGATCAATGACGTCATTGATCGGCTCCGCAAAAGACATTTACTCCGCGTTGCCGCGTGCACAGTAAATTTGAATCCAAAAACTAGTTTATTTTTAGCCTTGTCACGTGTCTTTTGACGTAGTACTGTAAATGTCTGACGGCCAATGAAGTTATTTATTAAAAAAAAAAAAAAAAAAAAAAAACGCCGGCGGTGTGGGACAGACAACACGTAATGCCCGGATTACACTGTTAGATTGCTGCAATAAAATCTAGTATTCCGATACCACCGCATCCCGTTTTTTACGATCATTGGGCTAAATTTATCTTGTCAACTCAAATGCGACCGGATACACTCGTTACTGTGGCGACGACAAGACTGGAGCACGCCGACTATATTATGAGGACGAAATGGGGAAAGACGTGTGTTGGTGGTCACAGGACAGGAGAGGACGTTCGTTTAAGGCTTGCTTGAGGTATGTTCACGTACTTTTAATACGATACGGCTAACAAGCAGGCAATGAAAACGTTATGTAGCCTAGCAAGCGAATGGTAGCACGAACGGTTGGAGATAAACATGTCGCCGTTCTGTCGAATCATGCTCTAAAGTTTTGGTTTGAGTGAAGTCATTTAATTAAAAATAAAGTAATTGAATTACAGTAAGTTGGCACCCATTATTTCTGTCATGTAACGTTGGTTTGACCTCACTGATTAGAATACACGATCTGACGAGAGCAGCGATTTCCAACCTTTATGGAGCCAAGGAACATATTTTACAATTGAAAATCTCACGGCACACAAACAAATAAAATTGCCACAAAAAGTGGATACATTAATTACTGCATTTACTTCCTGCTATCTAATAGAAGACTATTTATCAATTGTTCTGTCTGTCACTATAGAGGAACAAAGATACATTATTTATTGTAAATATAATTTTTGGAGCAATTAAGTACACAAGTATATACAGCAAATGAACAGATCATTTAAATAAACACATTCCTCCATCTTGTGATCTGATCAGTGATCGGGTTATCGTTTTTTTAAACTCGCTGATCGGCCCCAAAAATCCTGATCGTGTAAAGTCTAGTGGGAAGTAACCAAGTGCAAATATGTTCGATACATTCCGGTATCTGCACTTAACTTAAGTACTGCATATCATTTTACGACTGTACTTTCAACTCCTTTGTCTATGTTTACCCAAGGTTACGAGCGGCCACAGCAGCCCCTTTTTCCCGAAACATAGACTGGCATTGGATTTTGGCCATTTGTTCAGGTTTTCTCACGGGCATCCATGTCACCGTTACGTTTGCCCATACTCACCCCCTGCCTTAACTTGAACCATACCGTTTTGCCACGGTGGACTGACACGGGGCTGCCGTGGCCGACGGGAGCATAGTGGAAATGTAGCCTTACTTTGTCAAAATAGGCGTGTTACTTTTTTCAACATCTACTTGTACTTAAGTACAGGAATTGAATAAGTACTTTTACCTTTTTTTTTTTTTTTTTTTTAACTGAAGTATCTGTACTTCTAATTTAGTACAGAGTACTGTTGCCATCTCTGACCTCTGGCCTTGAAGCCCTCCAAGCGTTCTTACCGGGTCCCTTGACGTTGACATCCAGGCAGTCTGTATCCATGTCAGCTTGCGGCGGGGTCAGAATGACGTCAGCGGCCTTGCGATGTTGCAGGGTCCACTCCCTTCGGTCAACCCCTCCGTCAGAAGACATGGTTAGCAAGGGCTTGTCTTCATTCTACCAAAAGGCAACGTGCACTTTCAGCGTACATCGGACAACCACGTGTGCTCAGAGTGTTTCCTTTTAATACTCACCCTCGGAATCTTAGCTGGAACCTCATCGTCCATCCACCTTTGGCCTTGACGTCCATCCATCATGGCTCCATCTTGGCTCTTGAAATTTCTAGTTTGAGCATCAAAACCTTTTTACTTTTATCTCTCCTCGTCAGTCAGCAGCTTGAGAAGAAAGAATTCCTAAACCAAGGCTGGATTTACACTACGTGGTAGACACAAGCCCGTTTAGTTTCTCTGAGGTGAGTGGTTTTCAACTGTTGTCATCCTGGGACCAACATTTTCCTGTTGGCATCGTTTTTACAGTTTAAACAATAAACACAATGTATTGTTTAGACATAGCCTTTGAAAACACGTATATCATATTTGACATGTTCAAAGTGCTCTTCAGAGCTCATTAAGAAACTGAGGCTGACAATTGCATGGACAAAAATCAATGTAGTAAAATCAAATATCCCAATTGTACAAAATATCTCTAATATCTTGACACTGAACTCTTGTTTTTAGAATGGCCCGCTCTATTCCCACTGAGCATTGACACTAACAAGAGTCCAGTAATACAGTTTTTTGTTTTTTTATTCAAATCGACATTTCAAACTTTATTTAAATCTCATGAGATGATTGCGGGCAAGCCTTCAATGGATTGTGAAAGGACTTGTGTAAAAAAAAACGTGTAAGACAGCGAACATTATTAAAAATAGTTACACTCAAAAGCAAAATCATTTATTATTATATTTATTGTGATTGTTATGCCTATTAAATGTATTAATTAAATTTTATTTTTATTATACTATTTGTTATTCATATTTATCTCAATACACAATGTGTTAATTAAAATAAAATAACATTAAATATTAATAATTTTTAAAATGTGCTTGAATTATTATTTCATTATAATTTTTTTTTTTTTACTATTTTACATGCACATTTTAACTTTGTGTGTGTTTACATTGGCTGGCGACCGGTTCAAGGTGTACCGCGGCTCCCGCCCGAAGATAGCTGGGATGGGCTCCAGCAGCCCGCGACCCGAGTGAGGAAAAGCGGTAAAGACAATGGATGGATGGACAGAAGTCTGTTTTACATCATCTGAAAATGACCTTGCCCATATGTCCCATCTGTACCTCAAATGCAAAAATCCCTCGGTCATAAAAGTTTGCCCATCCCTGAGGTAGTGTAAATCCAGCATCATAAGTGTAATTGCAGTTATCACTCACTTCATGTCAAAGTCATCTTGACCGACAGGTTCTCTCCTCTTGTCATTCTTATTGGCCAAGAAGCCATCGGGCAGCCACAGCACGCCGTGTTTATTCTTCCTCTTGGCCGCCAGCATCCCCAACACCAGAATGAGCAGAATGATGACAAACGCCACTCCGATCATGTACATGGGAAACGTTGTCGTCTTTGTAACCGTCAGGTCACCTGCGGGTGAAACGAGGACTTTTGTAAATGAAGTGTCGGCTCTTGTTGACGTGGCCCGATAGGAGTCCGACTTACTGTTAACAGACACGAGAGGATAAGGCAGGTCGGCCTTGATGTGCGCCGCTGCGATAAAGGAAGCAGCTTCGTTGGTGTTTGAGAAACAGTCTTCGGATTTCTGGGAACATTCCCGGTTGTCAATTTGCAGGTGGACCACTGAACTGCACAAACAAACAAAAAAACATATCCTGTGTGAAAAATTATTTTTTTTCTTTACAACTAACCCTCAGAGGGTTTTCCTGCATGTAAAGACTGGCTCCAAAACATTGGCATATTATTTGACCAATAACACAGTAAGTTGGGTGTCATTTTTGACTGCTACTGCGGTACAGTGGTACCTTGGTCCCTTTATAAAATATATAGTAATTTAACAGGATGTAAAGAATTAAATAGTTTGTGAAGCATGATTCATTGTGATTATGCGACTCCTGGTGTGTGAGCCTTAGCCACCTAGGGGTAGTATAATACAAACATACCAATATACAGAGACGGTCACTCCTCAGTAGGCTGCAGTATTTATCATTTTTGCAGAGGATAAAGAAAAATATTCCATCGAGTATTGTTAAATTGCCTGTCTACGTGTTGCTCCATCGCTTGTGTTCAAACGTCCATTGCTTAAAGGAGTGCAGGAGAGACACACATTTTGTTGTGTATGCTGTTATACAATGACAATAAAAGGCAATTCATTTAAATTCGATTATAACACAGAGACTCCGACGCTATTTATTAGCTCATCTGTGGCATTTTGCACTGTGTGTTAGCATTACGCTAAGCAGACAGTCCTAAGGCAATGTGGTTGTCTTAAATACACAATGTGTAATTCTCTTTGTTTGACAGTCAACTTCAACTGGAAGTGGCATTAAACATCTTGAAGCCCCTTTTCTCCAAACGACAGCTTGTATCGTAGTGTAAATCCTGGAAAACCCCCCCAAAAAAACAACCCAATCAACATAAAAAAATGCTCGAGTTAGCACTATCCTTACCCGATAACCTCTCTCTCCAGCTCACGCTTGCCCCTTTGTAAGTGCCGCCCGTGCCCATCCTCCGGCCCATAGTACGGGTACACCATGGGCTCCTTGTTCTCATCCAGCTTCACCTTTAGGTTGGTGTGGAGCAGGGCTCCCAGGGAGCGCAAGAAACCACGCAAGTCCTCAATCAGCTCCTTCGGCTGCAGCCGAACCACGATAACCAGGGTGCCCTCGATCACTTTGGCTGGAGTATCACTGGCGCAGTCCAGACCGTCCCAGCCGCAGGCCTCCGTGTTGCAGCTCCAGTCACACACGAGATTACCATAATGGTCCGGACAGTACTTGTCATACCTGGAAAATACACAGGGTGGGTGGTATAATTCTTTAATTTACAGTCAGGTCTGTTCGTGGCCATTTTTGCTTCTTTTACTGCATAAAGTTTTTAATTAATGGTAATGTTAATGACTGTTAATGTCATTCGTACAAAATAGCCATTCATTGTTATATTTTAACCCTTTTAATTCCATTTTATCTGCACAATGCACAGGCTGTAAAACCTGGAAAAAATGTTAGCATAATTAATTTTTTTTTCTATTCAGTGCAGCCTTGATTTTTGAGTTTAATTCGTTGTGACCACGCTTGTCACTCAAAACAAATTATCATCTTACATTCAACTGTTTCCTTGTCCAAAAATGTAAAATGATCGTCAACAAATTGTATGACTCCATCCAGTATGTAAAATGGAATTTAAAAAATTTACTTTTCATGGGTTTCAACTGACGAAAAAGGGTACAATTTGATGTAAACTACATATTATTTTTCCAATGAATGGAATGGGCTACATACTTGCAGGTGCTGGGCGCATGTTCCTGGCATTCAAAGCTGTCAAAGAGGCAGCCGGGGTTGTCGCACTCCTTGTCGCAGCGTCCGTTTTTAAAGTAATCCCAGCAAGGAACACTGGCGGTGCAGTTAACCCAAGGCTGCTTCCAGTTGAGCGAGCAGTCTCCTCCGTCCCACTGACATTCGTGGTTGTTACACTGAGTGTCGCACACTTTATCGCCCGACTGATGCTCACACTGAAGATACGGGCAGGAAGGCGTGCGCGGTACGGCCACTTTGTTCTCGCAGTAGCGTCCGGAGAAGTGCGTGAGGCAGCGGCAGCTGTACAGGTACGGGTTGGAAGGGTCGTTAATGCAGGTTCCGCCGTTTTGGCAGGGCGTCGGGCACGTCTGCTTGTTCTCGCAGTGCGGCCCGCTGAAGCCTGGTTGGCACTGGCAGTAGAGCTGGCCCACTGGTGACTCCACGCAGTTGCCGCCGTTCTGGCAGTGGAGCTTGGCACAGCTATAGCCTTCGAGATCACCGCAGTTGAATCCGGTGAAGCCCTAAAAGCAGAACATCTGACTTTATACGTGTTTGTGTAGTGGCAATAACGCTTTACAATGGCATGTAGGGGAAAGACATTTATTACTATTTGCAAGACTTCCTGAAAATTTACAGCTTGTCTACCATACCTCTGCCATCGTTTGGCCCTCTGAAGCAAGCATGAGGATTAAAGAAGGGGAAGAGGTTAGTCAAGAGAAAAACAAGCATTAAGTGATAAAGCGTGATAAGAGGAATAAAGTGTGGAGAATAATACAGTCCGTCTCAACTGGTTGGTGGGCTAAAGAAGAACAGGACGTCAACTCAATGCGGCCTGTACATTTAATGCAATGAGGTTCAATCTGTCCGTCTGCCATTCCGTTTTGTGTGTTCATGCTTATTTATTAATAGAATTGCAAAAAATTAAATAAAATGAAATAAAGCTATCTACGTGAAAAGTATTACACATTCGACAGGACCTTCCATAGTATTTCTTTGCGTCTAAAATTAAATATATACAGTGAACTCCCGGCCTATCCATTAATTCACCTGGTAGCGTTTTTCTGTGGAAGCAATTCTCAGCTATTCGCTGGTGGAGAGCGGGGGTGGGGTCAATTATACACAGCTTATGCCATTCGCGTCAGGGCTTGGACCTTGTCCCTCGCCAATTGTTTGGATTTACTGTATAATATTCTAAAAAGTATCAATTGTTAGATTGAGCGTTGATTTTCCAATGTCCATCCGTGGCTCCGCCTCATACAGAAATATTTTAAAACTACAACTTGATGGCTTTCGTGAAGAACCATCGTTGGGAAACTTACAAGGGGACAGGAGCAGGTGTAGCCATGGACTGAGCTCATGTTCATGGAGCAGACGCCGCTGTTATGGCACGGCTTGGACAGACACAAATCCACCATGGACTCACAATGACGACCTTTCATAAAGAGAAAAGGAGACATCAGGGGAAAAACAAATGTAGCAAAAACAGTACAGTGAACGCACGAACAATATATATATATATATTTTTTTTTTCCTGCAATGTCCTAAGATGTCACAAAATGGTGCCAATGCCTTGAGTAATAAGAAAGCACTAACAGGTGTCGAGGAAGTAGAAGTGAAATGATAAATCTCGACTTATAGGCTAAAATATTTGTATGTTGGGGAGGAGCTAAGTTTAGCCTGGGTTGTTAGTGGAAGTTACGTAGTGTCTTTGAGTCCCTATCCCCCTGCACGTTAAGCTTAGCATATAAGGAAAAGTAGCAAACCTGTGTAGCCGAGGCGGCAGCGGCACTGATAGTCATTGACAAGCTGGACGCAGTCCAGACTGCCGGTGGCGTGGCACGGTTCGGACAGGCATTCGTTCAGATCCCCCTCACAGTGTTCTCCGACAAAGCCCGGCAGGCAGGAGCACATGTATCGCCCTATTCCGTCCACACACTGACCGCCGTTCAGACAGCGGGGCTCCCACGAGCCAGGCTTGGGTGCGCAGTCGTCCACGTTCACTTCGCACTGAAGCCCTGCACAATAGAGGACAAGCAGATGATGTGACATTTAACTCTCTTTTGAGCGTGATGATGTAAACCTGGAGTTGGGCTCGCCTTGTGTTCCGGGTGGGCAGGCGCAGGTGAAGTGGTTGATGAGGTTTATGCACGTTCCTCCATGGAGACAGGGCCTCGAGTGACATTCGTCAACATCATACTCACAATTCACCCCCTGGTAGCCTGGCTTGCACTAGAGAAATAAAATGTGTGCTAAGTGACAGTGGTGGGCCAATTTAGCTTTTTTTTTTGCGTTTTTCTTTTAAGATTTCAGCATCTATGTGTTGCCAGGTCAATCTTATCTGCCCATGGCTTTTATGTGACTGAAACTATATTAGCAATGAGACTGTCTCGTTAACCTATCACAACTCAATTTTCGTCCTCACAGGCCTCGAGCGCTGGCCCTCGATGACATCAGCATATTCCCCCCCCCCCCCCCCCCTAATCCTCTGATTGGTTGGTTAGGGCAAAACTTTTCACAGCAAACTTTGACTAGCAAACATTTCTGTAGCGATTTGCTGTGTTATTAGTTATTAGTCATGTTAGTAGACAAGTATTGATTGTGAACTGGTCAAGATGATTTAAATGGCACAGTTACATGCTGTTGTACTGCGTTTTAGTATAGTAATTGATGGTTTCTGTAATTGCAATGTTATCGTAGCGATTTTAAAAGGTGGATTAAGTCGGGTTAGTTGTTACTGAAGGTCCACGTACCAAGCTACATCCGACCAAGTGCAAACAAACACAATCTACTTACAACACATTCATATGTGCCCTGATAGTCCTTGCATGTAGCTCCATTGCGGCAGGGATTTGACTGGCACTCATCGACCATATCGTCACAGTAGCTGCCCGTGTATCCTGGCTGGCACAGACACTGGTGGGAATTACCCACGTTCACGCATCGCCCTGCATTTTTACAAACACTCTCCACTTCCAGACCTACGGAATTCACGGAAAAGAAGATCGATTATTTCAGTCACGTAAAGGATTTTAACCACGTACACAAGTCACAAAAACATTTTGTGAGTAGCGCATATGATCAAAGCAAATCCCTCACCATTCCTGGCAGCAAAGTCCTGGCAAGACATATTGGGGACATCACAGTAAAGTCCAGTCCATCCCATTTGACAATGACAGGTCCATGAGGTCGCCGTTTGAGAGCAGGAGCCGCTGTTGTGACAGCGCACTTGGCTGCACAAGTTGACAAAGTTCTGTAAACGGTAGCATGAACAACTGTTTGAGTCACTCAAGAGGTTACCAAGGACAGAATATAAAATGAGAGAGTACAGTGCATCTCACAAGGTGTTTCAAAAAGCACCAAAACGGTGAAAGGGGCAGGTTTTCCAGCAAACAAACGGAGAATAGGTTCCCCAAATAATTATCAGCTAATAGGTCAATACATAAGCAGCAATTCACAAATAGGCTGGGGAACACTACAATAAAGGTTTTATGATGGGAACAGTTTGAGCCTGGAATAAAGGAACATTTTGAACTTGGAAGTCAACCACCATCAGGGAACTGATTGGGTTTGAAGTTTCCTCTGTAATTTCTCCCATCTACTAATAAAACATAGCATGTACCTGGCAGTTTTGTCCATTGTAGCCCACAGGACATGTGCATCTGTAGGTGCCCAGGCCGTCCGTGCAGGTGCCGCCATTCTTACAAGGCTGGGAGTCGCATTCGTTCTGCTCATACTCGCAGAAAGTCCCGTAGAAGCCGGGACGGCAGCGACACGAGAAGGTGTTAATGTCATCAATGCATGAGCCGTTATTTAGGCAAGAGCTGGAGGGACGAGGAAGAGGAATTATTCAAATATGCTTTTGACTGTGGTGAATCAGTTATTTATCACTGTCACTGTTTCAAAATATCACATTTGTATTGACCTCTGCGGAACATGCACCACTCACAAAAAGTTATGGATAATGGGCGTTGGTGTGAAATCCGGAAATTTCACAGAAAAGCCCAAACTAAAGTTCACTAGAAAAGCAAGTTTGGGTCTAAAGTACATCGATTCCGCGGCTCACCTTTCAGTGCATTCCTGGATGTTGTGTTCACACAGGATGCCATCAAAGCCTGCCCGACACTCGCACACAAAGCTGTTGACATAATCCCGGCAGTTGGCGCCGTTCCAGCAGGGTTGGCCGGCGCACTCGTCGATCTCCGTCTCACAGCGGCCCCCTTCGAAACCTCGGCGGCACTCGCAGGCGAAACCGCCGACATCGTCCACGCAGGAGCCTCCGTTCAAGCACGGGTCTGGAGGGCACAGAAGACAGACGATCTATTTTTCTCTCTTGTGCTTTTAAAATCAGAATTTATTTTTATTGTAAATTTGTGTTACCCTTTTTATGTTATGAAATAAATTGAAATAAAATCAAAATGGTTTGTTGAAAATTTTGGTATTTGACTATGCAGTTTTACAATGAACTCCAACTACGAGTGACAAATACACAATCTGAATCACACTTTGCCTCATATATTAATGCAGAACTGTGCGCACAAGTCTTATTTTTGATTCCTCAAAGTGATGGTATACGATAGTCTCTGAATAGTGAGAGAGTGAGAACAATAATAAGTTAACAGTAAGTATGTTTTAATGAGTGTGTTTAGAGCTTTTGAGTGCGTAAAACAAAAAAAAAAAAAAAATCTTTTGAATATGGTCTGTCTATATTTCAGATTTTAAACTGTTGTGGGTCGGTTTAAAAATGGGGATTCATTGTAGATGAAATACAGTAGGAGGGCAAACTCACTGGGTGAACAGTCGTCAACATCTGTCTGGCAGTTGTGGCCGCTGTAGCCTGGCTGACATTTACAAATGTAGCTGCCCGGGCTGTTCACACAGCGACCGCCATTTCGGCAAGGATTCTTTTTGCACTCGTTGACATCCTCCGTGCAGCGCGGCCCTGAATGAAGAAATGGATGAGGACAGTGTACTTCCACATCGATTAAAACATAAAATGTTGACATTTTCTCTCATTGATCAGAGACGTACCTTCCCATCCGGCAGGACATCGGCAAGTGTAGGAGCTGTAGTCTGCAGTCGGGCGACACACTCCTCCTCTTTCACACGGATGAGAAGCACAAGGAACAAGCTCGTCCTTACAGTTTTTACCTGTTGGGACAATTGAACCCATTTTTAATGATCAATCAGAGATTTTGTCTTGCACTTTGTTGAAATGCCTAACCTGTGCATTTATACAAGAGAAGGATTTCACACTGACTGACTATGTCAATTTGTGAGTAAATTGCAATGGAATTAGCATTATTTGAGTGCTTATAATATTTAGGGCATTTTTGTTTCGTGGTGCGCTGCGAGAGCTTTCTAATGTAAAAAAAAAGCATGACAAGACTGGGAAAAATTTTATTCAATGAAGAATCAGTGATTTGCGTTAGATCGTTGTACCAAGAGCCACAGGCGAGGATTAAAATTAAATGGTAGTCTGACGAAACGACTTAATTTGGAAAGAGTGACAAGACAGGGATGGGTGCAAGGATGGGTATGTTGCAAAATGGAAAAACATAGGCATGGGGATGACGGGCGTTGAGAGAAGAAACTTAATAGCCCACAAAGGCGCACTGAGGATATTAAGTAACCAATTGAATGTGATGCCCAAAACTACAATCGAAATATGGAATGTTGTTGTTGAAAAGTGTAATTTGGGGAAAGAGACAAAGATTTGGAGTTGGTTTGCATTTGATGATAGGTTCACTGCTGATTTGATAAACATGGCTGAGAAAGAAAATCACAGTACAATAGTTGAACGGAGTAAGCTGCAGAGTTTTGAAAAATTAAGTGATACATTTGAATTAGATGGATACGACAGATATCGATACCTACAAATAAAGGATTATCATGAGAAGGACATCAAAACTGCCACTTATCATGAAACTGTTGGCATATTTCGAAAAGCTTAAGTGCAGCGTGATTTCGGATCTATACAGAAGTTTTTTGATGTCATGCAGAGAATTTTCGTCTCTCTATATACAAGGACTTGAAAGTGCAAATAACCGAGGAAGCATGGTTGAATACATGTAAAACACACACGCTAAAAAACAAATCAGGATCTGGAGGGAATTTAATTGGAAAAGCATGGTCAGATTCTTCATAACTCCAAAGATTAGGAAGGAAAGAACATCTATTCAGCAACCATGCTGGAGAGCATGTGGTTAAATGGATGCGGATCAGACACATATATTATTTTGGGCATATTGGGACAAAATATAATATATGGCCTAAAAATAAATTATGGAATATCAAATACCAAAAACATGTCAGATACAAATTTGGAGACATAACCTGTAAATGGTGGACTACACTGGCAAGTGTAACCGTTGACTCTGTCCATACAAATGCCTTGGTTGAAACAGGGATTGGACGCGCACTCGTCAATGTTCTTCTCACAGTTCAAACCTGAGAGCAGAAACAGAAGGTAAAAGTTATAGAGTCTTTTGAGTTCATCCTGAAATTTCACCCCAAAGTCCAATATCACAGACTTTTTACGAGTAGTGTAAATATCACATTGCGAGAAATCCATCTCTGCACTACCTCTGAATCCAAGCTGGCACACACAGGTGTACCCGTTATGTCGGTCCAAGCAGGAGCCACCGTTTTGGCACGGGTTGGGCTGGCACTCGTCTTTTTCCTGCTCGCAGTGTTGTCCTCCCCAGCCGGGTTCACACTCACAATGGTACCTGGTAACGAGGACAAGGAGGAGTTTCGAAGTAACCACATACAGTAGGATCCACTCGTGGAAAGCAGAGCAGGCCTGTGTGCAAACGAGAGCTATGACCTCAGAGTGGCGTACGAGAAGTCCTTACCCGTGTTGCTGCTCAATACATTCGCCGTGCACGCAAGGCTGGTGCTCACAGTGGTCGATCCCCGAGAGGCACAGAAGGCCGTGGGTGCTGGGCGGGCACAGGCAGTGGAAGCCGTTCACCTTGTCAATGCAGGTCCCGCCGCTCATACACGGGTTGGAGTTACACTCGTTGATATCGACCTCACATTTGAGTCCTATTGGAGAAAGGATTTCAATGATTAAGAGCATCCAAAGTGCCATCGGGTTACAGTACAGCTTGAAACGTCGCATTACGATCATATAGTGGGACGGCTTTATTTGTTACGTGTCCGAGCGCGTACATTTTCCTCATTGAAATGCCATTAATCCGTTGCATTCCCCAAACAACCACCACAACTACTGTTTTTAATAAAGAGAAATAGCATTGCATTGTATGAACATAAACAAACGTAATAATGTAAAGATATAAACTGGTTTTATACAGGTAATTACTGTATGTCCTATTGTATTTGTGCGTGGATGAGTATCTTTAACTAATCTTTAATACTGCTTTTAGAACCCAAACGTTCAGTGCCAAGAATGTATTTTGACCTCTTTCGTAACTCGAAAACATTGTAATTTGGTGCAGGGCACCACTGCATTGACCTTACTGGCGTACATCCACGCATACCTGTGTATCCTGGGGAGCACGCACACTTGTACTCGTTGATGCCATCCTGGCACTCCCCATACTCGCAGGGGTTGCTGGCGCAGTCATCTTCATTGATTTCACAGTTGACACCTGAGGAAAGTGAAATAAAATTCATTGTAGTTTAGCAACATCACTTCATTTAATCACATAATATAGGGCTGATGGTTTGAATATACGCAAATACAGTTAGCCCTTGCCGATTCGAGAATCACCATTTTCACCTATATCTACTCAATCCAAAATATAATAAGAAATAATAGCTTAGCTTTATCTGGTGCCTTTCAAGGAACCCAAGGACACTGATCTCAATTAAAATATAGATGATGTTAGGGCCGCCAGGCTAGTGGAGGAGGAGCTAGCTTTGGCTACTGGCTTGACACCAAGCAGCAGGAGAATGTAGACGTCCGACAGGCAAAAAGCAGGGTGGTAAACTTCAGCATGATGCAGAGACGGGTGCGAATCGCTACTGGCGGTGGTAGAAGTGAACAGCTGATCAGCTGCTGATGGCTAGCTGCTCAACGTAAGGTGAAGTTAGTGCCCAGTCAAAGATAAATAGTAGTACTGATGTATCACCGAGTCAAAAATATAATAAAACGTAGTAACTGGTACTTTTATGGGTTGCGAAGCTGCGACATACAAGCCAGGGTCCTCACTTTCTGGTGCATTTGCCCCCCCCCCGCCCCCCCAAATCACATCATTGGTTAACCATTTATTTTTAAGGTTAACGTTGCAAGATGACTTTGAAAGGATAAAGGGCATGTATAGGGTTTAAATAATTAATATAGGCAATTATTAAAAAAATATATATAGAAATTGGGGGCGAGGGTTCGCTGTAGTTTCTATACAGTTAGTTGGCCTGCAGGGGGCGTTCAAGTTCACCTTTCTAAAAAGGTCCTGAGCAGGAAGTGAAAAAATGCGAACAAACCAGTAATTCAGCAAAAGTCAAATACATTTTGCTTGTGTCACAGCATGACGAAGCTAACGCATGAGTGAGATACAAAGCAAACTTTCAAAAAGAGGAACTTCACAGGAGAGGGAGGAAGTGTGACTTTGACATTGGAAAGTGAAAATGAACTACAGCATTCTACTTCTGGTCAATTCAGGACAGTATAGCCACTAGTACCAAGTGAAAGGGCGGTTCACTATACAGACTTGAATGTACTAACCCACGGGAAAATGTGGTGTAATGCCACTTCAAGCAGACTTGTGACAGAAACCAATGCAGAGTGTTGCACTGGAAGCTAAAATGTACAAAGACCCACCATCTTTCGGATCTATATAACCTGACAAATATATGCAACCCCCACTGTAAGTTGTATTTAAAATAACTAAATAGATGAATGTAATTTTCAATGTACTGTACAAGCCCAGTGAAAATGATCGCTTAAACAGGTCAGTCATTTCAGATGAAGGTTCCGTAGAGTGGTGCCTTGAGATACGAGTTTAATTTGTGATCATTCCCCATTGCAATAAATGGAAATACCATTAATCCGTTCCAGCCTCCCCCCCCATTAAAAAGAAAAACAACTAAAATGTCTGTCATGGATTTTTTAAAATATATTTGATAAAAGCATACAGTAATGACATAATTAAATAGAATGTAAATACATTTAGCAATTTTTGGAACATTATTTGTTTCAATTCAATGGACATTGTGCTGCTCCTTCTGGTGTACAGGCCTTGGCCACCGGGAGGCAGTTTATTATGTCTCAGCTCCCCAGTAAGCCGCAGTAACCTTAGTCGCTCTTTGCAGAGGATAACGAATATATGCCTGTGAGTATTCTTACTCGTTAGTCCGTTTGTATCGTTTTGTGATGTTTATTAGCGTTAAGCTAAAAGGACTTATCTATAGCAAAGCAATGTGGTTCTTTTAAATACACAACGTGTAATTCTCTTTGTGTAGTTTGACAGTAAACTTCAAGTAATGACAATAAACACCTTGAATGGAGTTGCATTGAGGTTCACTGCCACCACACTGCTCGTATTTCAAAATTTTCCCGGGAAATCAAACAACAACAAAAGCGAGGGCTCGCATCCCGAAAAACTCTTACGCACTCGTATCTCAAGGCACCACTGTATTTGTTTCTCTTTAAAATAATAGAAGTTCTCAATTTTCTCAAAGCCTTTCAGGGCAAATAGGTCTACCTGCAGTCCCAGGTGGACAGTTACACTGGTAGGCGTTGACCAGGTCAATGCAGCGTCCTCGGTACTGACAAGGGTTGCTGTGGCACTCCTGCACTTGGATGTTGCAGATGGAGCCAACGTATCCCAGCTGGCACTCGCAGGAGAAGGTGGCGATGCCGTCCTTACACACGCCGTGGTGACATGGCTCCGGCTGGCAGTCGTTGATGTTCTCTTTGCAAAGAAGACCGGTGAAGCCTAGTTTGGGGAAAGGGAAGCGGCCATTTTGGACCTAATTTAGTGTGCTTTTCGAGTAGGCTAGTCAGTCCCAAAGTCAGTCGTGAAATCTGACCTTCAGCACATTCACAATCGTATCCGTTGGGTCGGTCGATACACTTAGCTCCATTTAAACATGGTGTACTCGAACATTCGTCGTTGTCTATCTGGCACGTTTCACCACTGAAGCCTGAAAACATGACAAAAATAGATGAGCCCAAGTCTATAATTTAAAAAAAATAAGAATTACAGTGAACCCTGTCTATATCCCGGTTCATTGTTTTTAATCATTTTTTTATGGCCTTCGTTTTCAGTCGGAATCTAGAGCTGATAGAACCATTTGTGCTGCAACATGCCAGGCTGCTCTGAGGTCTACTGGAAGAGATGCAGCGTCATAAACAGCAAGAAGAGGCAGAGAAGGTCCCCTACTAAGCTGCAGTAATAGTCGTTCTTCCCACAGAGCAGAGAAAATATATGAATTGTTTTATGCTGTTTATACGGTATGTGTTGCTGCTCTGTGTGTTTTAAAGTAGCAGTTGTTTGAAGTTTTACATTGATGCAAATTTTTCCGATAGTCTGTCTGCATTATATATTAACATTAGGCTAGCAAGACTCTTGTAGGACAAAATAATTATTCGGTTGATCATTTTGGTGTTTGAATGTATAATGTTAATTGTATTTTGTTTTATGTGTTGTGTATGTGTTTTATAGTACAATTCAACTGGGAGAGACAAACAGCTAGAAGTACAGAGCACGTTGCTGCTTATTTGGAGAACTGTGTGCGGGAGAATATTATAATTTCAAAAGTAATATTTTATAACTAATACAACTAAGGAAATGTGTTATACAAACTTTTAAAGTGTTTAAAGCATGGGAGAGGGGTAAAATATTTGTCTTTTTAGTTTGGTATTTTTATATTGCAGATTTTGCCCGATAGTGTGTGGGTCTTGAATGGGGGTTCATAATAGAACCATTTCATAGCAGAATTTTGAAGAAGAAGAAGAATCACCTCACAGTATGAATAAGATCCTTGGGCCTGACTGTAATTACTCGTGTATAATGCGCATTCCCCACCCCCAAATGTTTTTTTCAAAAGTCAGTAGTGCACGTTATACATAGGTATAGGAGAAAATGAAAACGACTTTCACATTTTACAAATGTATGCCACCATCAAAAGGTTATGAAACAGCTGTACACTTTCATTCCAATATGCCACTGCCCTCTAGAGGTTATGAAAAAGTTGCAGTTTCATTCTAGTATGTCCCCTAGAGGTTGTGAAAAAGGTGCAGCCTACAATTTCATTCCAATATGACAGGGGTACATATGACTGCATATATGTACAACTGTGCTCATAAGTTTACATACCCAGGCAGAATTTGTGAGAGAGAAAAAAAAAATTTCCCCAAATACGACTGATGGCTGAACAACAACCATCATTAAATTCTTTGTTATCTTTTGTTTAATGGTAATGCTTTTCTGAAATTCTTGACAGTTTAATTAAATTAAATGTGTATCGCCTGGCCCTTCATGTTTTCTTTGAACAATTATGCCCATCTTACAAATTCTGCCTGTGTAATCAAACATATGAGCACAACTGTGTGTTTTCTCATTTACTAAATAAAAGTAGGGCTGTTCAAATAAAGTGCTTAACTTCAGAATAATTTGTTGAAAAAACTAACAAAATACAAAAAATACTTCATGTTTTGATCATATGGGTAGACGCAAAATCATGGATTGTAAAAATGCATTATACATAGGTTGAAAGGTTTTCCAGAATTTCGACGTCAACTTTGGGGGTGTGCATTATACACGAGAAATTACGGTATGTGTACCAACCTGCTGGGCACTCGCAGACAAAGCGGTTGACCTGGTCCAGACATTTACCCTGGTTCAGACAGGGGGAGCTGAGACACTCGTTTACCTCGATCTCACAGTGAGTGCCCTCAAATCCTGGACGAAGTAAAAAAAATAAATACATAATAATAAATAAATAAAAAATAGGATTCATTTACAACATCAGGTGTGAGAAAATTTCCCATTCTTTAATCCGGGCCACAGAGCATTTACATTGGATGGACGCCTCCTCACCGAGGAGGCGTCCGTGAGGCATCACAGATGAGGTGGCTGGGGCATCAGATGCCCCAGCCACCTCATCTGGCTCCTCTCGATGCGGAGGAGCAGCGGCTCTACTCTGAGATCCTCCCGGATGACCGAGCTTCTCACCCTATCTCTAAGGGAGAGCCCGGACTCCTGCGGAGGAAACTCATTTCGGCCGCTTGTATCCGGGATCTCGTTCTTTCAGTCACGACCCACAGCCCGTGACCATAGGTGAGGGTAGGAACGTATATCGACCGGTAAATTGAGAGCTTTGCCTTTCGGCTTAGCTCCTTCTTTACCACAACGGACCGATACAAAGTCCGCATTATTCATTTATATCATTAAATAACGGATTTATTGTAAATAATGAAACAGTACAATTACATATACCTGTACGTTTAACAATGTTTGGTTTACTTTATCAAATAGTTGGTTAATTTATTATAATTATAATAAAATACCTTTTCATGGGTTATTTTCAACACTATTTTCATGTATTTTTTTCATTTTATCTTTAATAATTGGTCAATTGAGTTATTGTTAATATTTACAAATATCTTTTAAAAATACACATTCCTAACTTTTTTTTTATTCAATCATGGGTTAATTAATTCGAATTAAATAAATTACACATAACATTTAAAAAAGAAATATTTTATTTTTAGAATTATAATTTTCCATATATATTTGAACTATATATATATTTTTTTAAGAATGACCTAATCCAGTGATTCTCAAAGTGTCGAGGGAATATTGGTAGAGGTATGCAAAATAATCATTTCTTAACTTTAAAGTTGGATTCAATATGTTTGTTTGACAACTGTTTGTATTCAACTACATTTTTAACTGAATCATTATTTAAGTACTGGGTTTTTTCTTTTTTAAGTTCAGTTGTGTTCAAACTGGGCAGAACTTTACAGTTTCTTACAATAATAATAAATATACTTTTTAGGAATAAATTGTTTTTGATGAACACTTTGGCCTACTATCTACTCAGTAACCCTATCATGACCAACATTAAAATACAAAGAGAGCCAGGTATGTTTTGAGGTGGTACTTGGTGTAAAATTTTGAGAACCACTGACCTAGATTCCAAAATCAAATGTGGCCCTCAAGCACAAAAGTCTCACCATGCCTGCACTAAATGATAGTCTGCCGAATGGACAAAGAACTACTACATTACAAGTACATTTGTAAGATTTCATGAAACGTACCAGGCATGCAGATGCAAGTGTAGTCGCCGATGCGATCCAAGCATGTCCCGTCATTCTGGCAGGGGTTCGATGCACATTCATTGACATCCTGTTCGCAGCGTGGCCCGGCGTAACCCCTCACACAGTTGCAGGTGAAGGAGCCTTCGGTGTTCATACATTGGCCGCCGTGCTCGCAAGGGTTGCTTCCTGAGGATGAAGAGGATGGAAGGGGTCATTGTCTGGAATGATATGTAGAGGTTAGACATTTTGTCCAATCAGATTTCAGTCTTTTTGTGTTGCGATGTCCATCTAATCTGCCCAGGGCCTTCTGAATCAGTAGGGTTGACCCATGCACCATAAACTAAATAGTGGTCCCCCGCATATTTGAAATGTTCTACTAGTCTACAATTTGTAGATTTTTTTTCGGGAACCTTACCTGTTATTTACTGAAAAACGTACATATTTGCTGTTTATGCAATTAGGTCAAAGCCAGGTCTATTATAAAAAAAATATCTCTTTGTCGCCACCTTATGGCAGCATGGGGCGAAAAGACTACTTTCAAGTACGATCAATCACTCTCACCGATGATGCACTCGTCTCTGTCGACGTTGCAGGTGCTGCCGACGTAACCGGGCGGACAGTTACAGTTGAACATGCCGCTGATGGGGTTGGTGTCACACTGGGAGCCCTCCCTGCAAGGGTTGCTGATGCAGGCGTCGTCAATGTGGCAAAGTAAACCTTGGCGAAATAAGAGGTGAAGAAAAGCGATGACTTGAGGCCTCCGCAGAGTCGGTTAAGGTCACCAAAGAATATATCATTCAAATAAAAGTCCCAAAATACCGAAATGACATTTACAGTATGTCACGTTCACATCATCACCATTATCTACAGACTGAATGTGCCAAGCTAGTCAGCTGTGTTGTGATCACATGGGGCCGATTCTCATGGATCGCGGCTGCTGCCTCCGCCTGAGGGTAGACAGCAAGGCGGCAGTAGAATCATAAAATCATCTATATTTGGAAAATATTATTTCTGGTTAGACCTGTTCCACAGATTGCAGTCGCCAAAGTCCAATAATCTTTGGAAGGTAAAACCTTGACATTTTCTTTCATTATTTTGTTCTGACAAGTAACTGTAACTACGACATAATCGTTGCAGAAATGGACTGATTTATATTTGGTTGTCACTATTTTCCACGACTTCTAATTTCAAACTCAATTTGTTGTTGAAAATATGTGCAATAATGAAATGCAGTGGAAATTGTGTAGTAATGATATAATAAGGTTATTACAGATTTTTATGATTTTCACTAAGATGTGGCCTGCAATGAAAATTAGCTTGACACACCTGTATAATAAACTATATCCTCTAATAGAGCAGCACTTTCTCTTACAACTCTGCCACAAACTTAATGTCATAAAAATGAAAGCCATCTAGTTGCACCACCTGTTACTTCTTGTCCCGAGGGGGAAAAGGGAGGCACCTATTTGAGGTGTGGTGTTTATATATTCAAGTGGAAGATACGCCCAGTGATTAATTGAGGATATAATGGCATTATGACCTATCTGGTGTGTGCGTGTTTTTTTTGTTTTTCCAACAGGACTTTTGCGAGTAGCTCACCCGTCTTCCCATGAGGGCAAAGGCAGATGAACGAGGCTACGCGATCGATGCACGTGGAGCCTTGCGTGCAGGCGGCGGTCGCGCAGTCGTCGATGTTTTCGGAGCAGTCAGGTCCGCTCCAGCCGTTGACGCACACGCACACGTAGCCGCCGGCTAGGTTGTTGCAGGTCCCACCGTTCTGGCAAGTGTTGGGCTGTAGGCGACATTCGTCCACATCCTCTGTGCAGTGCTGACCTGTGAAGGGGGCAGGAGGGCAGCAGAACTTGTTCATAATAAGTACAGGGGCCTTTTCAGCTGGCCTAAACACAATCAGAAGCACTGAACCACGTTTAGAATTTAAATTCTAATCATTGTTCCATGAAAATGTATTCATTTATTCATAACGGTCTATTTTCTTCAATTTGTGGCAATTCTCTTGGCTGCACTGCTTCTACTACATGCTAAATTTTTTTGGTCCAATCAGATTTCAGCTTCACATTGTATCTCGCATTCCCTGCTTCTCATCTTTTCATCCTTGTTTCAAACTGCCTGTCTCTTTCCTTTTTCTGTTGTTTTGTCCTTGACATTGCACTTCAGGTCAAGAGATTTTTTTTTTTTTTTTTGTTACAAACTACTGAAAGACAGTAGTCACGGTATGGTCGCGGTTCACTATTCATGAATTCACGTTTTATTCTGTGGAACCTGTACCGAGCTAGTCGTTCTATTTGTTTTGTTTTTTGTGGTCTTCCTGAATCACCTTAGGATCCCACCAAAGCACCGTCTAAATCGGAAAGTAGTGCTATACAATGGCGCCCTCGGTTTTCGTAATTAATCTGTTTTACTAAAAACAACTTAGCAAAATTACCCATAGGAAACAATGTAAATCCAATGAATCCGTTCCAGACACCGAAGAATATGAACAAAAAATAACAATAGCATATAAAAGACGGCGAAGAGGCGTAAGGGAGGAGGAGAGGATATTCTTTGGAAGAAGAGTACGCCATTTTCCTACTTTGCTATGAGTTCTTTCTTGAATTCCATGGTGTTTCCAGTCTTCTTTAAAAGAGCGCCGGCACTTGGAACTTTCTTTGGCCCCATGGTGTCTTACTGAACAGGCACACTACATTTTTCAAAGCGCGTCTGATGAATGCACAGGGTGATGCTCACTCGACGAGAAAACGCCTAATAAAGTTGAGCATGTGCATGAGATGCTTTGTGTGGGTGCTCGATTCTAGGATATGAATAACCGACCGGGTTACGCTACAGGTATATAAATTTAGTACAGATCATTTTCAACGGTATGAAAACTGAGCAGATATATGAAAATGAGGACAACATTTCTGCGAAGGAAAAAAAAAAAGTTAATTGAAAACCAAATCGTACGAAAACTAGGGCATATGAAAACCAAGGTTCCACTGTTATTGTTGTCAAGGAAGTATGTTACATCTCGACTGAGAGACAAACGTGCAGCTTTGTATGTCGGGGTGGAGCTAAATGTAGTCGGAACAATAGTTTGTGATATCGTTCCGGTTGAAACTATTACTATTTGACTTTATTATTACTACTGTCAATTTCATGCAGTTTTTACATTTTAGTGAGTGACTTAATTGTGGACTGTTCTACCAGTGCAAACTGTAAACTGTGCAGTAAACTTTTCAAACAATACAGTGTGTTGCTTGTGTCGTTGGCAACCTAATGGACTCCATTTCAGATGAAGCAAAAGTGAATTGCGAGAGATGAATGAATATCCCACAGATGCCGGTAATTCCCACGAGTGTACAAAATATCACAAGTAGCATACAAACACAGCCAGATGCACGTCACACACATTAATTCAGTCTTACCCGTCCACTCTGGAGGGCACTGACAGTTGTAGGTGTTGACTCCGTCCATACAGGTGCCACCGTTTTCACACTGATGACCCGGGCAGTCGTCAATGTTGTTCTCGCAGTTGGTCCCGTTGAATCCTGGCCCCACATGCAGTGGAAGAAAGATAAGTTAATGCAACCACGCTCACAAACATCAGTGCGTGTGCAATGGAAGAAATCTTAACACAAAACCTTCCTTGAAGAGAGTTTGCTCCTTCACTCTCTGCAGAACATACGCGACAACTCCCATAAACTTTGGGCTTTTGGGGGAAATTCCAGGATGAACCTAAAATGCACTATAAACTTTAGAGATTAACTTGATTTGACCTTCTTTAAACTTCTGAACGCAAGTCAACTGTTCAATGTTTCAGTAAATGAAGACGTATGCATTTATTTTATTATTTTTTTGTAAAATTTGCTTTTTTTAATTTCTGGTTTCCAGGGGAAAGCTAATAAATTCTATTTTAGGGTATTTTAGTTAGTGGAGATTAGATTAGGAGATTAAGAGTCTTATTTTGGGGAAAAAAAGATGAACTTTTATTTAAAAACTCAAAGACATCTTTGATGTAATTTCATCAAGCGCACTCAAAACTGTATTAGCATAATCAAAACTATTATTAAAATTTGGGGAGGAAGAACCTATGTTTACTCTATAGCTAGTTTATGAATCCAAAAGAAAACAGAGTGAAAGTAAATGTACTTTGATATAGTGTTATGGTCATAACAGCCTTTAAATCAGACATACACTAACTCAATTGTTGGAAAATTTGAGAAACAGTACCACAGTCATTTGCTGTATGTTAATATTTCACATCATTTCAGACAGCGCATACATCTTATGTAGGCACATAAAATGGCAACACACACTGCCTTAAATAGAAACTCAATGGCAGTATAACAATGCGAAACCACTACAGCAGCGGTATTTTTCTCCGCGGTGTATTCGGGTGACACACACGGGTTAAATGGAAGTTGAGATGCCGCTGATGTAGACAAACGTCTCGTGTACATAAGAATTATGACATGCCCTGATAGTGTAGAAATAGCAGCCGTGTGTGTTTGTGGCATCCACTCGCAAACTGTAGCAGAGTGACAGGACAGTGTGTTTAATGCAAAACAGCCAGGAGGGCCTGACTGTTTGCACCTCAAACAATTTATTGAAACATCCTCTCTGTCACACCTGCCGACAAAAAGAAGCAAACCACATCCAAAGGTGGCAAAAGAACTCACATTATATACTTACAAGTACAGACACTTGTGGGAAAATAAAAATGCTGGTAAAATTAGAAGTACTTATTCAACTCTTGGACTTACCAGAGGTGGACGGAGTAGCCAAAAAGAGTACTGTTACTTCACAATAAAATGACTTAAGAAAGAAGTAGTTCTTCAAAGAATTACTTAAGTGTAAGTATTCAGTAACTGAAGAGTAACTTTGTTTTTTTTTTTTTTTTTTTTTTTTTTTTAAATAAATAAGAGCACAAACGTCAAATAGACAAAAATTCAAAGTGGAGTTCTTGTAGGCTGAAATGTTGACATTTTTAAGGCAGAAATAGGCATAGCCTTTCTTTTTGGTAGTCTGTAAAATCAACATAGAATGAATGTGAGTCATCAGAAAAACAAATACGGAAAGACATACCTGAAAAATCTGCTTAAGTCATTGCATTTGTACTTTGTTACTTCCCATCACATCTCAGACGAAAATGTGTCAGCAGCTTTTATCGTTTTTTTTTTTTTTTTTTTTTTTAAACCTGCCTATTCCAATTGAAAACAAGTTTCATTGCATTTCCTGCATTACCTGGAAGGCAGTGGCATGAGTAGCTGGTTTCAGAGTTCTGGTGGCAAGTGCCGCCGTTCAGGCACGGCGAAGGAGAGCAAGGGACGTACGAGCTCTCGCAGTGTCGACCCGTGAACCCGGCACCGCAAATACATCTGTGGGAGCAAAGGCTGATCAGTGACAAGAAACACTAAGGGTGCTTCTTTTAAATAGTGTTCCCCCGCTATATCAAGGTTCATCATTCGCTCCCCTGCTATAAGGCCGATTTTGAGGCAATTGTTTTTTTTTGGGTTTTGTTTTGTTTTTTATGGGTTTTCACAGTATACAGTAACGGTTTTGGTTGAACATTCTGGTATTCAAGTATAAAATGTTAATTCTCTTTTGTTTTATGGGTCAGTTTTACAGTAAACTTGAAATGGGAGTGACAAATTAACAGCTTAGCGTCTTCTTTAGAGAACTATGAGAGCGACAGAGTGAGGCCCTAAGAAATACATGTTTAAAGGTTTTTAAAGCATGTGGGAGGGGTAAAATGTTTTTTATATGGTCTATCGGAGATTTTCACCTATTGCGGGTGGGTCAGGAACATAATGTTTCCATCACATTCAAAATATGATACAGACAGTAAAGTAGATTCTCACTTGTAGGAGCCAGGGTGGTTGACACATACTCCTTCATGCTGACATATTGTAGGCGAGGCGACGCATTCATTGGTATCATTGTGGCAGCGGAGACCCGTGTAGCCAGGTGGGCAGTAGCAAACGTATTTACCACCTGGCAGAGCGCGGCACGATCCACCGTTGGCACAGGGGCTTGACAGGCAGCTGTCCTCATGCTCACACCGTGGTCCTGGGAATGGAAAGGGAAGGAGAAGACGCTGACAAAGCTCTTAGTAGAATAGCGTTGCCTTGACTCATCATTTCCTCATTTACTGAATCCATTTTCCTCACTGAAATGAATTGAAATCCCAACAATCCGGCCGGAATAGTTTTTTTTGTTTTTTTTAAATCCCAATAAATTATCGAAGGCCCGCCGCACACCAGAACACGACTGAATGGGACAATCGCATTAAAAAGAAATACAGTCATTTTATGTTATTATGATTTAACTCATTAGACTTAAACACTTAAATCAATATGAAATATAGCTACGGCAAAAAATTAAAGAGACCATTGCAAGGAAAAAGGTTTCGTTTTATAGGCATACGTTTGAGTAATGTTTGAGCGCTAACCCTGCAGAAACATCGAGAAGCGTTTGTCTCACCTGTCCATCCACGGGCGCAGTTGCAAGTGTATTTGTCGAGGGACAGCAAGGCGCATGTGCCTTTGTTAGCGCACGGGTTGTTGGGGTAGCACGTGGAGTTCTGCGGAATTTGGCAGTGCTCGCCGATAAAGCCGAGAGGGCAGGCGCAAGTGGCGCTGCCCGGTACAGGTATGCCGGCCAGCATGCCCACGGAGCAGTTCCCGCCATTCTGGCAGAAGTCGGGATGACAAGGGTCCTTGTGGTGGCAGTATTCACCCAGGAAGCCTGGTGCGCACCTGTACAGGGATCCAAACAACAATATGTAAACATCCAGATCCCAAAGTACACACGAAAGAACGGCTGTGAACTTAAAGGTAAGTTGTGTGTGGTCAGAATTGTCAAATACACTGGTGCCTTGCCTTAAGAGTGAGCCGACTTGCCACTTTTTGAAGATATGAGCTGTTGTTCGGACGACTTTTTGCTTCGACAAAAACTCGACATACAAGTGCCAGATGGTGGCAGCAAACTCAACTCGCTTCACAACAAGCAGTAGTTTGGCATACAGTGAACAATTCTTCAAAAAAAAGAGACTTCAAACAGTTGCCACTCCCAGTTGAGGTTTCCTAGCAAACTAAACATAAAACCAAGAGATTTACACGTGTTTTTAAAGCAACCACGAAACTTTGCCTTAAGAATCCCTGCTAGCCTAATGCTAACACGCAGTGCAAAACGCCATAGACTAACGAAGAGAC
Organism: Phycodurus eques; assembly: GCF_024500275.1. Taxonomy (NCBI): domain Eukaryota; kingdom Metazoa; phylum Chordata; class Actinopteri; order Syngnathiformes; family Syngnathidae; genus Phycodurus; species Phycodurus eques. The sequence goes on from NC_084532.1 coordinate 27,181,244, forward strand.
CATAAGCTAACAAATAGCATCAATAGTAAAAGTAAAACTCTTTAAGAAATGGATGTTTGAACACAAATGGTGGTGCAACACATGTAGACGAATAAAACATTTTAAGAGATTACCAACAGTATTTTTTATTCTATCCTATTAGCTGAGATCGGCTCCATGCACAGTATATCCGTATGTCTCCATTATACTGCCCCTAGATGCCCAAGGCGCACACCAGAAGGAGCAGCACAATATCCCTTGAACTGAAACAAAACAATGTTGCAAAAACTGTTCTGTTTAACTGTTATTACTGTATGTTTTTATAAAGCACAATATGGTTAAGTTCTATTTTTCTTGTTAAAAAAAAATAATAATAAATAAATAAAAAAAAATTTTACAAAAATTTATGTATTTTGGGAGGAAGCTGGAACGGATTAAAGGCATTTTCATTCATTTCAGTGGTGAAAGATGATTGGAGGCGGCACGGTGACTGACTCACAGTTCTGAGGACCCGGGTTCAAATCCCGGCCTCACCTGTGTGGAGTTTGCATGTTCTCCCCGTGCCTGCGTGGGTTTTCTCCGGGCACTCCGGTTTCCTCCCGCATACCAAAAACATCCATGGTAGGTTCATTGACGACTCTAAATTGCCCGTAGGTGTGAACGTGAGTGCGAATGGTTGTTTGTGTGCCCTGTGATTGGCAGGCGGCCAGTTCAGGGTTTACCCCGCCTCCAGCCCCAAAGATAGCTGGGATAGGCTCAATCACAGCCGCAACCCTCGTAAGCTTAAGCAGTGCAGAAAATGGATGGATGGATGAAAGATGATTGGAGATAAGGCAAAGGTGAGGCCATCGAGCTCTGACTATGATGTCTGCATTTTTCCAGTCCCTTTAATTAGCTGGTCAGAGCAAAATGTATGTTTTTGTCCAGTTATTTGATGAATATTGATTCTGCACTGCTCCAAATGATGCACATGGCACAGCTGCGTTATGTTATATTGTGTTTTCGTATAGTATTGATGGTTTCTAAAATTACGATGTGATATTGCTGGTGGATTAAGTCCAGTAAGTCCCTATAAGGCCCAGTTACAAAATGCATGGCAATTTCCCATGTAGATATGGTAAACTAAAAGTGTTTTTGCCACACAAACGGAAAAAAAGGGGAAGTCGAGCTCGTTATAAAGGTTAAACTAAGGTCAGTCATGGTGAAGAAGAAGTTCAAAAGCAGAAGGATGTGAGGTAGCATCAGCTGGAAGTTGTTGACAAGAGTCCTGCCAGAAATGATCACTGATAAAAAATTTTTTTAAAAAGTTGCTTTTTAGACAGCAAAATAATGTCGTGACCCACCCAAATGTTTAAGTCACTCGTCTGCGCTGAAGCTGCATGAAACCTCAGACAGCCACTCCTGCTTAAGCCACTCCCAATAGGCCACCCTCCCGTTTCTCCCGTCCAAATCCTTCCAGCTGAAGAAGCCTGTGCTTTAAATGCAATATGCAGAGTAGCCGTCTGGATCCTGCGTTCAAATGCGTACCACATCACAAAATGGGAGCCCACGCCACTATGACCAGTGTAGCTTTTTCGGTTTAACATGCTTCATTGTGGGCATAACAACATCTTGCATAGTGTACGACTGAAAAAAAAAAAAAAAAAAAAAAAAAAAGCACTCGATATATCATTTTACCACCACATTTGCTCCATTTTTCTATTTCTTCTGCTGCGGGGAAAGGAAATTACAACATTAAACAACACAAGAAGTCCATGAGGGATCACATCAGAGACGATGGTCCCTTTGAAACTTTCCTTTCCGCACATCATTTCTCTCTGGGTGACAGGACCTTGCCAAGTGTATCATTTTGTCACAAGGAAATTTACAACAGTTCATACAATTTCCTTAGTGCGCCTGCATTGTTGTGCTGTGTGCAGGCGCGTCGCAGGCACACTGTCTTGGGACCGGGGGCGATTGAGCCAACTGCTGCCTCCTACAATGGACCCCCACAAACCTGCCTCCCAGGACGGGCTCAGGTAACATAATTGGAGAGCCCATAGAAAACGTACACCACAGTGGCATTCACAAAAGCTGTCCTGTAGCGTGTAAAAACAGACAAGTTCACGTCGTCTTGTTACATTTCTATCACACAATGGATTACTTCTATTTTCATGGAAGGTTAGTGTCACGCAAATTTTCAAACTTACTACACTGATTTGTGATTGAATTTCCACGCATGCGGGCATTTCAATGGGGAACGTTTATTTGATCTAAGATTAAATTGAATTAGGAGCCGAGTCAAGGTACCACTTTATTCCAATTAGGGCTACAGGCGCTGACTATTTTTAGAATTGAGTATTCTAACGATTATCCCATCAATTAATAGAGTAATTGGATAAAAAAAAATATTTTTTATTATTCAACACAAAAACATGTACATGCGATTATTCTTGTCCACTTGAGGTCACCATTCTACTGTAGTATCTGCGATTTTGAGTGTGTATGGCTTTAAAATGCGGGACCGCCTGAGTCACGTGGGTCAGCGAATGAAAGTGTAGAGTTGGTTGGCTGTTAACTGGCCAGTCTGCATATTAAGTCACTCAGCGTGAGTTGTGCCCATTGGCAGCTGTACTACTGCGCTTATTACATGTTTTTTTCCTGTTTGTTCAATAAAGCGATTGAAAGTGCACCGGTGGCTGTGTCTGTTCTTGACTAGTTGCAGGGGCATTACAATATGTTCTAACAAGCAATGGTAGGCTAAATTAAATTGGCTAACACTGATACGTTACCTTGTGTTGGCGATGGTCTACGAGCTGTTGTGGTACACATTGCAAATTAATCTTGTGTTTCCAAGTGTGAAATGATCCCAAACTTTGGGATCTCGAGAGATTTTCCATGTTTGATTAGACATGTACACCTGACCGCCATGTTTCTATATCAACATATCTGCAGCAGAGCAACCCACCCACACGCTCCCACTTTAACACACACAACAAGGTCCCTCCCAAATATAAACACAAACACAGCTCGGCCAGGAGATCATAACAAGACGTCGCTCCAAGAATAAGTAATGCTCATTTTTGTTTCGACAGTATAATCCCTCCTCACTAATGACAGGGCCTTCTGCCCTGTGACAAACATCACGTTAGCGGGCTCTCAAATAAAGAAGATCTGTGTTGCCGTGCCTGCACGGATGCAAGGTTTACATTACAAACCTTTTCACTTCTAAAACTACACGCAATGTGAGACGTAGTCACTAAGTGGCAAGTACGCAATTATGGTAAAAGGTTAATCATTGTGATTTGCCGGCAAGAAAGCATCACCTTATTGACAAATAAGAATGGTATGAATTTAGAAGGTTATGGGTAGCACCGCAGTCCCAATTCAGGTAACCAAGAGGGATTATTCTGACTTTTTCATGTGAACAAACGATTTGTAAATTGGATATGGATAGGTTGATAAACCCGAACTTACTACTGTGCATACCAACTTGCATCAAAATGATCTGTGATGATCTTTAAGATCTGTTGATTAATCGTGTCTTGAAGCAGCTGACATATTATGAAGTGCACAAAATGACTGCAAGCAAAAGAGTCGCTCACTGCCAATTTGCTGTGCAAAGAAGAATGAATATGAGCTGAATCCGCGCCATGGATACTATGTATGTATAACAAAATTTGTTCGGACATTATGGATTAGTTGTCAAATATCCCCATAGCCAATGAAGACATTGAACACCAAGATGCTTTTTTTCTGGTATCCTTGCCACTTGGATCAAACAGAAAGTCCTACATCAGCACTGTTTAATTACCACTCGTGGCAGCAGTGGCCACTAACTACTGCAAAAGCTAAAAACTGACTGAAAGTAAACATTTCAGAGCACTGCTGATGAGAATTTAGCTTTTCTTCCAGCGTTTAATTAAATCGCTGCCGTCCATCCAGTGTTGACAGAACCCAAATGCCGAAGCGTCGGAAAATGATAACACCCTGTCCTTCCGGTTCCAGTGCCAGATAGAGCGCTCGCTTTATTAGTCTCGGGAAGTATCGCTTAAGTCCGTGGCAAACAGACAAGGCTGTGCATGATTCATATTATTGTCAGGGAGTGGTGTCTCACCGGGGAAGAAGTATTCTGTCAATGGATGCAACACATGGCACATTACTCAACATTATCATACACAACTCAACAGCACAGGCAAGATTGTCTGCACATAAACAAAGTAAACTCGCAGTAGACTGGGTTTGTGCGACCGTCTCGTCTATGGGATTCTTTCTGCTGCTCTGTGATGCCTTTTTTTTCCCTCCCCCTTTCGTCTATACTCGAACGCTTTCTTTCAGATTTTTGCACCCCTTCTTTACCTCTTTCTCACTCCTCCACCTCGCATTTCTAGCCCACTCAAGGTGTCAGGTTTCTACAGCTGGTTCACATTAGCGCCCCCATTTTGCGTGTGCACACACACACACACACACACACACACACACACACACATAAACTCACTCCTCCCTTCCCTCCGCACTCCTTCTCCCTCCTCTACCTCATGCTGACCTCAGCCTGTGCTGGCTGGCCGTGGGGCTTCAATGAGCCAGAGAGGGTTGGGTTGAATCTCACAAATAACGTCTCTCACACTCGGTTCTTTGCTAATTCATATACCAGGCCCCTTGCATAGTCCCCTTGTGTCCCATCCTCTTTCATTTGTGCCAATTTCAACCCCCCACCTCATCTCTCCGGAGTTCAAGCCTCAACTGCAGACCTTCCAACCCCTAATCGAGTCTCAAGGAAGCCTAATAACTCCATCGTGCTTTCCCCCCTCGGCAAGCACAGAAAAGCAGTGTGCGAGCTCAAGTGTGTGTGTATAAACCAGCTCACATTTCAAACCACGAATGTGTCTCTGGCTTGACTAAAGTCTGTTCAATGTACCGTGTCCCTGTGTGTGCATGTTTGGACGTCAATAGTTAAGTACATAATACATTACTGGCTTTTTCGAATGCCTCCGTACGGACAAAATGGCTGCTTTGGTGATGGGGGTAAAATAGAAAAAAAGAAAACGTTAATTCGCAAATTAGCTGGTGGCCAGCGCCCAGTGGGATATAATCTGGCCACCTGAGGCTTTAAACTGATATATTTAGGCATAAGAAAGATGCTAAACAAAGTAGCATCCATTTTTCAGCATATTTAACAGCACTCTTCTGTGCTGTGTCAAATTTAAGAAATGTATTTTCGCTTTGCAGGGATTTTAAGCAAACTAAGATCAAATTCCTCGTGTGTTTTTTGGACATACTTGGCTAATAAAGATGATTCTGATTCTGATCTTACTAAGGAGCTGGATTTTCTTATAAATGCATAAAAAAATACCAGAGATGTAGTAGCAAAAAACGAAGAGCATCACAGAAAAACGAAACTAACTAGAATTAGACAGAAAAAAAGTATTCGGAGAAAGCAGGAAGCTGAGCAGACTAACTATTTAAAAAAAAAAAAAGAGTAGCGAGAATAAGAAGTCAAAATAGGGTGGAGTCCATAAGTGGGCTCATGTGGTAAAATCTGAGACTGTTTTTTGTGTCATGGTTGAAAAAGACTCATCTAAGAAACTGTGGTAGAAAGCATGATGTTTAGTCATTATCTTGCCCTTGTGGTTGTAATGAGGCCTAACTATAGACCGTCAAACCTTATGAGCAGTCATTATCTTACTTAAAGGTTTCTGTCAAAACAGAGTGTTATTCACATTAACTGTGCCTGCTTTGAACTGACAAAGAGCATGCATGACCTTTGTGGTTCTTGATTTATGTTACCGTTTTGTAGTGTTTAGTGTAAAAATGTACAACAATGCCATTTTGAAATGAGCACTTGCTGCTTAAAAGGTGAGATTGTGAACAAACTACTGTATGTCTCAAATCTGCTAAGCTTTGGAAGACGGGATGAGCGCTACTGCTACTCCTTATGATGTATTAGAGTAAAGAGACAACTTCAACCCCAGTGCTGAGTTACTTTTGGCACACCTTGTCATCATCCGTGAGTGACAGGAAGAAATTGTCACTAGGGGCTGGTTGCTACATTCCACACTGTTTTGCAAGTCTTCTTACTAGTCTCCTATAGCAGCCTGATCTGAACTGGCTCATTAATATTTCAGGACTTGTTTGTTTGTTTGCTGTAGCGAGTTAAGTGCGATGACATAAAATCCCCAAGACCTGGCGTGAAAGGAACGACACAAACCTATTTATTAGACCTTTAAATGATGTATTTTGGGGTTTTGGCCTACTATCAGGCACATCAGGCAACCCCGATAGCTATGAAGTTTATTTATAAACAAAATGGCTGGACGAGTGTGTGAATTTACCCAAGGTTCCAAGGAAGCCCTGATTCACCAAAGCGCGATCCACATCCTACAGAAAGAATCTCTTATCATTGCGGCGCCACTTTCAACCACATCTAGCGGGCTGCGGGAGAGCCACAGGTCTTAAGACACCACAGTTTATTGATTTTACGCGATCTGCCAAACCTCGTTTAATCTGTACAAATCGAATTCATCTGCAATGGATCACGCAAGATATTGAACCAATTAGTCAACTGTACTACTCAGCATTGCATTTGAAGCTTAAGGCCAACAATGTTTTTTGGTGTCTTGTCTTTACATTGGGCAATTTACGGAGGACTTTCGACTTCCCCATGAAACGCACCGTATTATTGAACGCAGGCATGGTAAAACATACGCTAGCTTAAAACATACGGTAGCATACATGCACGCTAAAACAATGTTTTTAAAAAGGCAGCGGGAGCAAAACTGAGTTCGGTTGTACTTTATTGAAGTATTTAACAATGTACTCCCGTTATTTTTTGATCAATCCTCATCCACAAATCCATCAAAGTCCTCATCTTCTGTATCCGAAATGAACAGCTGGGCAAGTTCTCCATTAAACATGCCGGGTTCCCTCTCGTCATTGTCGGAGTCGGTCTCTTTGCCAGGGGGCTGTTCAGCAATGATGCCGGCTTTCGCGAAAGCTCGGACAACAGTAAAAGCAGATACCTTAGCCCAGGCATCCACAATCCAGTCACATATGGTGGGCGTAACTCGCCCGGCGCTTCGTCTTCTTGACTTGGCGAAGCTCGTTTTCCTGCTTCCTCCACTTGCGAACCATGGAGTCGTTGATCTTGAATTCTCTCGCGGCTGCTCGATTCCCATGTTCCTCCGCGTAACTGATAGCTTTCAGTTTAAACTGTGCTTCGTAAGCGTGTCTCTTCGTAGGTGCCATTTTCGGGGGTCCTTAGCCAAACCAATGTTGTTTTGCACAATGCACATACCGGCGCTACATACCTACTGGGGGCGTGCCTTTAGCGTCCTTTTTCACGCGCACCCTTCCCCCTTTAACGTCCGCATGCGGTCCTCAGTCACGTCCGCCTTTCCTCTATATAAGCAGCGTGTCGGCAGGAAATGTTCCCAGTCAGTCAAGCGGAGCGCTCATCAAAGTCACACAACAACATTTACAGATTTTGGAACTCGGTGCACACATAAGGCGGGCCGAATTATAAGGCGTCCTTTCCATTTTGGAGAACATTTAAGACTTTTAAGTGCGCCTTATGGTTGTGAAAATACGGTAATTAAGTTAGCGATTGAACATGATTGTGGCGAGGTGTTGTGTTGATGTTGCTGCCCAACAGTATATAATAGCCACTTACTATTAATGTGGTGTTTGGTAACTCAAGAAAGATGCCGCTTTTCGATTTCCTAAAAAGTAGTGGTATTGACAATATGAGAATTCTCCTTGACAGTAACTATATGTTATCATATTTTACTTATTTTTTCAATCTTACAGAAGGTCACCAGCAGACGATCTGGTACGTTGTAATTATGCGACAGCAATGGCGTAATTAACGCTGCGCCCGAGTAGTGTTCAAAAACTAGTTTTCTTTTGACTGATCAGTGAACTATATAGTCCACTACATAAACATCCCTCTTGATTAAGGAATAAGGAATAAACAAACGATTACAAACACAAACAATGTCTGTCATTCCTCATCATATTTGAGATGTTTTACTAATAACATTAGTTAACAGTCACAGCTGAAAAATATTTTATGATGATGGTAGTTTCTGTTACATCCAAAAGGGGAAAATTGTGTCCAAATCCAGAGGAGGTTTGAACATAAAGTGAGTAAGTGGTGGATGAATATGACATGCATTGCTATGATAACGCCAAATAGGTGACTCTCTCGGAATGACGACAATGCCAAGGCTACAAGAAGAGAAGTGGGAGGATTATGAGGCTAGTTTAGTTGTGTCCTGGGGCATCTCAACCTGCAATTCTGATGGAGGGATGAATGAGTGACAGTCTGATGAAAGCAGCGTAGCAAGAGGTAAATTAGTCTCCCTCCCCGCGCAGTCCTCTTTTTGACTCTCCCTCCCCCCCATTCCCTTCACTTGTTGCTCTCTCATCAGTAAGAATTTGTGCTCTGGGGTAGCGCTTCTCAGATTACCTGAAAAGAGACATCCTCTTTTCTTTTGGCCCTTTCTCTTCCTCCGTCTGCCCCGCAGGCAAATTCTGCCTGTCAGATCAAACAGGCAGCAGGTCTACACAACACAGATTTTTGTTTTTTTTAGTGAACCTGACTGTGAGAGAGTGACCAAGTGGAGGGAAAAAACGATGCATTGTGTAGGAGGTAAAGTTCATCTGTTTCAATCATCACCTCGCCATAGATGTAGGAATCTTATTTTGGACAAAACTGAGGTTTGGTAACACAACAGGTAATTTTCCATAGCACGTTATGAGATTTACACAACATGGCCATCGGCGTACATAGTACTCCACGCTACTCAGGCAAAGATGGTGTTAAGTGGGATTGGTATGTGGAAGTTTGTCACCTTTTAACAACACATTATGGCTGCTTGTGTGTTAAGTGTTAATGAATGATAACCTTGATCTGGCTTGAGTGCAGGGTTAAGGCTTCTTTATAATTCCGCGGCCGGCGACCACGCTGATGTCACTGCGGCTATCTCGCACTTAGTTTGCCTTTATACTCGAGCGCAACCCACACCCGCGGTTTTGAAAATGTATTGCAGATCACCTCCAAGTCGGGGGCGTCGCTACGGCTGGTATTGGCTTGGACACGACAGGGTGGAGTTTCCTCTGCATTTTTTTGGGTCATTTCCGGTAGCCGTTTTTACTTTCCTTTCCGTAACAAGGAACAAATCAACAACAATGGCGACCGTGGAAGAGTGTCTGCTAGAACAAATGGAACGAGATGACCAGATGATGAGTTTAATTATGCTGCAAAATCGATCGAGAAGGCGGCGACGTAGATGGTATGTAGAACGAAGGGGCACGCCGAGTACATCATCACAGCATGTGACTAAAACGGACCAATCGCGAGAGATGATCAAGGGTCGTCAAGCGCTGGTGACGCAGAAGCAAAGCGGGCGTTGTCGGCCATGCAAACGCGGGAGTATAAAGACGCCTTTAGGCTTGACCCTAACCCTAACCTTGGCACACTTTGTGAAACCAACCGTTTCAAACTTGGCTTTTAGGTTGAACAGTCATTTTAAACTGGATCGGTGAATCGGTCCAGTAGTTAAGTCGAACTTTTTTCTTTTATTTATTTATATATATTTTTTTTATCTCAGGCAGCAGCAAAGGTGAGACCTTTTCTCATGCAGAAACATTTTGAAACAATCTATGTGTTCATCACATCTCAGCCGGATGACTGCAAAGCACTACACTTTGGAGTCCGCCAGTAACCCCTCACAATAAATCCACAGTAAGCACAATAAATCCTATTCTGGCCTTCTTCCACTGGCTGCCTCAGCAATTCTGATTTCATTCTAAGATTCTACTATTTGTCTTCAAATCTCTCAATGGTCTCGCCCCAAGTTACCCCTTTGAGCTGCTCCATCCCTACACCCCTGCCCGGTAAAAATATTGGGCCAGCATACAACATAGGATTTTGAGAAGGGTTGCGTTTATATTAAATCTCTATGTGAGAACCTAAAAGCTAAAGATGTGATTTTTTTGTACAATTGAGTCATTGCTGTTCCACTTCAGTCCTTGGGGTGTCAGTTGTGTGCGTTTTAAACTGTTACCGAAAAAGACTGGATGCTAATACGAAAAATAATGCTGACAATTAAGCCAACAATGGCTCCAGGCTCACTCTGTACACTGCATGGGTATGAACTTGAACCCCATCCCACTCTGGAGTAAGTCAGCCAATTTGGAAACAGGCTTGAAATGTTTCAGGAAACACAGTATGCTGTGAGATCAACCTATGGAAGCACATAACACACATAACACGAAATATGTATGTACAGCAGGTGTCATTTGAGTAATGATGGACGATAGGAGCAGCATATCAAGCAATTTTGTGACTTGCACGGATCCAATACGCATTCACGACACAAACCTTTTCTTCACACCCAGACTGATGGCTTGCAGTGACACTGGTTGGGCAGCTTCTCTGAACCTTCCCCTAAAAGGCAGGCCGGCAAGCTTTCCTGTTCACTTTTGCTCTTTATGATAACATTCTTACTGTCCAAAATGCGATCTGTGAGCTCTCTTGGCATGGCAAGTTATTCAAGCTAAGGATTTACATGATGAAAAACAGATGCATACATACGAATAGCATAGTTCTGTTTTGTTTTTATTTGTTTTCATAAATTGCATGGATGCCTCTGGGGGTTAGTTTAGAAGAAGGCCATCACTCATACAGAGATTAATCGTGTAATTTCTCTCTGAATGTTCTGGACTTAAATACCAATGTTCTCACTCTCTTGCGCGCACACTTCTCCAAATAAGAGGCAGAGCATGCTTGCTTCAAGATGTTGATTTGGCACTTCCAGTCAAAGTTTACTGTAAAAATAATGCATGAAACGAAAGAGAATTAAGCATTGCATATTTTAACACCAAAATGTTCGACCAACACATGTAATTTCGTATAACTGAAGCCAGCTGGCTTAATGCCAGCATATAATGTAAACTGCCGTAGACTAACAGCTAACAGAAATAAACATATTCATTATACTGATTATAACATTTCACACAAACGGAACAGAAACACATACAAAAACAAGGCATGCAGCAATAATCATTGGCATATATTGTCATGTCCTGTGTTTCTGCCTGCTTGTGATATCATTGTCCCTTGTCTCAACAGTTCCTTTTCGGAGCCTCTTTGCTGAACATGTTGGCAATTTATTCTGTTGTATTTAGGTGTGGCTTCAGTGGAAGGATGGTGCTGGAGTATTACCTTGTTTGTCGCCATAGTTGCTGTTTCACCAGCATTCAATACAATGCTGGTTACCAGCATTGTATTCATCTTATTCCTGCCAGAGGTACTTGTGGTTTGTTTGGTTTTCATGCAGGTACTTTTTTTGTTTCTACGCATCTACCTTGTATAAATTAGCTTAGTCTATTTGTTAGTAGTACTCGTTCCTTCTGTCTGCTATGGCTCCAGCTTCCTCTTTTAGTTTTTCGTTTGTTATTTTTACCTCTGTGTTGTTTTTCTTTCGTAAGGACCTTTTGTCGTCGCCGTTTTTGGTTCTCAGTATTCACTTTTGGATTTATAAATCCTCCTCGAACGCTCCTCATTTGTGGAGTCTGGTCAATGATCTATCCCTCAGCCGTTGGCCAATCCTTACAAATATTTTCTCTGCTCTGTAAGAACGACTATTAAAACAGGAAAACGTGGTACTCTATTACACGGACTGTATAGGTCTAGGAGACTTCATCGATGCGCCGCATTGATACAGCACAACCTGGTACTACACTGAAGCCGCACAACTTTAAATTCGGACTTCCCTCTATACTCTAAAACCTATTAAAAACATTTTTTTTTAAAACAATTGCTTAAAAGTCTCGGTGAATGGTTCACTGTTGTCCCTACTTTAACGGAATGCAGTTCATCCAGTCTGATCCCAAAGGTGATCCATGTGACAAAATTAGACTGGTCTGGGCCAAAAGGCTGAAGTGACTCTTGATTTACAAGCGACTGCCTTAATTCACTGAAGAGACGAGCAAATATAAAATTTGATTTGGTTAACAATGAGCCTTTTGAGCAGCAACACATGGAAGACGGGACAGAAACGGGAAAGTGTGCGTTGAGGGCGTGTATACTTAGTCAATGTCTATGTGCAGATAGAAGGGGGGAAAGGGTGAGAGAGGGGCATGGAAGGGTCAGAGTAAATCAATGCTGTCAAATGTCCACCCTGACCAACACCCAAGAATGTGCCATTCTGTCACTTTTTTGCAAGATTTATTGGCAGTCAGTTGATGATCAAACGGCGATAAAGGTGACAGATCACAGATGGGCTCCTTCTTCTTTAAAGACATTTGAAATAAGTATAGTCTATGCGGAACTTTGCTGATCATCCTGGCCGTAGCATATGGATCTCTCAAGCCACCAGAAACACAAATCAGAATGAGCCTCACTATCTGACCTTCAAGAAGACAGTAAGAATGTCAAACACTGAGTAAGATATGTGGCTTGCTCCGTCTCCCCTTTTAGAAGCGCGAGCGCTGGCATTGCCAAAGGTGTGGGAACCAAAACATATTGTGATTCACACCGCACCTGATGAAATATGTTTACGGGCCGGCACAGCAATGACATTTGCTCGGTTTTAATTAGAAGGCCGGCAAAGGAGCCAGAGAGCAGAGATCATAACTCAACACGACCACTCAGTTGAGCACACACCCCTGAACTGTAGCTAGCAGAAACATACATGCATGCATGCATAGCACTAGGCTTTGCACGATCAGGATTTTTGGGGCCAATCACGATCAGAGAGTTTTAAAAAACGATAACCGATCTGATCACAAGTTGGAGGAATGTGTCTATTTAGATGACCTGTTCATTTATTGTATATACTTGTGTACTTCATTGCTCAAACATTATATTTACAATAAATAATGTATCTTTGTTCCTCTATTTATGACAGTGAGGCACAGTGACAGACAGAACAAATGAATGGTCTTCTATTAGATGGCAGGAAGTAAATACAGTAAGTAATGTATCCACTTGTTGTGACATTTTTGTTTGTTGGTGTGCCGTGAGATTTTTCAATTGTAAAATATGTTCCTTGGCTCCATAAAGGTTGGAAATCACTGCTCTCGTCGGATTGTGTATTCTAATCAGTCAGGTCAAACCAACATTACATGACAGAAATAATGGGTGCTAACTTACTGTAATTCAATTACTTTATTTTTAATTAAATGACTTGACCCACACCGAAACTTTAGAGCGTGATTCGACAGAACGGCGACATGTTTACGTCCAACCGTTCGTGCTACCGCTAGCTTGCTAGGCTCCATAACATTTTATTGCCTGCTTGCGAGCCGTATCGTATTAAAAGTACGTGAACATACCTCAAGCAAGCCTTAAACGAACGTCCTCACCTGTCCTGACCACCAACGCACGTTTTCCCCCATTTTGTCCCTATAATACAGTCGGCGCGATCCACTCTTGTTGTTGTCGCCACAGAAACGGGTGAATCCGGTCGCATTTGAGTTGACAAGATGAAGCCCAAAGATCGTACAAAACGGGATGTGGTGGTATTGGAATACAAGGTTTTATTGCAGTAGTCTGACACTTCAATTGTGAAAGAGCAAATTTGTCTTGTAGTCTTTTGCGGAGCCGATCAATGACGTCATTGATCGGATCGGCGAATTATGACATTAAAGTCGATCGGCATAAAATGCTAACTATCGGCCGATACCGATCAGCCCGATAAAATCGGTGTAAAGTCTACATAGTACAACGGCACTATTGATTCAGTCTCAACAAGTTTGGGTTCTAAAGAAGTAATACATGGCATCAGCTGTGGGAAGTTGAGCTACAACTTCTCAAGACATCCGTGAGAAATCCTTAAACATCCCTAATTCATACATTGAACCATTTGCCCTTAATGATCTGGTTATACCTTTGGTAGTAAAAGACAAAACTACTATGTGCCTGTACTGTTGTGACTACAGATCTAAATAAATTTGACTGATTACATTTGTTCTAAGAATGTCTTTTCATTGACTTGAAATCACCTGGGGAAAGAATAGTGGAAAGTAAAATGCTGCCACTGCCAAAATCTATTCATGCTGTAGTCACACAAATAAAAAAAACATTCAAGGTACTAAAAAACAAGTTGGAATGGGAAATGTGTGTGTTGGTATTGTTCCCAGTAGCGGTGCTCTTTCTCACAGAGCAGTCTATTATTCTCCATTCTGGCTGAGTGAAACCTCATGGTGTTGCGGATTGATATAAAGGCCCTATTTCTCTACTGGCTTTCACATCCAACACCGATGGCGTTCACCTTTGTAGTCACAGATAGTCCTGTCTTACCTGCAGTATCCGGTGCCATTGCTAAAGGTCTGACAGGTAGCGTTGTTAACACATGGTGCTTTGTCATCCACACACTGAAGAGCTGCAAAAGACAAAGAGACGAGTTAGACAACAAGTCCTGAATGTTGTCGGACTGATGAATTACTCAGAGAAATTGGGCAAAATGTTAAATAATGCCCTCTCTCGCAATATCAACAAAACTGTGTGTGGGGGGTGTCTGTGTTTGGCAAAATCTGATATCCGTTTCCTCGGCCCATGCCCCATATTGCAAAAAGATTTGTGGAATTCGGTTTAGTAGTTTTGGGTAATCCTCCTAACACGCAAACCATCCCCTTTCACACTGACCTGCAAATGCAGCATTATGCATCGGAGTTAGCAATGGCATTTTGTCAAACGCTAGACTTATGAGCAGCCAATGCTTGTCCTCATGACCAAAACCGTCTTTTCAATACCCTTCAATGACGTTTACAGTGAACCCCTATTTAAAACACACTGGAACTTATTAAAACCAACTTTTTAAAGTATTCCTTAAGCCATATTTCTCAACTCTCCCACTGTCAGGAAATGGGAGACTATCGTATAACATCATTTTGAGGAAATGAAAAGACTCGCTCACTCGCATAGTTCTCCAAATAAGAGGCAAGGCATGTTTGCTCCAAGCTGTTTATTTGTCACTCTCACTTTAAGTTTCATATAAAACGCACACAAAGAAGATAATTAAACATCGTATATATTTGAAAGGTTCAACCAAACTATATAATTAAGTCTGATGAAAGTCTGCTAACTTAATGCTAAAATATAATGCCAAACGCCATAGACCGACTAATGGAAATTAGCACAGCTGTTACGGTATTTACAAACCAAACAACTGCTAATTTAACACACACACACACACACACACACACAGAGAAGAGCACCAACAACAATACTTCAAGGCATATATTTTTCTGTACTCTGTGAGAACAATGAATAAAGGAAAAAAAAAAAAACTCCACTTTGTTTGCATTTTCAGACTCTAAAATGGAGGCAACAGGAACCCATTTTGATCAATTTTCATCACGGAACAACCCCTTAACCTACACATTTCTCTTCCCTGTCCTGGTGCGAGATAAAGTAGTGTGATAGCCTCCTATCTAACGCAGTAAGGTTGGCCTCAGATTAGCAAATGGTCACAGGGCTGCCGGATGGGGTTGCAGACAGAAATGAGCCTTGAGGAAAGAAAACAAAGCTCAACTATCTCCCTGCCAATGAAACACTCACAGCCACACACACTGGCCATTGTGTGGTCACCGGGCCACAGCTCAAGTGGTCTTTGCAGACACCCAAGTGGCACAAGCTACCAAAAAGACATGTAGTGTTCCAGTCTTTCTTAATCAATCCAACATGGCAACCAAATGAAGAAAGACACTGCGAGGCATGCAAGATTAAATGGAACTGTGATGAATCATATTTCGTTAGCCTAATGGCATCATTGCCTCAGTCATTTTTGAACAATAAATTCAAACCAAACACTTTCAAGCAACGGGCTCTTCATATTCAACTGTACTTGCATGAAATCTGGTTGTTTTAACCAGGAGGATTATGCAAAAATATATCTTTCCCAACTACATTTAAATTCCCTATTAAGAGCAAACCTTCAATCATCTAAATTCTTGGTCTATTCCGGTTCATTCCCATTAAAGGTTTCCAACTTGGAAAACTATTGGAATTTTTGCAACCTTAAGGGTCTTATTTGTTAAAGTATACATTTATGTGATTAAGCATCTTATAAAAGCTGAGGGTCATCTGATTTTATAGAAACACCAAAAAGGTAGTCATAGCGATACAGGAAGTACGCTGAGCAGTGTTACTTCCTGCGCCTGCAATTAATCACAGTGTCACTTAAGTTCAAGTGTCTCTGTGACTAGAAGCAGACGTGATAGGATTTGCAGTGGTGGCAATCAGAACGTGCGGATAGTCCATTCTCAAATGGTGACGAATAACTTTGAGACCCAAGTCTGACAGCATAGTCCATTAGACATGGGGATGCCTGTACATAAACCGGCGTGAAATTCATAATCCTAGCGTACACACACACGCTCACATGCACACATACGGAGCTATATCAGTACAGTCCGCTGGGAACGCTGACTTTTTTCTGAATTATTTATGTACAGAGCAGACAAAACACTGGGTAGGTCCATACAGAGAAGTTTATAGATTAGCTGTAAATTTCAGTACACGGATGTCAA
This sequence comes from Phycodurus eques, assembly GCF_024500275.1. Taxonomy (NCBI): domain Eukaryota; kingdom Metazoa; phylum Chordata; class Actinopteri; order Syngnathiformes; family Syngnathidae; genus Phycodurus; species Phycodurus eques. Next base: position 27,197,741 of record NC_084532.1, read on the forward strand.
AAATGGATTTACCGTCCTACTGTTTCCAAGAGTGCATCCTGTCTGAAGACTCATTTGAAATAACAGTAAAATGTTCAAGTTACTTTACGAAATGCCAAAACTGAATGCTGAAGTCGGGCTCTCTTTTACTAGGGATTGCACAGATACTGTACGTCTATATGCATAATCGAACTCTAAAAAAAAATGCTCCGATATTACAACACCGATACCACTAGATCACCCTGCCATACCTTCCTTGAAGGCAGAGTAGGCTGGCTTAATATCGCTTTGAAATTCAAAATGAATATTGTCAGTTTAAAAATGTACTTTCAGTGAATGTAAAATGGAAACTCAGACATAGGAGCACATTACCATTATACGAGTTGATCAGCTGTAATTGCTGGTGATCAAGCGTCTGCGCCGCCCCATTTTTAAAATGTCGTTATTTTCTGTACAAATCGGCAAAAAAAAACAAAAACATGTGAGCATATCAGATGTTCTGAAGCTGACCCCACTCTCCTCGCACTCACCAATGCTTTGCGGATCCCCACAGTGGGGGGGCTGAAGGAGGGGAAGTAGAGAGAGGACTAGAAAACAAGGGAGAGTGATTGACCTGCAAGACAGTGAGGGGGAAGTCATTACGAAAACTACACGCAAAAATGGCCGTCCCTGAGCCCTGGCACACATCCACACAGCTGAGGACAGGAAGTTGTTCACGCTAAGTGAGGAAGTAAAGCCATTTCCTGGAATTGCTGTACAAGCCCCTCAGATCCTGCGCTCCGAACGGTTGCCACGGAAACGTGCAATAAAATACCCTTAGCTCAGCATGGAAGGAGGGAGATGAGGCTCAAACTAAACACCGTTACCCCGAGGGAAGCTTTGCTGGCCCACACAAAATGCACACTCGAAAATATTTGGTCATCTGACATCACGTTCGGATTGGGAAAGGTGACTCAAAACCAAAACGAGACAACGTGAGTCATTAAACAGCAGCCTACCATTAAAATACAGTGCTACCTCGATTTACGAGTGAAAATTCTTCAAAACAGGCCAAATGCTTGTTTCAAGCTGTTTATTACCATCCCCAGTTGAGTTGATATGTGCAAATAACAATAATCATCATTTTGAACATTAAATATCTTGTCGTTGTAGCGTATTCAGTTGAATATTGGTTGAATAGGATTTGCAAATCATTGTATTCTGTTTTTATTTACGTTTGACACAACGTCCTAACTTCATTGGAATTGGGGTTTGTATAGCCACTAATGGCAGTGAAGAGCAAGGTCACAGAATGAATTAAGCTCATATCCGAAAGCAGTGCTCTAGTCTTTATCCTCTACAAAGCATGACTAATATTACTGCAGTTTACCTAGTCACTTAGTTGTGAAATTCTTCTTCATGTACGACGTACGTGTTTATTATACTGCCCCCAAGTGACCAAGGTGCGCGCAACAGAAGGACTAGAATGTCAATGGACATTAAAGCATGAAATCATGACGCACAAACTGATCAAGTCTTTACATTCTATTTAATTAGGTTATTACTGTATGTTTTTATGAAGAACAATGCTGTAGAGTGCTATTTTTATCGTCACAAAACATACACAATTTTGTTTGTGTTTTTTTTGGTGGGGCTGCGACCGATTGTCATTTCCATTCATTTCAAAGGAGAAAGATGATTTGAGCTAGAGTGTTTTTAGTTCGGTGCACAGTTACGGAACGGATTAAATTCATAAGTCAAAGCACCACTGTGGCTACCCAGGGAGTATCAAAATACTTGTGTAAGTGATGGCGTGACACACTAATTAGGTGGCTGACGGTCCACTAGCATTTTGTAATTATGCGGAGGAGTTGGTAGAGCATATTGAGCGGGATATTAGCCATTGTGTGTTTTTTGAGTGAGAGGAAAAATTTGAAACAAAAACAAAAGAAAAATCAGACAGCAATTGTGAGAACAGAGGAAAGTATTTTCGGGACTTTCCCTCTGCTCACTCAGGCCCAACGTTTGTCTCTGGTTCGAAGCTGTTCCTAGGGAAGAGGATAAATAGAACCAGACTGTGTAACCTTGCTTCAATTATTGAAACTTGAAGTGTGGCTGTGTGTGAAACCATTTTTAAAATGTGTTCCAAAGTCTAACTAGTGCCCCAATAGTTTTTTCGAAGCAACTTAGTGGCATGACTTGTACTTACGACTTACTGAGTGCACCCTGCCTTTGCTGTCTCCAGGCTTACGGGCCCATTTGGCTGAGGAATGCAGCTTGCGGTAATTCCCTCTTAATTTTCTAACCCGTTGAACAGGGCAGACACAACGCTCTGTGTAATTCACTGGACCTTCACAAGTTCACAGCCATAGACACCGCCTCCTGCAGTCGCGCTTCTCTGCAGCGCTCACACCTTTCCTCGTTCCACATTTTGACTGGCACCTATTTAATGCGTGAGGATTAAAGGTGTCGAGAGCAAACTAGTTTAGCCGGCACTGGTGCGGCAAGGCAAAAAAAAACAAAAATGAAGACTGCCCCATAACTAAGATTTTTAATCATGTCTGTGATGTAAAACTTGACCTTTATCATTCAGGATCTGGTGTTCTAACAATCACCAGACAATATATAGCTTACAAACATCTGGAGCTGAGTCCCCCATATCAAACTGGGGTCCCCGGACCCCCAGGGGTCCGGCAGCTGTAGCTTGGGAGTCCATATGGGGACCAGCGTGCTTCAGAATCTAACTTAAAAATCATCAAAGAATAAAGCTATACTTTTGAAATTCATTTGTTAAAATATGACTTTCTTCCCTTATTAAACTTCAGATTTTAATATCATAATTTCGACTTTATTTTTGCAACATTATTCAACCAGGTAAGACGATTGAGAACAGATTCGCATTTGCAATGCCGACCTGACAGCAGAGTAAAACGAGGCAAAAGTAAACCAAATACAAATACACAAACAAACTGCACAGTGTGATATAATTACATCGTTACATAATACATTACATTACATCATGGTGCATGGTGAATAGAAGGCAAAACAAGCTAAAACCAGGTGGAGCAATGTACAGAATCCCTCACTCACTAACTTTTTAACACAATGATATTGGGATGAATGAGGTGAGTTTCATTATTTGTGGCAGCGTGTTCCTGTTGTTTGAGGCAGAAAATTGAAAACACGATGGAGCAAAAGTAGTGCGGACTATGGGAACGAAGAGGTTAATAAAAGTGCTGGACCGGAGAGTACGGGTGGTGGTATACATGGTGAGTAGACGTATTATCACGACAAAACACTGTCTTTGTTCCCGTTAAGATTTCAATTGTTTTTCTTGAAAAATTACATCTGTTTTCTCATAACATTACATGCTTTTGTCTACAAAATATACATTTGTTATTGCAATATTCTGACATTTTTTTCCTCAAATAGAGGCAACTTTTTGATTGTTTAATTAATTGATGTGGCTTAATTGTTATTAGGATTATGTGTGTCTGTGGGGGGGGGTCCTTGGAAAAATTTCCCCCCCGTAAGGGGTCCCTGGACCAAAAGGGTTTGAAGATCCGGCCGTAATTCATCCACTATACTCCAAACTATCTGCCAGTGCAACCCTTGGAATGCAAAAGACTGTGAAGTACTGCCCAAGACATTAAGAAGTCAGACGACTTCATGCCACATCAACAACAGAGCCAAAGGGCCGTGGGCAGAAGTGTGTGTGTGTGTGTGGGGGGGGCAGTAAATAATGCAGTGTTGTGAGTCGCTCAACAAATTGCTTTGTTTTCAGAGGGCAGGGCTGAGGCATTACACAAATAAACCACATTTCACACCAGACAGACGCACATTTTCGAGAATGCACTTTGGAGAACGCCTACACACTAGCGCCATTTGGTCTGTTTTAAATCAAATTCCAACTGTTTCCCCCCCCCCCCCCTGGTTTAGTCGTGAACACAGTAATGGGACTCAGGTCGAGACCAGAATCAACCAGCTTCAAATGAACCCCTGATCGGAACAAAGAGTGACCAAATGAATCGGGTTAGGGTCTATACAGTGGCGATCGTCAAATTGTGGTACGAGTACCCTCCCTCTAGTAGTAGGCAAAGGAATCACTGAATAAAATGTTCAAACAGTGCATAATGTTGCACTGACTTCAACTTTTTTTGAACATTTGTTAAGTATTGTTCATTTATATTTCACTTTTATGTACAATACATTTGCATTTTATCATTTGGAAATGCTTTGATGAGCGATACATTTTAATTGAATCATTACTAAGTCGTTTTTTTACATTTTCCTACATTTATGCGCAGTGGTAATGATCAATTACAATTTGTGAGATTATTGCCTTACCCAACAACATCCCTGGTTTGGCACTTTAGCGTTACCATGTAAAGGAGGATAATTTGCTTCTATTGCACTCTTGTGTTTGCTGTTGCCCTGTACCCTTTGTGCTGATAATTACAGAAGTTAGCAACAAAGACCAAGTTTACGTCATGTGTTCAAAAGCACTTTCTCTTTCACTACTTACTGATGAGAAAAGGTAGCGATCTTATGTGGATTTATTTTTATGCATTTTGGTTAACTTGTATTTCTTTACAAGACGGATTAAAACAAAACCATTCTATGTAAAATCAGCCAAGAAATTTCACCTCATCGATCATTGGATTTGAATGAAGAGCTTGAAAATGATACCAAAGTCATCTTGATAAGTGCTGTGGTTTCAAAGATATACATGTTTTAAATCGAGGGTTCGCTAATTAGCTGAAAGTCTCAGCCTATATATATTTCTAATAAAAAGGTTGAGCACAAACCTTTTCCTTTCTTTTTAGAAAGATAAAGATAAATCAAAGTAGAGCAGCCCAAGTCAGATTGGAGCAAAACAACGTGTTCTTGGTTTTTCATATTTTGCCTCATGTGTATTGTTGCTGAACACCTTTCTCATAAAGTGCCTCGGGGCTAAGTGTCGAGATGCGGAAAAGTCGAGAGTAGCAAATGTAGGTCAGGGCAGAAGCTATGATGCTTTTTTTCCGAGCTATGAGCCTATTTTCCACTGCCATTTAGTGACAGAAAAAAGCTCCATTCTGAGTACCTGCATTTGCCTTACTGTGTTACATAGTATGGCTTTTCTCAGAAACAAACAAAAAAAACTAATAATGAATCAAGTCTGGGAGATGAGATTCATTTCATGAACACTAGACAGATCTCAACTGTATTATTATTGTTATTCAATTAGCTCACGTCGATACCTTGAAAACTTGAGGTTTGGACAGAGGACATTTGGGAAAACAACATGCAGACATTTCACATTTGTGCTAGCAAATGCCTTCCAATAAAAATAAAAAAGAAAACACTTGCATCTAAGGTAGTAAATTATGCATTAAGTGTTTTATTATTGAGTTGATTTATCATGCGCTCATAAAAGTTCTACAGCGGCAGAACCAACAAAGCCTTTGACCCTCCCCTGTGATCTTTGGTGCCTTTATTAAGGGGGACCAGACCCCCAGTTTGGAAACCACTGCATTAGATATTACCTTATTACACAGACCTTTAAAGCAGGATATTTTAGATCTTGGGCACGATTATCAAGCGGCAGTAAGGAAAATGAATCTGATCAATAGGAACCATCCTGCTATTTATGGTCCATTTATAGCTGGAGCGTATGCATGTGTGTGTATGTTTGTGAGAAAGCGAGTGAGAAAGAGGGCTGGGGAGGTGGTGGAATGTCAAACACCAACAACATTCCACTGCTTCTCCTTGCACTGCCTGCAGCACTTTCACATTGTCTTCTCTCCTTTTGTTTGATTTCCAGTCACTGAGCATTCATAGTAGCGATGCATGTATCCAGCTGGAGCTAAATGAAATCGCTTGGGACTCGTTGAGGAGCTTTTGCAGCGGTGCATCGCTGTATCATTAGCGCTAACGACGCATGAAAATAGTCAAAACATAATCAGTTAGGAGGACACCAATTATGCTTCAGCTACAACTAGTACCCATTGTATTTCCCCGTGTGCTATTCTAGCTGACTACACTTTGGAAGGGTCACCTGGTCAATCATTTCGAAGTGCTGGGAAGTGTACAGAATTTTCAGGTAGCTTTACTTTACTTGAGTGTTTATTTTTCCCACAACTTTTCACTTTTACTCCCTGACCATGACCCAGTATAAGAGCCTGAGTCCGAGTATGATAACTGTGACCCAAAAAATACTCCGCCATCACTGTCTCACAATTATGGCTCTAAAATGGATTATTTTGAAATGTTTGGGTAACTAACTTTATTTTCATTGAAACATTTTTCTGAATACAGTAAAATCAAAAGTACGTCTTGATCACAGGGCATTGAGCAGTGAGGCAATGCCACGCCAGTTGTGAACAAAGCCTGCTAAGTGAAACACTCTGCCACCACAGTCTATAACATTCATAAAGCTTCCAAACAAGGGATCGGCAAAATAATTCTTTCATGGTTGAGAATTGTGTTTATTGTGCGGAACTAATTGTTGATCAATTGAAGCCACTGAGGTAAAATGGAGCACACCTACTCGGCTGAATAGTTGTTAATTCGCGCTTAACTAACATGAATCAGCGATGGGACGTTGAGCTCCAGCGTGATGGAAGATTCCAGTAGAGGTACGACAGCCAAAAGCAGGGTGGTAAACTTCTTCAGATAGCAAAGAAAGTTCCAGATCGCTATTGGCTGATCAGCTGCTAACGACTAGCTGCTCAACGTAAAACACAATAAGTGCCCAACAAAGGATGAGTCGTTTGGATATACAGTATGCACTTCCAAAAATTAGGGGATTTGTGTATCACTGAGTCAAAAACGTAAAAGGCTAATGAGAAAGTAGTAATTGTTTGCACTTTTTCAAAATCTAATCATCTGTAAGACATTTATTTTTAAGGGGAATGTTATAAAATGTGTTTGACCACAGTTTTTGCTTGCGCAGCTGCGTTGTTTCGGCGACAAGTCTTTCGGCTGAAAATCAAAAATGCATTTTTGGCCCATTTTTGACCGGAAATTTTCAGTGGCTGAATTTTTTGGCCATCCCTTAGACAATTATAAACATTTTTCCCAGGCGTCCGCTACTCGCGAATTTTCGCTTTTGGTGTCGTGGCTTGGTCGCTAACCATTGCGAATAGTGAGGATTCACTGTGTTACAGTGGTACTTTGATTTACAAGTGCACCAACGGGTTTTCCAAGTTATGAGCTGTTGTTCGGTCGATTTTTTTTTGCTTTGTGTTGTGAGCCATAATTTGGGGTAGAAGATAACTGTATCTTCAGATTAGATGTTAAACCAGTTAGTCGACTTTAGTACTCCGCATCGACGTTTAACACGAAGTCGACTGGATGCTAATCACGTGTTTTTGGCATCTCGTCTTGCAGTCAGAAAATTTACAGAGGACATATGACTTGCTCAAACACAAGATGAGACTGGCTGAGTCATCGAAGAGAAAAACATGCGCAGGGCTCCCACAAATGATAATTATCCTTATCGTAAACCATATTTGTAATCATTTGTTTTTTATGTTTCTTAGTCTGCCCATCGAAATGTGTCTTTCGGTGAAACCTGTCCCTAGTGCAAAAATGGTGGAGGAGGGCTGTACGGTGCTAAAAAAATATCAATGCCATCATCGATTAATCGACTTCAACTCGACTTTCATTACATTATAGCCGACTACAAAAAAAATCTGTTCAACCCTTACTTCAGATACGTTCAGATAAAGTGGACAGGCGCTTGGCTCTTCTTCTTCTGGCCACACAAACAACTTGAGTGAATCAACAGCACCTCTGTTGGTCACAAACAAGTAACGCAGTCCATTTTTGCCTCAATGTCGTCAAGAAACGGCTAATCAACATTCAAGTTCAACACAAAAGGCTCAATTCATAACAAGCAAAAGATCAATTATCACACCCACACCCCTACTTGGAAGACAACCAAACAAGAAATGACAGCTTCTTGTTTTCATGCACACAAATCACAGGCAAACACATGCAACAGTTTGTTTTGCCTTAGGACAGTCTTTGAGTAGAAAGAATTGTTAAATTATGTAGCAGCAGCTCAATGTGTCCATTTGAAGTGGTCGTTGTTCAACATCAGGCCATGCTTAACACGGCTGTTAGCCCTAATTGTCGGCGGTGGCAAAAGTACTCACCGTCTGTACTTAAGTAGAAGTACAGGTACTTGTGTAAAAGGTAACCAGCCGCTTTTGACAAAGACAGCAGTTAAAGTACTGATAGATGTTTCCAAATGTAGGAAGTAACAGTAAAGTACAGTGCAGTATTTGTACTTAAGTTACTTCCCACAACTGTGCTTAACACTGTTGTTAGTCCTAATAGGAATAATAATAATAGCAGGAACAGATACGGGTACCACTAGTGGCACACGAAAGAATCACTGAATTGAAATTGTTAGCCTAATAACATAGTTGCCTGAGTAATGTTTGAATGTCTTCAGAAAACAAGAAAAGAAAAAAAAAAAACAACAAATTAAAAAAAACAAGAGGAGTACAATTGCCTCAGTATAACCTTTGCAGCTTACCAGGAACTGGATGACTCAGAATCTGTGCAGACATAAAGGAAATACCATTTGTTTTGCAAGCATGTAGGTATTCTTTTAATCAATATTGTGACAGTTGAAAATAACTTATTATTAATATTCATTATAATAGCTATTAGGCTAACAAAATGTTAAAACGGTGCATAATGTTACAGTGGCTTCAACGTTTTCTTAATCTAGACAAGTACATTTATAGAGTACAGTTCGATTGTATTTATCTTTGACGTACAATACGTTTGCATTTAATCATTTCAAAATGTTTGTTTTCAAACATTTTGTAGGCACAATTTCTAATGAACTGTTATGAGCAACACATTTCAATTGAATAATTTTTGTATAACCTGCATTTAAGCAGTGTTAATGTTAAAACTGCATAATGTTACAGTGGCCAAAATATATATAAAATTTCTTTTTTAGGAATACAACCTCTGCCTGATTTTTAATTAACATTCGTATTTATTGAGGTGGTAACTGGTGTAAAGAGTTTGAGAACCACTTGATTAGACAACTTGAGCCTAATCGTAGAGGAAACTAAGTAAAATTGAGAAAATGTCGTGTGGCGTCTAATGACTTTACAAAAGGTGAGTAACTTCTAAACTTCTGGATGTCACCATAACACCGCAAAGTAGTTTAAATTTAGCCAGCTTCAATTTAAGACCCCCCAAAAAAAGCATGGGGGTCTGTTAATCCATCAGTAGTTTATTTGTTCAATATTTAAAGTGGTGAAAATGTGACTTAAATACCTGGTTAGTTCGAGGGGAAGGAGGAAAAAGAAAAATACGGAGTACCAGTGAACGCGCAGTGATGCTACGCGAGAGAAAAGCGCAGCGGGAGAGGTTTAAAAAAAAAAAAAAAAAATTTAAAAAAAAAAAAAAAAATGGACCATTTGTGACTTTATCTCCGTCGTAAGACACGACACTTACCCAGGGAGAGGTGAAGGAAAGCCAGGACGAAGACTAGCGACGTTCCCGAGGAGAAATCGGGTACCCTCTCCATGTTTTTCGTAGTAAAATCCACATAAGGTCGCGCGAGGCAAAAGTTGAGCTGCCTGCTTGCCTGCTTGCTTGCTTGCTTCCCCGGACGGTGACTTCTCAACTCAAAAAAAAAAAAAAAAAAAAAGTCCGGCTGGGAATTGACTCGCGCAGAATTAGCAAATGGAAAAAAATAAACTCAAATAAGGTCCATTAAAGCTTTTTGGTAGTTTCTTTACACGTACATAGCTCGTTTTTGCTCTTGGGTAGCTGTTAAAAGTCGCTGACTCGCTCAGGCACCGCGTCGCACCTCTCTACCTCTCATCGAGTGAAGACGTCGCAGCGGGTATCCTTCCGCCCTCCAAGTCAAAGTGGATCTAGTCACCGGCTTGGAAGATGGTTTTTTTAAAGCCACCCACGCTCATTCTCGACTATATCATTTAAATCTATAAAAAAATAATAAGAAATCAGAAACAGTCGCACGTTTGGCCGAGGGTGCAGTGAAAAAACGAATTTCAAGGCAAAAGTTTTCCCTCTCTCGATGTGTCGCCGCAGCGGAGGAATTTTTATTTTCTCATTTTTTGACTTGGCGGATGATTTCAAATTAACCCGTTCATTGAATCACACACACACACACACACACACGCACACACACACGCACACACACACGCACGCACACACACAAACTACATACTTTTGTTTCAAGAGAATATAAACATACATTTCCCCCCCAAAAACTTTACTATTCATCTTGGAACGTCAAACTGTGTGCAGGTTTAGGTGGAGGTGAGTGACAAATAAAAATATATTTTTTTTACCCATAGTAAGTGCAAAACAAATAATGTGATTAGTGAGACTTTTAGGGGAAATCACGAGTTGACTTTCAAACCACGAGCAACTGTAAAAAAAAAAAAAAAAAAAAAAATTTGAAATTCCTAATGGTTAGCAAGTCTGCCTCACAGTTTGGAGGTTCTGGATTTGAATCTGGGCATCTTTGCATGTTTGCCGGAGTACCCTGACCCTGCTTGTGTGGGTTTTCTCTGGGTGCTCAGGCTTCCTCCCGGATTCTATTAACACCTAAGGTTCATTAAACATTCCTTTCTTTTGCCAAAAGTCATCGTAGGTTGATTGAAGACTCTAAATCAGGGGTGTCAAACTCATTTTTGCCGCGGGCCACATTGTACAGACCGTTTACCGCAGAGGGCCGTTGTGATTGCAAAACCATATAAATGCTTAAAGGCCTCATCATATTATTACATATACACAACAAATTGATGGATAACTAGTTTTGAAATCTGAAGTCAAGGATAATAGTTTGTTCTCCTATTGTTCAAACAACTGGAAAATGCGTTTGGAGGCAAAAAATAATGATTATCGCACTACTCGTCACTTTAAAACGCATACGCTCCTTGAAGTCTCAGCGCCCTTTAGACAATGCTCATTGCACCGGACTATCGCAATATTAGTCATTCGAACTGCTCTAAGTGCGAGAGGATTCTGCATCTTTTTGCACAATTGCCAAAAAAAATAAATAATGGACCAGCATTACCAGATAACTAGCAACCCTTTACTGATCGGTGGCTGTTTTTTTTTGTCAATGTCTTTCTGTCTCCAAAAGTGTTCTGTAAATTGACTGTCTGTTGTCGTACTAGAGCGGCTCCAACTACCAGAGACAAATTCCTTGTGTGTTTTTGGACATACTTGGCAAATAAAGATGATTATGATTATGATTCTGATTCTGATTCTGATTCTGATTCTGATCTGGAAAAAAAAATTGTCTTTCAGCAAAAAAAAATATTTTAAAATAAACTGACAAACTATGCAATAATATACTAAAGCACTCAAATAGTGATGAGTAAAAAGAAAAAAAGTGAAATCTAATAATAATAATAATAATAATAATAATAATAATGTTAACCTGGAACCCAAAGAAATTCTGGATATTAAAAGCAAATCCTAAAATTAGGAGCTACTGCACATGCTTTTCATTGTACAGCAACGATGAAAAAAAATACAATAAATTTGTGATATGAGTTCTAAAATATATATATATATATATATATATATATATATAAACGTTATAATTCGGGATATAAACAACAACGAAAACTCCCAAAATGTGTTGATACATGCCCAAGTTTTCATTGCACAGCGACCAAGGCGACAATAAAACATGAGTGTCTACATTATTCTAGATGCTAGAGTTTAGATTATGCAAAACTGAGCCGGGTAAACTGTGCAAATGTGCGCATTGATGAAACCGTTTGCCACTGCCCAACCGTTCTCCTTCATCATCTCACTTCCACACATGAGCCACTGAGAACTAAAGTGGGTTTACCCCGTTTTTGTCATTTTGCAGGGGTGTGATTTACAATTTTATGGTAGCAGTAAAGTCTGGGGGATATATATTTGTATGGCAATGATTAGTTCTTCTGAATACTTGTTATTATAAAAATAAAATATGGTTCTCTGGAGATTTTTGCATTTTACCAAATATAATAATTTTTGTTTTGATGAGGTGTAGTATTTTATTTTTTTTTAAATAAAAAACTGGAGTACTGTTATCATCTTCAGTTTCATTGCCTGAAAGAAAACAAACAACCTCCAATGGGGGGGTCGGGGGGGGGGGGGGGAATGGTTAGTGCAATTGGAGGCTAAATCAAAACATCTGTAAAATCTATATCAACATTTCATGAAAGATGATGAATAACATTTATTTACTCTAACATGCAGATGCAATGGCACCTAAGGTAAAAAAAACAAAAACACTACTTACTCTCTGAGGCTTCTATGAATCTTTGAACTTCACTTTCTGGGATGTTGGCCCAGTGTCGTACTGATGAATCAGGAAAACTGGAATAATGGACTGCCCCCTGTATGTCAAAATTGGAACTAAACCTTGGTTGCGAGCAATATTCCACTGAAAGAGATTCGGTGACTCACATTTCTGCACTTAAGAATGACAAAAATGGAGCTGGCCCGATCTAGTTCTCAGTGGCTGACATCTGCATTGACACAATCTATTTCAACGGTCGCTAATCCCTTACTCATTATCCCTCATCAATGAGAATAATCCAGGTGTAAATCTGTGGCTCATCAAAAGGTCAAGCCCCCCCCCCCCCCCCCAGTCCCCATGTGTCATGCAGCCGATTGTTTGTCTTTACACTCCGTTAGCGAAACACTTGGCAGGTCTCCTGCTGCTCTGTCCTCCATTCAACCACAGGGAAAATAATCCTGATCAATCTGCTTTAACACAGAATTGTGTCTTTACTGTGTAGCTGTTTTATTATCGTCTCTCTTGAGACTGCTGTACTTGACATGATCAATAGGTCTTTATTAACGGGCGACGTACCAGAATCATCTAAAATGACTGTAATCAATCCTCTTCTTCAAGATACTAATCTCGAACCAGATGTCTTAGTTAATTACAGACCAATATCCAGGCTTCTTTTTCCGTCCAGGTTTCTCGAGAAAGTAGTTGCCAAACACTTACATGACTTTTTGCGAAGCAATTATTTATTTGATAACTTTCAATCCGGATTTAAACCCTATCATAGAACAGAAATAACACTTTTATTAATATTGTTTCTTGTTTTGTTGTTGTTTTTCTTGTTTTTGTACTAGTTCTGTTAGATCTTAGTGCGGTGTTTCACACAATTGACCACCATGCCATTGGCATTAGAGGAACTGTTTTAAATTGGTTAAAATCCTATTTGTCGGTTGGTTACAGTTTATATCAATTGGAAATAAAGAATCTGAGCGTGTAGAAGTTAGCCATGGCATCCCACAGGGATCCACGCTCGGACCAGCACTGTTCAGGCTTGGCATGCTATTATTATTTACTAAAATCATCATTCAAGCCATTAACCATTCTCTCAATCGCTCTGCCTTGGTCAAATGATATAAAAGGGTTTGTTTACAAGTGGTGCCATCAGAACTATTGCCTCCCGGAAGTACGTGTGACGTCATGGTGAGAAGGTCTAAAGTTTCGATGTGAAAGTGGCGGCATTAAGAGGTGAATTAAGTCAGGTTAGTCCCCACTGAAGCACCGAATGCTGCAGGTCATGTGACGGCTTGACGGTCCAATCTGCAGCACTGCTTTCTTAATGATGTCACTCCAGATGTGGCCTTGGGAAAGATGCGCTGAGAAAGGGCGTGGGTCGGCCTCGTGAGCAGCAAAACTGGGATTAGTCCCCGCCTGCCGTGGACGTTGATTAAAGACTTCCAAAGGAAAACAGATCCAAGTCTGATACTTCAAATCCAGTTGAAGCATATTTTAAGTATGAATTTGGCTTTGACAGGAAGTTTCACGAACAGTATTGGCCAAAGTATTTCCAAAATGTACTCTATTACATGTTACTAGTGACTGGAATTATAAATTATTTTGTTATATTATAATATTACTATTTCTGAATTGTGTTACTTTAACCCCAAACAAACAAAAACTGCTCTAGTATGATCTGACATTGAAATGTAGGACATTTCACTTTGAATATACATTGCATACATTGATGGCTTTAAAAAAAAACACAATGCAAATGTACAAAGGAGTCTAAGGACCACAATGAAAATAAACAAAAGAAAATTATTATGAGGATGAAGTAACAATCTTACCCAATTAAAGTAGTAAGTCTCCATTCATTCATTCATTCATCTTCCGTTCCGCTTAGCCTCACTAGGGTCGCGGGCGTGCTGGAGCCCATCCCAGCTATCTTCGGGCGAGAGGCGAGGTAAACCTTGAACTGGTCGCCAGTCAATCGCAGGGCACATGTAAACAAACAACCATTCGCACTCACATTCACACCAACGGGCAATTTAGAGGCTTCAATTAACCGACCCTAGGCTAGGTAGTAAATCTGAATCTTGAAAAATATGATGTAATTCTTGGAAGATTAACAATTTTCTTGAAAACGTACAACGAAGAAGCGTCTTTTTGGAACGTGGGATTCGATGCAAATCCCTAACCCCAGAACTGTCATGCTAACCATTACCACAGCTTGAAAATCAGAGGTCAACCAGTGTCCCATAACAGATTGTGTTTGACCACTGGATGCTTCCTGACTTCTTTGGTTTGTTTTGCACACACATTTTCTACAATTTTGAAGCCACACTCTCATCAAAGTTGAAGCTCTTCACGCTAATTCGGAGTGTATCGGTCAGGGCGACTCCAGCTGTCAGATGGCCGATTTATGCTGCATGTCGGGGGGTGCTTGTGGGAGGCAGATAGGAGTGACTGATTATGCCAGTGTGTGTGTGTGTGTGTGTGTGTGTGTGTGTGTGTGTACAAGCACAAAACCATAAACACGCCGTCTTCCATAGCCATGGGAAACCAAATAGGCACCTGTCATCCAGGAGGAACTGCATGTGCTGTATACATGACACATTTCTATAGTTAGTATTCACCTGATCATAAACAGATTCAGTATGACGCAGGCTTTCAGATTTCTGTACTCGCGGTCGAAAGACGATTTTTTTGTTGTTGTCGTCGACTACAATGTGATGAGAGTCAATTCGAAGTCGATTTAATGATGACATCATTGCTATTTTTGCAGCAGAGTACAGCTGTCCCCAACCAGTTTCATGTAAAGACGAGAGATTTTTTTTGTAGTTGATGCCAATCGGCTAATGTGATGAATGTGGATTCGAAGTCGATTAATTGATGACGTTGTTGATAGTTTTCAGTACAGTACAGTGGTCTCCAACTTTTTAAGCACCACGGACCGGTTTAATGTGAAGACTAGAGATTTTTTTCTAGTTGACGCTAATGTGATGAAAGTCGAGTCGATTAATCGATGACGTCATTGATATTTTTTTAGCAAAGTACTGCGGTCCCCAACCTTTTTTGCGCCACGGACCAGTTTCGTCGACGAAGATGGAGCTTCACTTTAATCCGCTGCCCTCATTTCGAGGTACCAGTACCGAGGTACCGGCGGCATAAATCCTTTAAGACTAGCGGCAATTGAAAGAGCCAAAGCTAGCGTGGCTAAACGCTAATCTCATCCACAACCATCTTATTTTTCTACTCTCAGACCCGCACAGACGTATGAGGACTGTGTCGCCCTAGTTGGCCGGACATGGGTTCGGCTGGACTTGAACTCCATTCTGGTGAGTTTTATTAGCGATTAGTCGACATCTAATCGCTAATAAAACTCTTAGCGATTAGTCGACATCAAACGTTGATGCGAAAACGAGTCGACTAATCGGTTCAACTCCTAGTTTGTACATCATACTTTATAGTTTGTGACTGCTTAAGTAAAATTATCAGGTATCTTTACTCAGGTGGAGTTTTTATTTTTATGACGTTTCTTTCTTGTGTTGTTGTTTTAAATTTCTACTCAAGAGTACAAGTACATTTGCCATCTCTGCTTGTTTTTTCTTTTTTTAAAGTGCACAGAAATGGACACGCATGCTCATGGACCTGGAGCAGATGGTGTGAGATTTCCACAGGCTGAGACGGAAGCATAAACGATCTAATCTCGCCCGTAGCCTGTAAGCAGATCCCGCGGCGACAGGAAACTACAGGGGGGGTATAATTAGGACTGATTATCACCTCCTGAAAACTGACCTGAAAATGCACGTTTCCGCGAGGGCTTCCCAGGCAAGCAGGGCATGCTAAACCATTGATAAGGGCTTTTTCCCTGATCAAGCTTTGAATTAAGCAAGAGACCAAGGAGCTGTGAAATAAAACTCACCAGAATGGAGTTCAAGTCCAGCCGAACCCAATATATATATATATATATATATATATATATATATATATATATATATATATATATATATAGCGAGAGAGAGAGAGAGAGAGAGAGAGAGAGAGAGAGAGAGAGAGAGAGAGAGAGCGTTAAAATTGTTAAAACAATTCAACTTCGGTGAGACTGCGTGTGAGTGTTGGGGCGTGAGCCGTGGTCGACAGCAGCCGTGTGAGTGTGCTTGCTGTGTTTTACAGTTAAAAGTGCGTCGGCGACTGTGGCTCTCCTTTCCCACATGCGAGGGCACTACAGAAAGCATGTGTACTGAACAAATCATGAAATAACAAAAACATGATACATACATACATTTTTGGTGCAGGAAAAGGTCAGGTGACCTATGGCGCTGACAGGTGTAGGGGAATGTGTGGTCGTGCGAGGATGGGACAATTCCTCTGTTACCTCACGCTTGCCAGCTATTTATACTACGCCACACTGTGGGAAAGTACACCGGCAGACAGCAAAGTTCATCCTCCGCCACCCACGTCACCATTCATGACATTTTTGCACTTCTTGCACGTGCCATTTGAGTTTTGAGCAAGACGACCCTGAGGCCACTCCTCGGAAACAGATTTGAGAAAACCCCCAGGCAGGATTTTCAACATACACATCCAAAATGTTCATTTGTGTGATCAGCCCAAACACTCGCCACCTTGCACAACAGAAATAAATACAAAGACTAGAAATAATCCGTAGTCTCAAAAACAAAAACAAAAAATCAAGTTCACGCCACAAGCACACACAATATATTGAGATGTGTTTTTCCTATCCGTACCCTCGATATAAATGTTTACACCCATAAATGTACCATTTTTATATTGCTTAAAAAAATCCTAAAAATCAGGATTCTAGTACAGTGATGCTTTAAAATACGCATTACCTGATTTACGAGATTTTCGAGCTACTCGTCCGATTTTTGTTTGCTTAGACTTGCGAGCAAAAACTAGGATACGAGTACATAGCTTTGTTTGCCTTTGCGTTTTGCTTAATGCCAAAAACAATGCAAAACGCCATAGATGGGCTAACAAATAGCATCTGTGTTGAAATGCTATAACCCATTAAGCAACAAATATTGGAACACAAACTGTGAAGCAACACATGTAGACACATAATAAAACAATAACTACAGGGATATATTCTTTATCCTCTGCGAAGAACGACTAATAATGCTGCGACTTGCCAAGGAGGTGAGACCTGCTCCATGTACATACAGCACAGTATATCCGTTTGGCTCTATTGTACTGTATTTGGCCAAGGTGCACACCAGAAGGAGCAGCACAGTGTCCATTAAAATTGAAGCCAAAAAATGTGGCAAAAACTGTTTACTTTCTTTACCTTCTATTTCATTGTTTGTTTTTATAACATACAATGTTTTAGAGCCCACGACCTGTACCACGTTATCCTCACTAGGATTAAGCGGTACAGAAAATGGATGGATGGATGGACAATGTTTTAGATCTGTCAATTGTGACTCCAGCTCCAGAGTCTTATTTGATTTGGGCCACTCTCCTGCCAGCGCGTTGTGTTTTTAGTGGTGGGAGCCCACAGGACTGATTTAACCTAAAGGAGACCTAAAGGTAACAGCGTGACCTCTGTCAGGTTGCAAACCACCATAACGAACGCACACACTGACACACATATTTGGCTTGAGCAAAGGCTCTCGGGGCGGGCAAGTCTAACCTTACCCTCAACCGCCCCCATTTCAAGTTGTTAACGGCAAAACATAAACAGGCAAAAACACTTACACGCACTATTTATGTCATACCTCGGGTGGACTGTGAGAGCATTTCAAGAGTGCATGTGAGTGGATCATTTTTAAGTTGCGTGTGAGAGCATTACGGTATATTATATGAGTCTTTCTGTAGTTTTGTGTGAGTGTTTCAGTGTTGTGCGTGAGAGCATTTCAACAGTGCATGTGAGTGAATGTTTTAGTTGTGAATGTGAGAGCATTACAGTATTTGTAACAGGTGCAATTGAGTCGCGATCGAATTATATGAGAGCGTTTCAGTAGTAAGGTTGATATCCTTTTATTAGTTTCTGTATCAGTTGTTTGTGTTAGAACATTTTAGTATTTTTATATGAGATCATGTTAGAATATACGACATGAGAGTGTTTCAGTAGTTCTGTGAGAATGTCTCAGTAGTGTGCTTGAGAATGTTTCAGTAGTTCATGGAAGTGTTTCAGTTGTGTGCATGTGAGAGCGATTCGGTAGTGAATGTGAGTGAAAAACAATTCTGTTGCATGTGTGAGAGCATTTCAGTACATTAAGAGAGCATTTCAATATGTTATAGGAGAGTGTTTCAGAGATGTGTGAATGTGTTTTCGTAGGGTGATTAAAAGTGTTTCAGTTGTGTGTGTGAGAACGTTTCAGTATATAATATGAAAGCATTTCAGTATATCACATGAGAGTTTTTCAGTAGTGTGTGTGTGAGAGAATGTTTCAGTAGTGTGGCTGAAAATGCTTTATTAGTTTGTGTGAGTGAGCATTTCAGGTGTGTGTGTGTGTGTGTGTGTGTTTCAGTGGTGCACGTGAGTGAATTAATTTTGTTGTTGTGTATGTGAGAGATTGTTTCATTATATTCTTGTAGAGCATTTCAGTAGTAAGTGTGAGTGCGTTTTCAGTTGTGGGTGAGAAAGGCAGGGAACATTTCTTTGTATAGAAAAATGAAATGAAAAAACAAGATTTAGAAAATACAAATAAAATAAATGCCTAAAAAGGTGTACTTTCTTGCCACCACTTCCCAAATAATAAATCATTCTAAAAGAAATGGAATAAAATAACAGGCAGTGCAAGTATGTTCGTGGTTGAGGTGGAAAGTGATGAAGTTGTGGTGAAGCCGGTGGCTGATGTTTACCAGATGGAGGCGACGCGGCGGGCGGGCAGGCGGGCAGGCGGGCAGGAGTGAAGAATGGACAATACAAACACTCCGGAACACGACTAAATCACATCATCTGGTGACAATTTTGTCAGCTATCTGAGAGCAGTCAGAGAGCTCTTGTTTCACACTCACTGTGAGACGTTTGTGTGCGCGTGTATAAGGTGATTACGAAGGGCCGTCAGCACTATAATTCAGGACTACCTCTCGCATTCACTAAAATAAGATTAAATAAAATAGAATACAATTAGCTATAAATAAATAAACAACATTTTAAAAAAAATTAAATAAAATATATAAAATGAGTACAAATAATGAATCACAAATCAATCAATCAATCAAATAAACAATCAATCAATAACAGCGATTCACAAAAAAAAAAAAGTGTGTCTCTTAGTCTGGCCACCACCTGTAAAATAAAATAAAATAAATGGAAAAAAGATAACACATAAATATCAATGAAATAAAGTAAAATAAATATGACTGTAAATAAACAAAATAAGCACAGTGCAACAGTTGTAAAAAAAAAAAAAAAATACAACAAATAAAATAGACATAAAATAAATGAATAAATACATAATAAAATACAATTATGTGTATTCTGGCCACCGCCTAAAGAATTAATGGGGAAATAATTATAAAATAAATAAAAAAGTCTGTGTTCTGACCAACAGCTCAAATGTATAACCTGCTAACACTAGGCCAGAAAATGTTGACAGAGTTAAGAGAAAAGCTGGGGAGATTTCTTTGTATGTAAAACATGTATACTGTATAATATAATATAACAAAATAGTCAAATTAAATGTGTTCTACCCCCACCCCCAAAATAATATCATAATTTCATGTCCTGTTGACGATTGCATACTGTATGTTAAAAAAATGTGCCAGGTGTAACTTTTTTGAAACATATTTCCCATCTGTCGAGGCTGTGGATTGGATGTGTGCCCACAACTGCATATGATTCTCATGAACTGTACCCTGAAGAACAGTTATACAGCACTTATGCAAACATGTCGCGATGGGAGAGAAAAAAAAAAAAGATCATTTACCTCAGTGATTTTATTACAGTTAAATCTCTGCTGCTTTTTGTACTGTATATTGTGGTGCAGCATTATGACAGCAAGGTGTGATGTGATGAACATGATGAGGAGATAAGGAGTACACAGAGTTTAGCGCAACCTTTCCAATGCCCTCCTGGCGTGAGAAGTTCCCTGTTCCCAGGACCCGGTGTGTACGTTTGGGGGGCAATAACTCACCGGGTCCCCTTCACTTCCTCTTTCAGGGCCCTGTGCTTTTTTATGATCCGCTCCTCTGCCGCACATCTGCCGTCCTCGCTGCTGCAATTGGACAACGCGGGAGCTGGAGAGACGAGGAGGAGGAGGAGGAGGAGGAGGAGGAGGAGGAGGAGGAAGAGGATGCAGCTGGGATGAGGTGGGAAGGGAGGGTATACACCTTACATGGACAGATAGGACTATGACCAGCAACAAGAATAGTTAGTAGCACTGTAAGTAGTCAAAATAAATGTTTGTTAGCACATTTTTGGAATGATTTGACCCCCTGCTGAATTTCTAACTGTGTTCACCTACAAAGCAATGAAGAATCTCCATTTTCATGGTTGCTTATTGATTATGGTAATCGCTAACCAGCTAGCTAGCTTTTTAAAAAAAAAAAAATTATTATTTTTTTAAACACATTACTCCTCGGCTTCTGTTCCTTATTTTTAGTATCTATGATCCTTCTTTGGCTCTTTGCTTGCGTCACTATTTTGAGATTCCCCATGACCCGTCAAAGGAAAAACAAGTGCGTGTTTCTGCAGGCACACGTGCAAATGTGGCGGCGACACAGCAGACAGTTCTCAGGAGTGTTTCCAACTCCCCTGTGGACCTCATCCCCACTGTTCCACATAGAGCAGTTGGCAACTGGAGGAGTTTTCTCCGGTTGGGCATGCTATACTTATTGCAGAGGTACGTGGAGAAGTAAAACGTGAAATCAATAAATAGTCATTCCGGCAGACAGCGAGCAAAGGAAAGTAATTTGATGACCACCGTCAGTGGTGGGCCGGCACCCAAGCGCCCTCTATTGACCAA